>NW_027526460.1:17574304-18099304 GCF_048455015.1 Haemaphysalis longicornis | reverse complement strand
GTGTAATTGTTACGCAGACAAGGTGTTTTGCAAATGACGTCGCGTGTTTATATTTGAACGCTGGTATTGCAAGCCAGCTAGCCAATGAGTTTAGGAAATTTCTGATAATGGGGGAAGAAAAATAGTACGTCTGTAGGAAGCGGAATTCATAAATTAACTCTATTTTAATTATATGACGTTTCTAAACGCTCCCTTTGTTGTGTGGAGTTCAATATTTGCTATTAGCCCAACCATTATTTTCTGGAGCCGGAAAATTTTTGTTATGTTAGACTTAGTTGTATTGCTGTACACTAAACAACATTTATTTAGTTGTGGTTAAATAATGCGTAATAAATCTGGAAGCTTAACTTTATCGGAAGTAAAAACCGTGATCTGGATAGTGCACCACACAGATGAAAGTTTTTTTACCAAGATAGTCTGTATATTTCTCCCAGCTTAGATGACAAGTGAAATAGACCCCAAGAATGTTGTGCGCTTTAACAGTTTCTACAGGTTGGTCGTCAATGTATATCGTTTGATGCGAATTAACTTTTTTATTCCTTGCACAGAAAATTATAGCTTTAGTTTTCAGAGGGTTAATTTTTATTTTATGTAATTTTTACCAGGCGGTTGATTTCTGTAATACCACATTGCATTTTCGTATCAAGGATTGTATATCGGGTCTCGAAAAGAGCAAAGTACTATCATCAGCATATATTACATAATTTACACCTGCACCAATATTAACAATGTCGTTTATGTACGTGATGAATAACAATGAATACAGGACACTTCCTTGAGGTACGCCAGAACTTATAGCAGGCAGAAAAGTTGATTTGTGGTGATTAATGCAGACAGATTGGCATCTGATACTTAAGTACGACTCTAGTAATGATAAAGACATGCCAGGAATTCCGTAAGACGAGAGTTTGTTGAGCAAAATTTTGTGATTAACCCAATCGAACGCCTTATTGAAATCAATAAAAACACCGATTGAAAACATGTTGTTGTTGAAGCCCTCTAAAATGCGTTATTTGATAGCTAATATTGCAGTTTCGGTAGACCTGCGCTTCCGGAACCCAAACTGGAAGTCGGTTATAACACTGTTTACGTCAAAATATTTTGTCAGACGTGAATATATAATTTTCTCTAGTGCCTTTAAAAAAACAGGGAGCACCAATGTGGGTCTGTAATTAGCAGCAGAATTGTGATCACCACCTTTATAAATAACAGAGACTAGCACGCGTCATTCCACTTGAAAATTTTCTTGTGGGCAGCACTAGATTAAAAATGTGAGCCAGTGGATGAGTGATGTATCTTAAGACATATTTAATTGGCTTTATTTGAAAGTTTTCTGTATCCAACGCTCTGCTATTTGAAAGGCTCATGAATGTGTTAAACACTTTGCACTCATCCGTAGGCGCCAGAACTATGCTGTTGTTAGAACTATGACTCTGAGTAAGTGTGACTGGGCTATTATTATAGGGATCAATATTTACCAGGTATTGATAGTTGTAAAGTTGTAAAGCGCGGTGTCAGTGGACTCACGAGCGCTAGCTCTATCACTGCCATGTTATATGCACGAATTTTTTTCGTTTTATTTCCGTTAATCAGTTTTGACAGCTCGGCTAATTCAATTCGATGCACCTTACTTGACACTTTCATGTTCTTACGTTTGGCAATTAGTTCCTTCGTTTTCTCAGTTAGTTTTCCAGTTTGTTCGGTACACGTTGCTCCTCTCAAATTCACTTTGTGGGGATGTTAGGTCATCATTTAGCCTGTCTACACTGACCTCCTTCTGCTCAGTCAAAAGCGAGAATTTGTTCTGAAGAAAACTTCTTCCGATCTGGCTCTGACTGATTTGATGCGGGGTCTCAAAGTTTTAACGAGTTTGCGGGGTCTCAAAGTTTTAACGAGTTTCGTTCTTTCCCTCCTGAAGTTCAGCCTTAGCTTGCATCTAACCATCCTGTGATCGCTGCTCCGAATCTTACTTAGCGCCTCCACGTCTGGACCGATTCTCGGGTAGTCATTTAGAATAAAGTCAATTTCGATTTTGGTTATACCGTCGGGACTTTTAGATGCGAAGCAGCTTATGGTGGCACCTGTTCCCTCCGCCGTTGTGTGGGCGCCGTTGTGCGGCGTCCACATCCCCATTGCGCATGCCTGGCCAGGCACCGCTGATGATGATTGTGGCAGGATGCCCCGAGGGATTGGCCAACCAAAGAATCCGTCACGAGATAGCTTCGCGTTCAACCACCGTCGTCATCTTCCCGTAGGGGAACCTCCTCCCGCAACGCCGCGATGAGTGCCACGGGCAACGCCGCCGGTAACGCCACCTGCAACGCCAGCGTCAACGCCAGTGTCAGCGCCGCGGACAGCGCCGCGTAGAAGAGGGCACAGCAAGAAGAACAACAAGAAGAAGGAGCAGCACCTCCTCCTGCCAAGATCGTCCACCCGGAACACGAAGACGCCGACCTCATCCCGAGCCAAGTCTTGGTGCGCCTGATCAAACACGCGAGTCCGTGCGCGGCCGTGCGCAAGCGCCAGGACATCATAGACCGGGCCGAATACTACAACTTGATGAGGATGACAATCGCGGAACAACATGAGCCATCCACCATCCACCAGACCATCCACCGCGAGACCATCCACCGGCAGACGACGCCGTCAGCACCTCCGTTACGGATCTTCTTCACCGGACCGGCCAGTTTCGGCAAAACGTTCGTCATCCGGCTTGCCATGGACCTCTACAACCGGTACAGCACCGGCAGTAACACCGCCTACAACGCGTTAGTCATCTTGCCGAGCACCGGAAAGGCGGATGTGGCAGTGGGAGGAACCAGGGTGCACGCGGCTTTCAAGCTCTCTCGGAAGACCACCGTCTCCAACAAGGACGGAGGCCTCAGGGTCAGCGAGTTGAACACCTTCCGCGTGGCGTTCCGCAACGTTAAATGCGTGATCATAGACGAGGTGAGCATGATGTCTGCAGATAACCTAAACGCAGTCGACTTGAGTTGACCCCATGGCTGCTTCGCATACTACTCCGGGTTCCCCTACGGGAAGATGGTGGAATTTTTTTTCCATGTTCATTTCTTTTTTTTTTTTCGTTTGGAGAAGAATGTGTTCATTAACCTCACGTTATTTCTGTCTGAAAATCCCACCAGTGTATCTCTTCGACAGTTGCGATTGTATACTCCGAAGTTTCCCACTGACCTTTCTCCCATTTTCTTCTTACCGAACTTTGCGTTAAAGTCCCCCATCACAATCGTGAACTGCGTCGTTGAATTCATCATTGCTGATTCGACGTCCTCGTAAAAGCTGTCTAAGGCTTCGCCACCGTAGCTGGTTGCTGGCGCATAGGCCTGTACTATCTTTAGCTTGTATGGCTTGTTTAGCTTGATCCCAACAGCCGCGGCTGTTTCGTTAATGATGAAAAACTCCTCCCCTTTTCGTGGTATTTTTCTGTGGATTAAAAATCAAACCCCATGTTGTTTCTTCTCTTGGAGACAACTGTAGCCGAGGATATACTCGCTAGTGAGCTCCATGAAGCCTTCTCCTTTCCTTCTGACTTCGCTAAACCGTATAGTACTCCACTTAATGTCAGAGAGCTCCTCCAGTAGTACAGCTAAGCTTCCCTCACTGGACAGAGTGCGTGCGTTGAACGTTTCCAGGGTCAAGTTACATTGGTGGCCTGTCCGGACCTAGAGATTCATAGCACCCTCTGCTGTATCGCTGTTCTGACCGCCGCAGTGGACAGGTGCTCTGCTGGGGACTGAGGGCCGAGAGTTGAGGTTGTTATTCAAGGGAGGTGGCGGCCAACTACTACACCAGAGTGGCCAGATCCTCCTCTGGTGAGGGAGCGCTGTTTATGTCCCTAAGAGCCTTCCTAGAATGGTTGAACCTTTCTAGTGCAGCCCCTTAGGTATTCGGGATGATGGTTACTTCCGGAGCAGGCAGCCCGCCCTACCTACATGGGACGGGCATAGAGAGCCAGACGATAAAAGAGCGAGAGAGCAAAGTACGTTTTCTGCGGACGACGTTGGCGCGTACACCTGTATGCTAAGCCAGCGTTTGTCGGTTTTGCTTTTTTATAAGCGCGGTTCTGAAAAAGTAAGCTGACACGCTGGCTTACTGATGAGATTCACTGACCGTCTGGCCGTTGTAAAGGTAAGCTACTGCCTTACTCAAGTGTATAGCTACGAAAAATGGCTAGATTGAGGATCAGCTAGCGAAAAAGAAGTTGGCCTAGAGAATATTTGATTGATTGTAGGGTTTAACGCGCCGACGCATAGCAGGCGATGAGGCGCGCCGCGGTGGAGGGCTCCGGATTAATTTTGACCACCTGGGTATCTTTAACGTGCGCCGAAATCTCGTACACACGGGCGTTTTTGCTTTTCGCCTCCATCAGAAAAGCGGCCGCCGCGGCCGGGAATCGAACCCGTGACCGCGTGTTCAGCACCGCAATGCCTTAGCCACTGAGCGGCGGGTACTTGGCCAACAGAAGCGAAGCTTCTCAGCTGACGCTCAGCTGGCTATTTTGCAGCTCAGCTTGCGCAGCTTCGTCCAAGCGTGTCCGCTGTGAATTGAAGCTTCTCGAACTTACGGTGAATGTTTGTTTACACTTCGGCTTTCGGCTGCAACTTTACCAAAAAATGCGCCTCGCGATCTGATTTAACTTGTCAAATTATCGAAACAGCAGCGCCATAATGCGAGTATGTCGCGCAAGTTAGCTGGGTTTGTTTTGCTTGCGTGTGATTCAGCGCGCGCGCTGAGTACAGCGTTTGTAACTGCAAAGCTATTGGCGCCAGGAGGTTCAAATTTGGTACAAAAGTGCTCTAAAACTGTATGAAAGAGGAGTGCGAATGGTTACCACTTACACGGCATATTTCCTGACGACAGTGGGATATATATATATATATATATATATATATATATATATATATATATATATATATATATATATATATATAGCGAAGCAGAATACGAAATCAGGGGCGCGTTGAATTAGGACTGAAATAAGGGTGCTTTAAGGGGGGACGCGGCTTTCAACTTCCGAAAAGTGATCAAAACATCTTTTTTTTTTTAAAGTCGCATATTCGGCTTCTCTGTTTCCTATTCTGTGCGTATGCGAAGTTTTTCCGCTGAAAAGCGTTGCGAAGTGGCATAAAAAATACTTTTGCCAGGCGCGGTGAGAAAATATCAGCTCAAAATGGCGGCGATTTTCGGAGCGCTGTATCTCCGCAACGGCGCCACCGGGCATGGCCATTTTGACATCGTTAGATCGGCCCAGCGATCTTCTTTTCGGTTCCGCTCGTATCTTTTATCTTCGTTCATTCACAAACGCACAAACAGCAGAAAAAAAACGGCGCACAAACGCAGCCAGAAATAGATGCTGAAGCGCTATTGGCGCTCCGATCGGGGCGTGCTAAAACGACCCTCCTGATTGGGTGTCGCGGCGGTAACACAAGATGGCAGCCGCGTGAACTCCGTACTGCGTGTTTTGAGTTCTTTTTCGCTGCTTCGCTCGGCCAAGTTTCTGTTCAGTGTTTGGTATTCAACACGGACGTTATCGCGATGGGAATATCTTAGATCACGAGCCAGATTACGGGAAGATGTGCGGCTCGAAAGGCGGAGGTCATCGAACGCTTCGTGGTGCGCGTGACTCTACCGTCGCCAGACCTCGGAAAGTGACACGCGATGTGCGCGCTTGCGATAGCGGTGCGCGAAGTGAACTTTTAGTCGGAGTTGCGATGTTTACACGCTTAGTTATTGCTATGTCTGACTGTGGGCTCGCCAGCTTTGGGAAACAAGCGGTCGACGCGTCAAACGCTGCGGCGCGCACGTCATAGCCGCTGCGCATTGAAGCATCGTATGACTGCACAACCGGTTACGATTGAACGCCAGTAGTTGTAATTAGTGCCTGCGACGTTAGATTTAATCTTAAAAATTACCTGACTAGCCATATCAGGGATAATCAAAGTACGATATGTCCCGGTAAGCGTGCGCTGCGATGCGCGCGAGCCATATCGCCTTTCTTGCGCAACGTTTCCCGTGCACTTCTAATAATCATGCAAACAAGTTTGAGTTAGGCATATAGGAATAAAAATATGTTCTCTGCGTTAAAAATTTACGTTCTGTCGCAGCATTTAACACTGAATGTTTTAGGGAAATTATTGATACCGATGCATACATCTGTGGCTTAGGCCATACTGGCTGTGCTGCGAGAAATATTGGATGCCTTGAATGTCAATAGTAAAACAAAATGCTCTTGCATTGACGTTGGAGTTGTTCAGAATATTATACCAAGCTTCGAAGTACCTCATTTGTCTCCTTGTGGTATGCAAATTGTTAGCAATGAACACCTGCAGGTATGAATACTAAGTTGTTGCTCCAGGCAAGATTATAAAACATAAAGGAAGCCTAGAGTCATTTTCAAATTTAAGTAAAAAAAAAGAGTGCTGCACTTGTTGCCATGGTGACAACACTGTAAAGGGAAGTTGTCCAGTGCGATACAGCCAACCGGCTAACCTGCTTTGCATTGAAAGCCCATTGAAAATTATCTCCCCCTCCACTTGGTCTGCAAACTGGGCTATTTACTGTTCACGGAGGAGCTGAAAATGATGTTGTATGGAAGAAAAAGGCTGTAAAAGGCACTCCAATTTCAAGGCAAGGCCTTCCAAAAGCCCCATGTTCAAAAGGACATGAAAGGCTACAACCGTGACAACTTTTGATAAGTGAAACCTCCGTTGCAACTTCGGAAGCCGTTTTCTCAAAAGTTTTTTTTTTTTTTGCCACCTCTGTCGCTTGTACCAGGGATTTCTTTGTGACCGCTGGGTCGATTTTTATTCCGCTTTTTGTGTTACATTCCTTGACAAACAGTTCAGGTTGTGACACTCTTGGTTTTCCAGTTTTGTTTTTTGTAATTTTTTTATTCACCTAGTCGTTCACAGTCGACATGCCTGTTGTACATTAACCTCTAAAAAAATAAAAAATAAAAAAAACATTGGGTTGTAAAAAATTCCAAGACTGCCACGACCTCGTCCATTCATTTGGAGTGCAAAACACTTCGAACAAGTTTTCTATCATGTTTTATAAGCCGCTCAGGCCCGATACAAGCTGAACAGAAAGAAAAATTAATAAATAAAAAAGTTTTCAAAATATTACTTTGAAATTTTTATGGTGTTATCACAGAAGCATTTTCAGTTGCTGTGCCAATTTTGATACAAAAGTTGATTTTGAAAGCCACGTCCCCCCTTAAGCGATTCCCCTTAGCCTTACGTACTTGCAATAGGCAAAATTGTAGCCACGGTAATCTTAGTGCGGGTACGATAAGCCCTGACGTTACATTACATGGTATGACTCGAAGTCTGGAATTACACCAGGAAACATAACAAGAAGCAAGACCCTAAGGGCTACGCTGTGGCCTTGTGGTGGTACGTTACAGTTAGGTGCCGAGAACCTCGTACATTCCTCAACTATTAACTTCCGGACTACGCTCGTCGAAGCATGAGGTTTCTTATTTGATCCCATACAAGCAGGGTGCATCATAAACCTAGTGCAGCCGGCGAGTAAGCTTGGGGACCGGTAGCCAGGAAGCAGCTTGGAAGGCGGCGAAAGGAGAACTCGCTCCGCGAGCGTCCCTGTCAAAGCATCTTCTCAATTCCAAGGGAACCGCACATTCGGCGGGCGCCTAAACGTGTTACTATGTATAGACGGCCGAAAGGATTCCCCCGAAACGGCTCGTTCGCCGCTCCGGCCGCCTGCTCCAATACGCCGAAGCTCGAAATAAAATGCGAAATAAAGTAAAAACGATCAAAAGTGACGGGAAAGGAACGCAGGAGCGTTGGAAGGGCGCTCGGTTCGGATCAAATGTGTGCACGAGGAGATAGGCCGAAGAGCCGGTGGTGGATTCTTTGAAAACTCGAGAGACCCGAACTGAGGAGCGTAGGCCTTCTCGTCGCCCTCGTGCAAAGAAGCTCTGGCTCGCGTGTTGCTAGCTGGCGATGGGAAGGAAGTAACAGCAGAAGAAACGTATAAGCTCGCGCAGCGACGGCCCCTCAATTGCTCCCCGTTCGTGTGCCGGGAATATTAAGGGGCCTCTCGCATGTAGCGACGCGCGTTCTCTCAGCGGGAAAGCTCGCGTTGCACAGCGAGAGCGCGTGATCCCTGGGGAAGAATTGACCAGCGGCCGTCTTTTCCGCGAGCCCCGTACGATGAATAAAACACGCCGTCGTAACGCCCTCCAGAAACAAAGGAAGGGCTGTTTTTTGCACGAAGAAGTGGCGGCGGGAAGCGAAAGACACCGAAGGAAGTGATTGAAAAACGAAGAAAAAAAAAAGCATTCACGAGGGTTTTGCTTTTTGCGGTATCTCGGGGGTTACTGTCAGGAATAAAATACAACGTAAAAAAAAAAAAAAAAACACAACCTTGCACCTGCACAGCTCTCGCTGACGTATCGGTGAGGATTGAAATGCCAATCGACGTCTCTGTTCCACGTCACAGATCTTTCTATAGGTGCTTTTGTTTTCCTGAAGGCGCTGTAAAGCATTTATTCATAGCGTCTCTCGTTTGGTGCCTACTTCTTTCTGTGTTTTCGCCATCTTATCTTCGTTGTTCGTGCAGAGAAGGCGAGGTTCGTTTCGCACGCATTCGCGACGCGACCGATTGGTCTGCCGTGACCGCAGGGCCTACACAACTACACAACGCCTTCTAGAAGCGAAAGCCTAACGGGGTCGTTAAGTTTACTGCCTTCGTGAGCTTATCCGGAATAGCAGGCTTTTGGGGGGAAATGGGGCCGAAAGATCTTAATTACGAGGTAAATCTGCCAGAGGAGAACATTGAGATTAGGATGGGTTTTACTGAGATTCTCCTCCAGCCATTGTGATTTCAATTCATGAGGAAGGACAGCCGAGCGTGTGAACGGTCAGTCGGAGAGAAGCGGACACAGATGTAAGGGAAGGCGAAGACACAAAGACGCGACGAAATAATCGAGACCGTGCGGTGCTGCACTGTTCAGCCCCGGGACATGTTCCCGAAGCCATCTAGCGGAGCTAAACGCTTCTATTTCTGCCAGCGCCGCACTCCTGCACACATGCTGCGACGCCATCGCATGCATGCCTCACGCGATTCCAGCTTCTGCCACGGCACGGCCGCCTACGGGAACATTCGGGAGTCGTCGCCTCTCAAGGGCATTAACGTCGCTTCTTTGATGGCCGACATCGCCGATGCGTGCGCGGAGGTTTATGGTCTGCGCGAGCTGCTTCTGCCTAGGGCGTGACACGAGCGCCAGCGTTTTGCAACCGTGAAGTTCGCGGAGTTCATCGTGGAGCGTCTGCGGGTGCGCGTAGAAGTGACGCCGCGCTAAGCCGTGGCAATGCTTGCTTTTCCTCTCCTCTTTTCTATCTGCGGTTTCCTGATTTTGTGTGGGCTTTATTTATTTTTTGTATGTGCGGTATGCTACTGCGCACACCGTAAGTACCGCAGCTGGTGTTGGCTGTTTCCCCACTTGCATACTCAAGCAGGCGTCCACGAGCGCCCCTGTTCACTGTACACTTTCGGTGTCGAGGAGCGCCCTTTCTATGTGCGTCCTTCTTTCTGTAAGTCAAATAGTAAAGCACAAGTACCAAACAACGGGATTGCGCAGAACACTGAGCTATCATATACGACCGCCCTGCTCACTAACTTAACCTTACACGTCTAATATTTTTTACTGGCCTAAACTGCCACTGTTACGAGCGAGAAAAAAAAAGCTTTACCTGTTGCGGATTACTGTAAGCCAACTTTAAAGTTCAGGTTCAAAGGTCAAGTCCGACGTGGGTGGAAAAAGTTGTCCACAATCCGAAACTAGCTAAAAAGAAAAAGAAGGTATAAACGACGCCGGGCTCTTCCAAACTTTAACGCAGTTCTTCGGACACTACTGAAGACTTGAATGCCGACAAACAGCCTAACTGCCTTGACTGAAAGCCGGGGTGCAATAAAAATCAAGGTCAGAGACCTCGCCGCGACCTCTCGCGAGACCTCTTACCCGCAATTGGTCGTGCTTTGTCAGAAATGCTCGATGTACACATCGGTGCGTTTGACACTGTCCGTTTCACCTAGAAAACTTGAAGGGCCGTGACTGTCGCGATCGGGCGCTGGTCGCTGCGTGCCCCAAATACTTGACGGGCTCGCTGCCTAAGCCCAAAAAGGAAAAAAAAAAAGAACGAAAAACATAGACTCAGTTTCGAAGTGTCCGCGACCGAACTGAGATCTTCACTGTGAAACGGTGCCCACTCCACCAGGGAGGTTTTTTTTTTTTTTTTTTTTTTTTTTCGCACCCGTTGACAAAAACCTCTCGAGAACTGCGGACGACCGCAGCGAATTCCTGCGTTCGAACGGGATGAAAGTTAAAAATAAAAAAAGAGAAAAAAGAAGGCGAAAGGCGGGCACTTTTTCTTTATTTCGGAAGAAAACAGCCGGCACACCTATCCTATTTATAAACAGAAAACGTTGCTGGCCGAAGAAGACTCGCACTAAAGCAGAGAAAAAAGTGCCTTCGAACGAGCGCATCATACAGTCAGTTAGACCACCAGATCTTCCTTCCAAAGTCGGTCGAACCCTCAAAGTGAAGAAAGCCGGGAAGGAAACTGGAGCGGTGGCCAGACACTCCGTACGGATGCCTCCAAGGGCGCGAACACATGCAGAAAAGCAAGGAACAAACGTCCACACACGCTTCGAAGCGCAATTCGCGTTCCTCCTGGGCATCTCTGTACGATGCCAGGCAACGCTCTGCATTCCCTTTTAGCTCTTTCCGAAGCGTCCCGTCGAGAAACAAAAAGAGCGCGAGTGAATGCCGCTGACGGACGAAACCCGTAAGGGATGGGCTGGGACGGCCAAGCTCCTACGATTACCCGAGTCACCGGCGCTCGGCGACTGCTGACCGGAGAATCCAGGCCGAGCGGCGCGTGGTCGGAGCCCATCAGCCGAGCTGCCAGTAGGGACGCAAGCGTAACAGGTGTGCGGTGCAAACGTTGACTGTGGCGACGTTCCAGACTCCGCCTGTCAGGCTTGAAACAGAAGGTGCGGGAGCACTGACTTGTCGGCACGGCCACGCCGCGTAGAGGAGGGCGAGCGAGAATCGAGATCGTAGTTCCGTGACGTGCGCATCCGTGACGGCCGCACTTTTGAGACACTGCTGCACGCGCGAGTTGAGCGTCGTCCAGCGCACGCGGAGCTTGTGGTGCTACCGCGATGATGAGGTCCCAATTTCGGCGGCCTGTCCTCGCTCGGCTGCCAACCTTGCATCACGGTCCTTCTGGCTGGCCAGGAAACATTACAGGTTGCAATCGATTACGTGTGCGACTTGACGAGTCTCGAGATCGTGCCTTTCGTTCGTTGTCTCTTTGTAGTTTTGTTTGTTTATTATTTACGGATGTCGCAGCGGATTCCCAAGTGCGTCACGATGGCCGTCACCGGTACACGGCAAGTTTGTCTTGTTTGCGACACAGAGGAAGGGCAAGTGCGTCTGAAAGCCGATGGCCGTGCCTTAGCCGACAGGAACGATCAGGTTTATATCACGAGCAAGGTCTGTATCTATTGTTTCTCGTAGCACAATCAAGACCTTGTGTGTAATAAAGGTCACGGTGAAATTGAAGCGGTGTTACAATAGGATGCTATGGACAGAGACCACATCGGACGCTGTCGATGCACGTGCACAACACATTGTTTCGTTGTGGCTGCTGCTAGCAAGTGCGACTGACACCGTGTGCATAGAACGTTGAGACAGCTGATCTGTTAAAGCACTGCTGGACACCACTCAAGTTCAGCTTTGACCTTTAGAAGGACCTTGCAACGCTTTTGATAAACGCTTTCACTCTTTCATTTGCGTCTGGAAGCACTGCAAAAGCTACAGTTATCGGTAGCACAGAGCGGCACTGCGTGATTTGCTCGTCGCACCAGGTATGCCTTCCGTTTATGCTTAGTTTTTGTGGCTTTAATTTTAAAGTTTGTATGGAAAAGCGTTCATTGCTCCAACTGAATGAAAACCGGCCAACAGCCGCTACATGGCCTCAGGGACGTCATTTGGGCCGTCGAAGAACGTCAAGGCCTGGAAAGAGAGAAAAATCTTTTGAGCGAGCTTCCAAGTTATCTGATGGGCATAGAGCAGCAATTTCCGGCTGAGGTACTTTGCGACCCCCTAGTCCAAGAACTGAGTGTGTTAGGTGACTACGTTGTGCAAGCGTTTTATATTTCAAAAAAAGTTGAAAAAAGTGTTTCAGGGCCCCTTTAAACAACAAAAGCAATACGGGCTGTGCGGGTTCAATAGTGCAGAACCCTGCCTTCGTTTCAGCGCCTGTCGTTATTTAGAGAGCACCAATCAACTTGTACAGACACGGTTATGCATGAAAAAAAGTTTTCAATCCTCATAAAATGTAGTTCTACAGCCGCGAAGCAAAACTATACAGCTTCCTAAGAAAAAACTTCGCAGCTGAAAAAAAATTCCCTCCTAAAGATGAAGGCGGCCGCACAACAAGCGCTGGGGTGTTCAATCACGTACGGCTGTAACCGGTCCCGCCTCCTAGTCACGCGCGTTGAAATTGCAACGAACACAAACGAAGAGCGAGGGAATATTTCTTTCATACTCTAACGCGAAGTTGCGCTCTGCTTCTATAAATAGTAGACCTCAGGTGAAAGGTCGCTTGCGCCAGAAACTTCGGTACGAGGGCTTTCTTTCGCTGAGAGCCGTCTTTGCATCACAAGGCCCGCAGCGGACAGCACACCTCGAACTATTCACGCATGCTGAGTAGTTCATATAACTGTTGGGAGGATTTCGGGCGACCCAGACAGACAGACAGACAGACAGACAGACAGACAGACAGACAGACAGACAGACAGACAGACAGACAGACAGACAGACAGACAGACAGACAGACAGACAGACAGACAGACGGACGGACGGACGGACAGACAGAAAGTTGCAGAATAGTAGCAGTTGCATTCCTCTGCTAATTATGTAAATGAGTAGGCGGAAGCAATCAGTGTAAAATATCGCAAATAAGTATCGTTGGTGGTTGACGTACAGTTTTGTGTTTTTTCATCAGTCTTTGCCTCCTTAAAACGACTTCTGTGTAAATTTCTCAAAGCATTTTTTTTTCTAAGAAAAAATTAGCAGTGCCTTACCTCGGCTATTTCAGGATATACGTAGCGTGAACTAAGGTTCAGCTGGTTATTCTTAGGTTTCCTGGTTGCCTAGGATTAGCTGATAATCATGCTTACGGCTGCTAGAACAATTTTAAAACCAATGCAATCCAAACCAATTTAATCCAATCCAATCCAATCCAATCCATTCCATTCCATTCCAAGCCCATCCAATCCAATCCAATCCAATCCAATCCAGTCGCTGCGGCGGTGGCTACGGCGTGCCATCTGTGCGCCTTGAGACGTCACTGCTCAGGTGGTCAAAATTAATCCGGAGCCCTGCACCGGCGCGCCTGATTTCCTGCGTTGCATCGACGCGTTAAACCCTACAATCAATCAATCAACCTCGGCCAGTGTAGCTCACGCTACAAAAGGACATGATATACGGAAGCGAAAAAGTGAATTGAGCCACAGCAGCGGTTCGTCTACCACTCGCATCAGTGTGCCTTTGAAAAGGCAGCTTCCTGTAACATTCTATTTCACATCACTGAAAGTTAACAGAACCGTTCCTAGATATGAAAGCTTAGGCTTTCGAGACTATGGGGTGTAGCAGTGATCAAGCATACACTTAAAGGGGCCATGCAGACAAAATACAAGTTTGGTTCGTTAAATATTCCGGGCCATCTCCACTGACGTGAAACCTTGGGAGGGGTGAAGCATGCAGTGTATAAATGTAATCTTGGTGCCGTGGCGTCTTTGCCCACGGAGATGACACCGTTAGGGGATAGAGGTATACAGCTTAGCATTAAGGGTCTCGTGTCTGAAGCGGAAAGCGTTCTAGCGCGAGGCATTGAAAACGAGTGTCCCGGTATTTTAGTTCCATGACTACATGAAATGACGGCAACGACAGCAGACGCTAACAGCCCGAGTCCTAGGGTGTATCCCCCCTGTAAGGTTGTCTTGTCCCGATAACAACAAAACCAATATTATCACCAACTTCCAACAAATAGTCGAGATAAAAAAGAAAATATTTTCAACCATATTCAACAGTGGCGACTCCCTAGTCACTTTCCGGCAATTTTTTAGATGTCACATAATCTTTTCTTCTGGGATTGAAGGCCGCCAACCTAAGCGAACGCCAAAAAACGTGACTGGGAGATTTTAGTGGGGCCTCTAGTTCCGCTTGGTCTTATCACTTGATTGTGAAGTGCTGTTAACGCATTGATAAAAATGTTCTTAGCGCCTGTCCCTAACAGGTCGCTCCTGCCCGTATTACGACAGTCTGGCGCGAAAGTTCAAAGCTGTTGAATATTTCTTGCATATTTAGGCTAAATAACTTCTCTCGCTGCTGATTTCACAGCAGGGGCTGTGTGAACTTCCAAACTCTAGCTGCTTCATATAGCACAAAGTTTTATTTTATCTTCATGGCCCCATTACATACGTTTTTTTATCTCAATTTGGAGGAGAATTCGCCATAAAATTAGGCAACGAACGCTGAAGGAAAGTACGCCACGACCCGACCAACCCATTCCTCTGAACATTGCGCGGGGCCTACAAGTCCTACTCTGCAAAGCGCGGACTGGCTACGCCATCGCGCCAGGCATAAGAGAGAGGTGGGAATGGATGTGACCATTTGGCAAAAACAGACCGGACGGCACCATACCCACACCACCGCCTTTCCGTCCATGCACGCTATGCCACAACAGCAGACCCAGCGTTAAGCACCTTATATGGGAATTCGACAAGCTGGATGAAGAAAGGTGGAGGCACAAACCACACTATGTTCGCACATACGAAGAGTGGATTAGGCCACAGCAAAACCAAAAGGAAACGTACATGTTCCTCTGGTTTTTCGCGAAAGTTCCCAACGTTCTTCAGTGGACTTGAGGTGCTCCGTGTGAGGTGCGGATATAAAGACACCACCAAGGCACCAGTCGATTCTCTCGAAAAGTTGCTTTCCCAAGATGCCCTTCAGTAAGTGGCCCGTGTGCGGGGCGGATGTGTGAAATGGATCCATGCCACCTGCGAACATTTTCCCCCCTCTCTCTCTCCCCTCTTCTCCTCTTCCTCCTCCCCAACATGAGGCGGTTGACCTCTCCTGTATGAATAAATTAATTTATTGATTAATTCGAGTCAGCCGATGTCCGTATATGCTATATGCAGTCCTTGTCTAGAACGTTAGGAAATCACCCGCGCGGAGTAACTATTTTTACAAAGGCTTCAGAGTAACTAACAGCAACAAGTCTTCTCGCGTCGGGGTCAAAAGGTTCAACGCTATCAAAACAATGAACGGCGAGAAGCGCAAGCAAAGTAGACTTAATGAACCAGTGAATGGGCTCATTAGGGGATGGTCTTGTCGGCCCCCGTCTACACAGGATCCTTGGAAAACGTTCGCCCTACATGCTAACGTTTGGAACGGGCTTCCGTGTTTGAATAACCACGGGTCGAAGAGGGCAAATATGTTAATGGCGGGTAAAAGCAAACGCTGCCGTAAATGACGAGGAGATAAAAAGTGGGCTCTGCCATTGCGGTGATATGATTAGCCTTGTTTGCACTGCGCTCCACTCTTGTGCGCGTACATGGTGTCCCCTTGTCAACATCATCTTCGCGAGCGGATTTGGGAGGCGGTCATCAAATTTTGTCCCCGTGGGGCCGCCTTGTGAGCGCACTGCTTGCACGCACCAGACGTGGGCGAACGCACGCATATTGCAAGTGGAACTGGAGCATGGTTCGGTCTATTATGGGGCAAAATTGTTCGTCCTAATTACACATCCAGGATAGGAAGGAGATTGTGTTTACCTTTCAGAAGGTAAATTTTGACCCGATAATGAATGCCCGCCAGGGCACGTACCACGCAAAGTGATGCAAGAATAGACATGTTTGTTTAACGAAAAACTATAGCTGCGTGGTTAGGTAGCCGTTGAAAAATGTTCGCGAGGGGCGCCGCGCGGGTGTGTGCACTCATGATGGGACAAAAACAAGAGGCGACACCCGATGAGAGACTAGACATACGACCCGGCGTAGATGGATGAAAACAGAAGTGGAGGAGGCGGCAGTTATGTTAAACCAAGCAGTGGTCCTGACTGTGGACTTAGGTCAGAAATGAGTAGAACAGGTAGATAAATATAAGAATCTCGGGCAGGCTGCCAGCGCGGGTTTCAACTAGGAAGAACAAATCAGGTGAAGAATTTGGTCGGGGACGCATTGGGGAAGCATTCTTGAGTGATCAGCAGTAGGCGGCACTTTGAAATAAAAATAATGATAAACAACCAGTGTGAACTTCCAGAGCTAACGTATGCGGCAGAATATTTCAGTATCAATAATAACAGTGAAAGACAACCTGGGTCGGCCCAACGAGTCACATTTAAGGAAGGACGACAGGAGAACGATTAAGTGCAGGGAACGGGCGTCAAAGGTTGGGAAGCTAACTCATGTAGGCACCCTCACTGAAACATTAGAGGAAAAAAAGAGGGATTGATCCCGACTTGCAGGGCTAGTGCTGATAAGAGCTGGGCTACTCTACCAACAGAATGTAAACCATGGGACGGTGTCAAAAGTAGAAATTAGTACAAAACTACGTGGAGGTAAGAAAATGTCTCTAATTTTTGTGCCGCAGTGCTTATATGCTTTTGTTGCTCGTTTCAGACCCGCTTCAGCCCCATCAGTAATGTTGTACGCACTGCTGCTTCATATACTGGCCGACGTCATTCGCGGTGACATCGCGGAGACATGGAACACGGGCAACGACGGCGAAAGTTTAGCCGCTGTTTGAAATCTCTTCGCGTCTGCTAGTGGACGAGTTTTGCGTATTGCTTCCTTCCTTTAAACTTGTGAATCACGCATGTTAGCACCGGAGATGGTGATTGAGCTCGTGACCTGCCGCTATATCACTGCGATGCATGCATAAACATCGCAAAGAACGGGTGCGGAAGTTCTCTAAAAAAAGGGCTACCAAGCTCAGGCGGAAATTCTTTGCTCGTGCGTACGGGTGTAATTAACGTCCCCTTTTGCTTTGTTAACGGCTCGATTGATTAATATTCTTTTCCCGCACTCACTTCACGGCTAACATTGGCTGACGGTCAGATAAGGAGAACGCTTACACGGGGCGTCAGACAAACAATTTCGCGCCCAAGGCCGACGCATGTTGGCGCGCCTTGGGACAACGCCTTCGGACAAAAGCATCGCCAGCCGATTCTTTTCTGCCAGCCCCGTCCTCCGCGCCGGTGGACGTGCCGACCAGAATAACAATACCAAAGCAAAACGGGGTCAGGCGAAAACAATGCCGTCCACGCGCCGCTAATACAGCATCATGCCTAATGCTTCGCGGACCGAACTTGCTTTTTGTCCGCACGTGCCTCCGACAGCGGCGGCTCGCCTTTGATGCGCGAGGCCTCTAAAGGCCCAGTGCACGCGTTCGCTGTCGGGACTGAGATGAACACGTAGGCGAGTCCGCACCCCGAGACGTGAAGGGCAGACGCCATCTTCGGAGTCCATTAGGCGTTGTTGGTCAGTGGTGAATCGGCCGCGGCAGAGTGGGCGTTGAAGTCGGAGCAGCAGCTAATAAGGAATGGTGGGCAAGGTGCAACCACGTCGTGGGAGAGCTCTCCCAAGAGTTCGCCGACTGCGGAGTTCCGCATTTCGAGCTGGACAGACGCCGCTGCGTTGTCTGGCGATAAACGCGGGTTCCTTCACTCGCGCTGGAAAGTGATGGGCGGCCGTTTCGTGAATGCAACTGTCATGAACCTGTTCACTCTACGCCAACGGGGCTGCCGCTTTTTATATTGTACATTCTGAACGTGTGCCTAGCGCACGAAACGCTTAGAGGGCTTTTAACAAGTCTAGAAAGTCCGCTTTCATGTAGGAGAAACCTGCTCCTTAAAGGCGTTCGGTTGCCTCCGTTTCCGAACGAACACCTTTTATTAAAAGCTATCGAGGGGCAGAGGGCGACGCTCCTGCATTTAGCAACTGCGTCCCCCGAGTAGTTCCTGATCGGCCTCGCTCCGGCTGCGACGACTGAGTTGTTCCGGGCAGTCTTCTTCCGCAACTGGGCTACCGACGTTGTTAAACCCATTCAGCGGCATTAGAATGCCTGATCTCGGTATAAATACTCCGACGAACTCACGAATGCCTCCGAGACACAAGTGCTAGCGTGGGCAGGAGAAATTACGGCTCCATAATGCAATCAAGCGTTTAGGTGGAGACAAAAAGAGATGGAAAGAGATATAGAGTACAACTGAAAGTACGCAAACCGAGAACTCATTGCGAAGCAACGCTTCTTCTACGAACCGTCGCATCAAGCAGTGGCGCTCGCGGACAAACAACACTCGCCCTGTCACTCGCATACAAGCCTGACAAGGAACAAAAACCCACGCACGAACAGGGGAACCATTTTCCCCTTCTTCTCTTTTCGTTGTGTTGTTACGGCTACTGCCCGTGTGCCGTTTAAACAGCGCGCGCCACATACTCCCCAAGGCACGTCACGATTGCGCTCCTGGCGTGCTCGCATCTGCCGAATTCGCGTTCCCTCACGCGTCTGCCCCGGGCGTCTTCGTCCCTCGCGAACGAGCAGACGTGTTCGCATACTCCCGGCGTCATTACCGTCCGCGCTTGCTCCAAGCAGGGCCGGCAACGCGAGACGTTAATGCAGCCCTTTTACTCGAAACAACAGTGACGGGCGCGCGAGCTACGCAAGCGGTAGCGCCAAAGAACGCCTCCCCGTTGAAGACGTCGCACGACGATTGTTCGACCAACGACGGCCGCTCTTGCGTTACGTGAAGTAAAAAAACTGATCCTAATTACAAGGAAAGCGGAGCGGGGGAAAAACAGCCCCGCGGCCAAGGAAGGACGATTTAAGACGCGCTGGACGGTACACCAGCGCGAGGAAGGCCCGCTGTCTCGGTCCATTACGCAGCCGTGAGGAAAGGCGATCTCTCCACTGTGTAAACTCCGGCCTCGCTGTCTGTTTCAACCCGTAGGCAGGAGGGTGGTCGGAGTGAGAAGGATCGTGCGGCTCCGGAAGGGATGAATGGGGGATGTATGCGGGGCGCAGTGACATCCGCGCATGTCCGAAGATGATTGCTACGGTCCTGCGCGCCTTTTGTGCGCACTCAGAAGCGCTGCGCGGCCATCTGCGTTGTTACGAGAACAGTGTCCGGTTTGGTCACACAATGGTCGCGGAAGTAGCCAGCGCCACGAAGATTACGCTCCTGGGGAGATTATTTTGGTAACGGCGACTCAATATGCCCATGGTCGCTCCAGGAACGTGCTTCAGGAAATGATCCAGTCGTTGCTACATTTATGACAGTCGCCGGTCAAAAGGATCGCTCATAGGAATGCGGCTGTATTAAACAGTTGCCAAGAAAAAGCTGCATCTCTGTGAAAAAACATGGATTAGTTTCTTGACCGGCAATGAGCTGAAAATAACACCGGTGAAGCTTCGAGCATGTGATCAAAACAACTGGAACCAGAGCAGGAATTTCTAACTCCAAGGGTCCTGCGTTTACAATGAGGCCTGTCGTTGCATCCCTACTGCCGTCCTAGACGGTCACATAGGCCTAACCCTGGCTGTATACCGCCGTCCTAGATGGTCATATGGACTTCACCTTTGCTAGCTTTCCGTTTCTTTCCGGAACATAGCAAAGCCATGCGACTGTCCTTCACGGGATGTGGTTCGCCGTAGCTCTTACTTGTGGGTATCAGAACATTGTAGGCGGAGCCGATTGCCGTGGACCATTACGAATGTTCTGCGCCAACTGCAGCTAGCGGTTGTACATGTCATGTGTACGATGTGGAGGCACGCTTGGACCGTGACATTTTCTTGGACCCCAGGTTAACAGCAATGCTAGATTCATAGGGAACTAAACCTTTGCCTTCGGTTCCTGCAGGACTGTTGCGTACGTGCATGGCTCCGAATCCTGCGGAGAACACGTGTGGCGCCACCAAAGCACTCCAAAACATCAACACATCAACTTCGGCAGCGCGGACATGGGTTACTACTTCAAATAGTCTCTCTCTCTCTCTCTCTCTCTCTCTCTCTCTCTCTCTCTCTATATATATATATATATATATATATATATATATATATATATATATATATATATATATAACACAGAAATAAGGGTTGGCAGTCGAGAAAACCTCGGAAAGCAAAGGGGAGGATGTGGTAGATCATTGAAACAGATTAAGAATTTGGAAAGAAAGAAAGAAAGTGAAGAAAAAATGCCCGCCAGGTGGGATCCGAACCCACGACCTCCAGAATACCGGTCTGGTGCGATAACCACTACGCTACCGGCGGGGCGATTTTCCCATTCACTTTCTGGGGTATTTATGATAGGTATGTTTGTTTCCTATGCTTGGGGGTGGTAGCCAGCGCCATTCGGACTAATCGGGGTGAAGGGGACCTTCTTTTTAACCCCCGGGTCGTGACTCGAGTGTCTACGACATGTCCAGAGTGGTCGACCAGCTTTGAACCCTCTTAAGCTCCCTTTGGCAACAAGACTGCCAGAACAGAGGCCCTCGCTATGCATGTAGCGAATCAGAATAGGAAATGAGGGGCTCGTTGAAAATAACACAGAAATAAGGGTTGGCAGTCGAGAAAACCTCGGAAAGCAAAGGGGAGGATGTGGTAGATCATTGAAACAGATTAAGAATTTGGAAAGAAAGAAAGAAAGTGAAGAAAAAATGCCCGCCAGGTGGGATCCGAACCCACGACCTCCAGAATACCGGTCTGGTGCGATAACCACTACGCTACCGGCGGGGCGATTTTCCCATTCACTTTCTGGGGTATTTATGATAGGTATGTTTGTTTCCTATGCTTGGGGGTGGTAGCCAGCGCCATTCGGACTAATCGGGGTGAAGGGGACCTTCTTTTTAACCCCCGGGTCGTGACTCGAGTGTCTACGACATGTCCAGAGTGGTCGACCAGCTTTGAACCCTCTTAAGCTCCCTTTGGCAACAAGACTGCCAGAACAGAGGCCCTCGCTATGCATGTAGCGAATCAGAATAGGAAATGAGGGGCTCGTTGAAAATAACACAGAAATAAGGGTTGGCAGTCGAGAAAACCTCGGAAAGCAAAGGGGAGGATGTGGTAGATCATTGAAACAGATTAAGAATTTGGAAAGAAAGAAAGAAAGTGAAGAAAAAATGCCCGCCAGGTGGGATCCGAACCCACGACCTCCAGAATACCGGTCTGGTGCGATAACCACTACGCTACCGGCGGGGCGATTTTCCCATTCACTTTCTGGGGTATTTATGATAGGTATGTTTGTTTCCTATGCTTGGGGGTGGTAGCCAGCGCCATTCGGACTAATCGGGGTGAAGGGGACCTTCTTTTTAACCCCCGGGTCGTGACTCGAGTGTCTACGACATGTCCAGAGTGGTCGACCAGCTTTGAACCCTCTTAAGCTCCCTTTGGCAACAAGACTGCCAGAACAGAGGCCCTCGCTATGCATGTAGCGAATCAGAATAGGAAATGAGGGGCTCGTTGAAAATAACACAGAAATAAGGGTTGGCAGTCGAGAAAACCTCGGAAAGCAAAGGGGAGGATGTGGTAGATCATTGAAACAGATTAAGAATTTGGAAAGAAAGAAAGAAAGTGAAGAAAAAATGCCCGCCAGGTGGGATCCGAACCCACGACCTCCAGAATACCGGTCTGGTGCGATAACCACTACGCTACCGGCGGGGCGATTTTCCCATTCACTTTCTGGGGTATTTATGGTAGGTATGTTTGTTTCCTATGCTTGGGGGTGGTAGCCAGCGCCATTCGGACTATATATATATATATATTAACCCCCGGGCCGTGACTTGAGTGTCTACGACATGTCGAGAGTGGTCGATGAGCGTTGAACCCTCTTAAGCTCCCTATGGCACCAAGACTGCCAGAACAGAGGCCCTCGCTATGCATGTAGCGAATCAGAATAGGAAATGAGAAATGAGGGGCTCGTTCAAAAATAACACAGAAATAAAGGTTGGCAGTCAAATATATATATATATAAAGGGTAACAGAGTGGATCCCTAGAGAAGGAAAGCGTCTCAGGGGGTGGCAGAAAGTTAGATGGGCAGATGAGATCAAGAAGGCCCTCGCTATGCATGTAGCGAATCAGAATAGGAAATGAGGGGCTCGTTGAAAATAAAACAGAAATAAGGGTTGGCAGTCAAGGGTTGGCAGTTGGTTTTCTTGACTGCCAACCCTTATTTCTGTCTTCAACGCAGGTTCGATACCGTCCACTCCAGTCGTTTTTCCAACAGAGGCGAAAAGCAAAAACGCGCGTGTGTCGAGATTTCGGTCTACGTTAAAGATCCCCAAGCGGTCAAACCTAGCGTCACTAAATAAGCTACACTTAAGAGTACCGGCACTTCGGGCACCCCGAAGCGTCTGGGGGCCATTTTGCTTCTGGCTTGCAGTGTTGCCATCTCTCCCAACGAAACCACCGCTGGTTGTGACGGGCAGAGTGTGACTGGCCGCTCTAGCGTCCGCGCAGCAGAGAGAGAGAGAGAGAGAGAGAGAGAGAGAGAGAGAGAGAGAGAGAGAGAGAGAGAGAGAGAGAGAGAGAGAGAGAGAGAGATGGGGGGGGGGGCACCCAGAAACAAAATGGCGGCGCCCACACGTAAAAAATATCACGTGGTGCCGGCCGACCAATGAATATCCTGGCGGCGCATAACAATGAGAGACAATAGTACCGATACTCTAAAAGCCTCTATTAAGTGACGTTAGTCAAAACTAATCCGGAGCCCTCGACAACGGTGCGCATCGTAGCACAGGTGCAGTATGGGCGCGTGACATCCCCTTCGTTTCCGAAGGCCAACTAACAACGAAAGAAGGGCAGTGTCTGTAATAAAATTAGAGCTAGACAAAAGTGCGCAAAGGTAAAAACTGGCCACGTATCTGCTCCTTTCGTTGCAAATGTCCACAAAAGACGATAGGCTTTGTCGACGTTTGCCAAGTAAATGCCTCCCTTCGCTTTCCCGCTCACCTCTCATGCTGTTCCTCTTTCGTCGCGCTCCTCCCACGGTAAACACTCCAAAGGTTTGCTGAAGTCAATTTAAATTTCCCGCGTTCCACTGCTACAGGCCGCGTTCCTCGACGCCAGCGCTGCAGTACGGCGGAGACGCGCGGGAATGGAGTCGCCAATGTTGATAGAACCACGTTGCCCTTTTCCACGTGGGTTCCAAGCTTAACGTGGGACCTATCTAGTGGAACGTTTCGTTGCTGTTGCCGTTTGATTTTTTTAAATACCGCCATGATCTATAGGAGCGCTGGCAACAGCAGGCGACGATTTCATTTGCTATCGCAAAAACCAAGCATTCATGATTTTTTTAAACCAAGGAAAAATGCCGATATAACTTCTGTATTGATTTTCCTCGTCATATTCGCGTAATGTCTTGTTTTTATTCAACAATGTTGACGAGTATGAACGTTAACACCGGACTTATTGGCTGTAAGTATATAAGACTGCTGCGCAGATTTTGTTTCACTTTGGCCGGGTGGCTGAATCGAGTCACGGACGGACAGACAGACAGACGGACGGACGGACGGACAGACAGACAGACAGACAGACAGACAGACAGACAGACAGACAGACAGACAGACAGACAGACAGACAGACAGACAGACAGACAGACAGACAGACAGACCAAAATTTGTGGGTTGAAGTAGCAAAAGAAAGACTATCGTCTTTAAAAGCAGGGCGCGCCGGGGTGATTCCCATAATTATCAGTACACGCTCAAGGCGCAGACGTGCCTATAAAAGGACGAAGAGAGGAGAGACAACTTGGTGTTTACTTTCGCCCGTCTCATCTTGTCCTCATCATTTTTTCGCTCGCGCCAGGTGCTCGCGAGTAGCATCTATAGAAAGTAAGGGTCGGAGGTCGCGGCCAGCTCACGACCTGCTCGTCAGGTGCGGTCAACGGGTCCAGACAGGCCCTTGCTACCGAGCAGCGGAAAGCGGCGGAGCCGCCTGACACAACCCTCGACGTGAGCGGCAATGGGAGGAGTGGAATTATGTCAATGGTAGCCGTTCCCTGTCGAGCGTTCTTCCTTCCTCGACGCCGTCATGCCATGTTGGTTGCCCTAGATCCCAATCCGCGTGTAAACAGCCTACTAATAGCCAGCTTTGAAGAATGCGAACACGGGTGCGCTCAAGTTTGAGAATTCGATGGTAGTCTATATGCGAAGCGATAAGAGCGAAAACTAAAGCGCCATGGGTCACCAGCCGGCTCACGTGTTGTCTGGCGTCTAGATGCAGTCTTGCCGGGAGAGGAAACGACCGGAGGGTCTTGAATGTTCCGCTGTGATCCCACGTACGACCTGATGCGTGCGGTGCTATTTTGACGCACCTAATGGGGCTGGTGGCGGTACATACATCTTCTTTAGAAATTAAATTAGGCAATAAAAAATAACTGTGCGTTAACTTCCAAACTGTTTGCTGCGAGAGAAATTTTTTCTGGATTTTAAGACGGGTGGAGCGTGTGGAAAAGCTAGAAAATTATTGTTTGCGACGAGTGTTTAAGGCACTGACTAAGAAGTGTTTAAGGCACTGAGCGCGTACACCTGTTGACGTCTGAAAGCTGGAATAATATAGCAGAGTATATTCCGTTTATTTTCTTTAAAAATGTATTGATTTTTCAGGAAGTATTTTTTTTTTTTGCAGGCGCCAGCGGCCAGCGTCTGGTGTGTCGGGTTCTAGCTTGAGCGGAATTGTGTGAGTGACTTACTCGACTTTAAATCAGGGGAGGACAAGTCGTCTCGAACTGTGTTTAAAGAAACAAAATCAAGAAAAGCACGTTGGTGCTTGTCCACGGGATTGGGTAAAACCAGGTAAAATTCTAAAAATAGCACCCAATACACCGTCAGCGTATCATGAATACCAAAGAAGAAAAAGAATGTTCAGGGGGAATTCTCCAATTTTAGGATATTTTACAACCAAAAGGTTACAAGTTACCTTTACTCTTCATTTTTCTAGCTTCACTAAGGTAGCGCATAAAAGATGAGTGACAACATAACTTAAAAATATCACACTTTAAAAAAAAAGGCGAGCCACTTGAGAAGCGTAATATCTATTAATATAATATTATTATTGTTAAAACCAAACCGCACTAAAGCTGCATAAGACAACGTCTCGGGTCAAGAGGACTACCGCACACACGCTTATCACAGCGGTCAAAACTAAATCGTTCGCTTTGTGGGCAGCATCCGCTCGGTGAATAGAGACCTTTGTGGGAGGCAAACCAAGAACGCCCACTGGAACGCCCACGAATAAAGACAGTAATCTCCGAGGACGCAATGGCGGAGGCAAGTGACCCCGGGCTACAAGTGGACTTAACGTCCTCTGTACGAAGAAAATCCTAAGGCGCTGTACCATAATAATGCTCGGCCGGAGCGAGGGGTGTACAGCGCGGGAAAATAAAAGTGAACACGCGTTGCACAGACCTCGTTTACACACGTAATATCCGGACATCTTCATTCTTGAGGGTGGCTTCCGGGCGAACGGAGTGGGCGTCGCTTTGCGTTATTGTGAAGGCAGATGGTCTATTGAAGTGGTATCAGTTGATTGGATTTGCATTGTATTTATTGTTCCATTCCGGCAGCACAGTGCAGAAATGACGGCGAGGCAAAGCAAAAGGAGGTGTAACTTCCTGACTAGGCTTAACCCCGCTTGAGGAGCAACAGAAGTTTATTGTAGTGCACAAACAACGTAAAATATACAAATAGTCGTCAGACATAGGAAGAAATAAAAAAAACACACATTTCACTTCAATACCGGTAGGATAACTTAATATATAGCAATCACTTCATAATAATTATTAGTAACAGCACACATCAGCTCAGGTACCATAAACCAATACAAGGAATCATGACGACAAAGATGGCGCTTAAGAAATGCTAGAACATACAAAGTTGCATTATTTTAATGAAAACTCATCCGCGGAATGATTACTTCGTTCACATGCAACGAAATGCCGCAAGTATTCAATGACAACGCCGATGAGCATTACGGCTTTGCCTTCAGCGAACTTTTCAAACAAAGGCATGGTGTGTGTCAAATTTCCGTGTATCCAGGCACGGGGAGCACAACGATTTGCTTAGGTGTGGTTTCCGGCATAGCAGTAAAAAAAAGAAATTACGTGCCAGAGCCAAGTGTTATTCCGCCGTTTGACTCTTTCCGGTAAGTTTAACCCTAAGCTAGCCTGCAGCATCCGCTTGATAGAAAACCGAATTGAGTGTCCGCTAAGTGTCTACATGCCACAATAGCCAATAAAGGGTGCAGTGCATACAAAACAGGGTCAGAACAGCGTAGCTGACGCGTATAATTCGTGTGTACCTGGCTGTCTTTCTAGACCCGTTTACGTCCGCCTTCACTCTAAGATTGCATATCTAAATGAACGGGATCACTTCGAAATACTTCTGAATCCCAGCATGTTTTTAAATGAGCCTCGATCATTTTTTTTTCGGAAATACGGCAAATAAATTATTACTCTCATAATTTCACAACTCTCAAACACTGTGTCGCCATTAAAATTTTAATACTACCGCAGCGTAGTCAGTAAAGCCTGAAACTCGCTAGGAGTCAATACAAGTCAAGTTCATTCGACAACAACAGAATACAGATGTAAGGAGGGCAGAAAAAAAATCCAACGGGTGGAGGAAGTAAACTTACTGTGTCCAAAGAGAAAGCCTAGTTAGAGCGGGTGTGCTTCAGACGATGGCAAGGATGCCTTGGTTCCTATAGCAGCGTCTTCGGTCCTCTAGACCGCACACTGCTGGATATCAGGGTCCTAGCAAAGCAGCACGGTATCGCACTGCTCTCGAACACCTGACCAAGACGCCCACCGTCAGGCAAATCCTCGACCATGTGGGTGTACCCTACGAGAGCACTTTCGGAGAAAAGCACTCCGTTCTAGCCGAACTACGCAAGGGCATCTACATTCTCCCCTTCCCAAAGAACATTCACCCAGGCTACAATGAAAACCGACAAAAAAATGCGAGCCCTAACGCTTGGCAAACAGTTTTGAGATTCTCAAGTTGTCTACACGGACATTGCCTCTTACAAGCAACGCAAGGGTATGGCCTCAGTTGTCACCGACCAGGTGAGGATTGTCACCTGAGGTTCTCAGGTTCTCAGAGCAGGTTCTCAGAGCATGCTCTATCCGAACGCGACATCCCGAAGAAAGGGAAGAACTGGCCATAGCATAGCATTATCCCTTGCCACAATTCAAGCGAGGAAAATTGTCAGCGACTCCGAGCCCGCAATCCGCAAGTTTACAAGGGGGAGAATTTTCAGCGCGACACTGCGAGTTGATTGCTAGGGCTTTTTTCTCTACTTTCTCCCACCTCCTCAGCCCAGTCACTGTTAGATGGCTGCAAACGGTGGCATAAATATCGCCCTTGATAAAATAAATTCCCTCGCTCACTCACTCACTCACTCACTCACTCACTCATTCACTCACTCACTCACTCACTCACTCACTCACTCACTCACTCACTCACTCACTCACTCACTCACTCACTCACTCACTCACTCACTCACTCACTCACTCACTCACTCACTCACTCACTCGCTCGCTCACTCGCTCGCTCACTCACTCACTCACTCACTCACTCACTCACTCACTCACTCACTCACTCACTCACTCACTCACTCACTCACTCACTCACTCACTCACTCACTCACTCACTCACTCACTCACTCACTCACTCATTCTTCTTTCTGTCCCTGTCTCTTTATATACATATTCTTTCCCAATTACTATCGGACTGTCGAAACGTTTTAGTGGGGTTTTACCATCGAATGTTGTGTACGCCCGATGCCTGTCGTACGACATTAAAGTTAATATCTCTCTCCGTCGTTCAATTTAAGTGGTGCTGCCCAGCTGCTACCATCTCTCGAGAGGCGAGGGCCAGCTTTACTCCGCTGATAGTTCCGCCCTCGCTCAGGTTTGATAGAGCACGATAGCGTGCTGCTCTCTTTGCTAAACCAGAAACTGCGGCACCACAGCACCGATCAGTTCGCTCTCCTCGTTTGTAGTGAGGGAGGGGTTTGTGATGGTAACGACGGTTGCAGTGATGGCCAGTACCTACATACGGCCGTATCGGGGATCAGAAAAGCCGTACGTCACAATCTGCGATTAAAACTTGTCAAGGCGCGATCAGAGAGTGCACAACTGGCAAGATTACGACGGAACAAAACAAAATTAGGGTTAATTGCTTCTTTGAAGGGGTCAGCAAGGAAGTAGAATATGATGACAGGTGTTCGGTCTTTCCACATACACGCCAGTGTTCTTCCTGATTAGGGTGATCACAATTCCCCTCCCCATTCCGCTGTACGACGCACCACTGATAAGGAGAAGAGATGGCGCTTCCACCTTTTGCTTCACTCCTCAAAGTGCACGAGCCGGCAGAACCTGTATACGCACGTACGAATCGTTAGGGTAGGGCCCACTAACGGCAATTGTTCGCGTGCGCATCCTGAGAACTAGGCTGTAGTTAATTCTAGGAAGATATACACGCAAGCCTCACTTATTGTAAGCGCCTCCGTTTATTAGAGAGGCCGTGAGATGGGCGGGAAATGATAGTTTCTGCGGCATCTGCTTCTGCTGTCCTACACCGAAAATAACGAGAAAAAACACCGATTTAGGCCTTGTCGCAGTGTTCCAATTACGCCCAGGGATAAGCGGAAGCCAGCTCCGAGACAGCAGCATACGTAGTTGGTGCAAATCCCGGTGTGATTGCAGAGCGGCAGCGATCGGGAGGAGATTCCAGGGCATCGTGCTGAACGCCGAGAAAGAAATCAACATGTAGGCTGCCGCCAGGGATGATGTAGCTGCGGCGAGGTAGTCAGAAAAAGGGAGGAAAAAAAAACAGCTGGATGGAGCGGAGCCACGTAGAAGCGCAAGGAGAAGCTTGATTACAGTCATTGATGCATATAGGAAAACGGCCATTGGTCAGAGGAGGACCAAGGCGTCATTGCTGTTGGAGCGCGAAACACAATGCCTTCCAGACTGCTTCTCTAAGAACTGAATGCAGCAAAAGCCAACGAGTAGCGAAATTTTATAGGAGAAAAAAAAAGTGAAGGTGATGAAACATCGCAAAAAGGGGTGGTCGGGAAGGTGAGGAGGAATAAGGGAATGGGAGCGTGTGCCGCCTAAACGGTATCTGCCGGCGGCTTTGCGCCAGACGTTTCCGCGCATGAGGTGGCCGAGCCTGTCGTCAACAAACAACTCAGTGTCTCAGTACCTGTGCCGCTCCCCTCCTTCCTCTTCAACTCTCCTTTTCCACGGACGTACAAAGCAGAATCACTCTAGCAAAAGAACATCGAAAACACATGACACACAGCGAGCTGAGTCTTCCTGTATCACCATAGCGCTTTTTTGTTGTTGTCGCGACGGACCGCCTCTGGTGCCGACGGAACAACGTGAAAAGCAAACACGCCGAGCGCTGGGTCGGTAGACGCGCGTACATTGCCGCGCGGCGAGTAGCACGCACTGTTGAGCGCAGCGGTGAACGACATATTCCCTGCGCCTCTTATAGGCCACGAGGCATTCATTACGCTTCAAAGTTAGGCCGTGGTGGGAGGTGGGAGGTGTGCAGCGGTTTTGTCGAGCCGCGTGACATTTTCCTCGACAGCAAGACATTTTGAAGCACCCTTTACGCCGCACTTTTGCGAATAAACTTCCCGAGGGCTGCTACGGACGCGGGGTGGACGCTGTTCCGGGAGCGTATGCGTGCAGCCTGTGTGTCAGCCCAGAACGGTGTGTATTTTATTCCGCGTCTAGTTTTACCAGGGAGCTATAAGGCAAACTGAGCCTGTTTCAGACAGGTGACAGCAAGCTTAAAGTATATTTTTTTGTTTCTGCCCAAACTTGAGTGCTTGTGATGATTAAAGACCAGAGCTTTTTTCTTTTGCTTTGGGGATTGTCGGGCGCAATTTTGTCTTCGTGGCTTCCACGAGACTATGTTCACGCTGTTCATCGTAGTTATTACATTGCCACGTAGGTAAAGAAGCTCAGGTCTATCAGCCTACTACGAGTACGAGCTGGTTGTGAAAGTAACGCTTCACGGAATAAGTAATCATTGTGCATATCGATCAAGTTAGAGGAGAGTCTGCACAAACAGGAGGCCGCAATGTATGCGGAGGGAGAACTGCTCTCTGACTTAACGGGTCAGCGTTGCTGCCGTTAAAGGTAACACGTTGCGCGCGCTGAAGGAAACGTCACGTTGAGGTCATCGCAGCCCAACTACTCGCCTTGTGTGTAGTCCCAGGTTACGCGGTCGCGAGAAGGTACCACCTTTTCGTAAGCTGCCACAAATAATTTGTCCAGGATGTGACCCGACACTCTCATTCATCAATGTACGACGTGACGCAGACAAATTTCCGGGTGAGCTGTTGTATCGAGCGGGTTTGTCCGTTTGTTCGACCCTTTGACGTGCCTTTAACAAGCTGTCTCGGGTTGAGTGGGGCCAAGCGGCAAGCGAGCACCATTGCGTTTTATTGCAGCTCGTTTTAGAGGCGGAATAACGGTGGCCTCGCAAGAACCCGGTGGGTGCGTGGCCCTTTGTAAACACTTGCGCCCTCCCTTTCATCGGGACTACATCGGACCCCATAAAGGACGTGAATGCACCTCTGACATAGTTCCAGAACATTTGACAGGCGTGCTGCAAAGCAGCCCGCAGTGCATTTCTCCAGTGCAAACATTCTGCTCGCGGTCAAAGGTCACTGCAGAGTCGGCACTTGGAGCTGTAACGTTGGACAGCCAAAGAAGTAAAATAGATTTGCGACCTACAACCTCTTTTTGTCGGCTTTCATAAATTACAGACTTGAGACAAAAGCAGAACTACTAGCAAAGTTCTTGGCACACTTTTTCCTTGCGCTCTTTGGTGCCAAACGCCAGACGAGAACTAAAATCCAATCACTCCTTGCGTGTATCAAAAACAAAAAAAAAACAAAAAAAAAAACGTCCGGGCATGTGAGCGCTCTTGGTATGTTATGATTTGCAACGAGTAATATCAATCATTCCTGAGTTCATTTCTTTGTTGTTATTGCCTTTACTGTTTCATGCCAGTGCACAATTTAATAATAGTTGGACTGCCTGCCGGGACTTGTTGTTGGGATTAAGTTCATTTCATAGCCTCATAATTAGTAGGTGGAAAGCGACTTGAAGCTGTATCCAGAATGGTGGCTGGGTGTTCGGTTGGTGAAAAGGGAGTAAGTAAAGCTGCTTGTAAGCTTTTTTTTTTCTCCGGTACCCCCTTATCAGTGAACCAAAATGCATTATTGTCATTGTCGGCGTCAGTTCACACGCCCGTAAGCTACAAAAGCAAAGCGCAATATTTCGGGTAGCTTGAAAATACCCCAGAAGGTACCAATTCGCAGCCTTCTACTATAGTACCCCTTTTAGGCAGGTGCAAAGATCGCTAATACCAAATTATATCACCATTTCCGACATACTACTGCGTGCGTTTTATTGCATATGGTGCAAGTGAATAATGGCAGCATTATGAATAATAAACGATATTCCAGGGAAATAGTTGTGTCGCAAGTCTAACGAAAGAAAGGGATTTTACTGGAGGTCATCGCTTGGTGCCAGAAATAAGTTACTGGTGATGACCAAAAGATCGCTAACGTTCCTTGAGAATAGAGCGTTGAATATGTTCAGGCATTTTCTACCGGCAAGTTTGAATCGGTATACCTAAAAAAAAAAACAAAAAAAAAAACGCGCATCTCCCCGAAGTGAATCATGACGAGCGGGCGAAGCACTGGGGATCGTTCTTACCTTAAATCACCCGTGAGAGTCCTTACTGCTGCTAAAACGATTTCCAATCCAATCAAATCCAATACAATGCAATTTAATCCAATCGAATCCAATACAATTCAATCCCATCCATTTCAATCCAATCCAATCCCGTTCAATCCAAATTCAATCCAATCCAATCCAATCCAATGCTCCTCGCGCATGCACAGCACGTCTCTCCTGGAGCTCTCTCTATCTATCTCTCAAACCTTTTGTGAACCTTTTATTTTGTTCTTGTTAACCTTTTGGGAACCTTTTGTTCACAGATGTTTCCATTTACACGGTGCTGTGCCGTGAGCACGGACGCCGGATGCCGGACAAGCCTCGGCCTCGGAAGGTGCTTCGCCCCTAAAACATTCTTGTTTATGATTTGGCAATGTTATGACTGCCATGTCTACGCGGAATATAAATGAAAAACTTCGGAGAAGGCGTTAAAAAATGCGTCATGTTGTTGCGTTGCAGTTTGTTGCGTGGTTTTTATGCCCACTTCTTGAATTTCTGGGATTTGAGCGCAGAAATAGAGTGTTGAACGAACTCCCCCCGACAAATTCCCGCGATTGTGGGCAGTTTTCGATTTGCTTGGCCTCACGATGTTGTTTCCGACGTTTTGCACATGCCAGAATTTTGAACGTGTTCGGCGAATATGTTACCTAGAAATGAAGAAATATTGTCACTCTTTTGTCTTATTTTGGGTAAATTTAATACCGACCTTGACACCTAAGTTATTGCCAAAACAATCCCTTTTTGGCCTAACCTAACCGAACGCAAACATAAAGGCATGCACTTTTCACGCCCCGTCTCTCTTCTAAACGTTATAATTGCCCTTTGCCACGTGGAAGCATACGTCATCTACATCAAAAATTAACGGGCTCGAATGGTGAGTGATGACCCGGAAGGCCAGGTGAAAGAGTTTCTAGTTTTTATGTTCTGATAAGCGCGCTGCTTTGAGTGCGTAAGGCACGCTCTCTCGCGACGATTATGTATGACTCACTGGCGTTGCTTTTTCTGTACACGCAACTCCAACCCCCGCGCCCTGGGCGTGAAATAGACCGTGAAGAGAACTATATAATTCCTCTGCTTTCTGTTTTCATCTGACATTAAACCGTTCAAAGCTGCGCTTTGTCCCGACCGGGTGCAGACAAACCACGGCCCCAAAACAAAACCGCGCCGATGATCATCCGAAGGCATCTTCCTGGTCCTTCCAAGAAGAGCGGAGTAGCGCCAAGACAGAACGTTCACAAGTTCAAAAGCCTGCATTTCACCCCTGCTCAACATTTTTTTTTCTCACACGTGATTGGCCCTTTTGTTCCTCCTTTAGTGACGTAATTTCGCAAACTATTTTTGCCTGTTAGAAAATATCGGAACCCGTCACTACCGCACCATGATTGGATTTTGAAGAGGCCTTCGTATCTCGAAGATGGCGAGCAAAACCAGCATCCCAGAAGCGGCAAAAAAAAAAAAAGAAATTGAGAATGGAGGAGCCGGGCAGGAACCAAGAGACTCCTGCGGCCACGCTTCAACTACTTCTCCTTATACTTTCCTTCTTCTTTCTGTCCTCGGTAACATGCATGGGCGCGCACGCGGCCGAGAGAATTGATAATCAGCGCCTTTGCCGGGGATGCAGGGAGAACCAGTTCGCCCCAAACAGCACGTTTCTTTCCGAACCGCGGGGGGTCAGACTGCGCTCTTATGGCGCTGGCGTTCTTCGGCCGGCACAGCCAGGCGCGTGTGCGTCCACAAACGAACCCGCTTGTGAAACATCGAAAAGGAAGAGGCGGTACATTGCAGAGCAGGAGGCAAAAAGAAAAGGAATGGACGAGTTGTGTTGGCAGCCAAAAGAACAGGAAGAATGGTTCCAGTGTCCGTTCTCTGATCTCGCCGGCGCGCACGGTCTGACGGGCAGGCAGGGCGCAGTTCGAAATTGCTGTCAGATACACAGAACGCAGACTGCCCGATTTCAGACAAAATTTCCTTACACGAGAAACAAAATGAGGTGAGGTCTCTGCGAGGGTTGCTCAAAGGATGGAAAGAATATAGTTAATCATTTACGTGAAGACGCCTGCCTCGTATGAGAGTTCGTTTGTGTGATTTCACAAAGGAAGTCTATTTGATATGACTAGTGTCATTGTATTTTCACGAGCGTCAACCCACTTTGGTATCCTTGGTTCAAGCGTTTGATGACTCGTGGGCGAAACAGGAGGCGGCCGTAGCTACCCAAACCGCCGAGCCATTAGCGGCAGTGGATGGAGAACGTTGCCAAGGCAAAGACACCAACGCAGGTAATAAGCGAGATGACAGCGCGCTGCAGCTTTTCTCCTTTCTTTTGAATGGGTAAGCATTTCTAGGTGGACTTAACCAGAAAACGCAAGGTAAAACGGAGACACGAGCTGGCTGGTGACCATTCAGCATTGAACAATAAGCGCGAAGTGAAACAACTACACGAAAGAGAGAGGACAATAGTGCCTACTAGCGACACTAAATAAGCTACGCTTAACAGTATCGTCACTTCGTGCACCCGGAAGCGTCTGGCGGCCATTTTGATTCTGGCTTGCAGTGTTGCCATCTCTCCCAACGAAACTGCCGCCGGTTGTGACGGGCAGACTGCGACCGGCCGCTCTAGCGTCCGCGCAGCAGAGAGAGAGAGAGAGAGAGAGAGAGAGAGAGAGAGAGAGAGAGAGAGAGAGAGAGAGAGAGAGAGAGAGAGACGCCCAGAAACAAAATTGGTTGCGCCCATATGTCAACAAATATCACGTGGTGCCGACCGACCAATGAAAATCCTGGTGGCACATAACGATGAGACAAAAAAGTGCCGATACTCTAAAAGCCTTTATTTAGTGACGCTAGTGCCTACTATCAACCGGATACTTCATTTACAAAGGAAACACGTATATACGCGGCCAGAGCCCAACCATCCCGCACGTGCGCCCGCTGCACACGCGCGTAGGTCCTAAGACCAAACATTGATTGATTGATTGTGGGGTTTAACGCGCCGACGCAACGCAGGCGATGAGGCGCGCCGTAGTGGAGGGCTCCGGATTAATTTTGACCACCTGGGGATCTTTATCGTGCGCCGAAATCTCGTACACACGGGCGTTTTTGCTTTTCGCCTCCATCAGAAAAGCGGCCGCCGCGGCCGGGAATCGAACCCGCGACCTCGTGCTCAGCAGCGCAACGCCTTAGCCACTGAGCCACCGCGGCGGGTCCTAAGACCAAACAGAGGATGGCTCTCTTCTATATGCTTTTTCCTTAAGAAGTGACACTTCCTTTTCATAAATGTTGATTGAAGGGTGACTAACACATCGCGAACCCCTTATCTGATTGTGAAACGCTTAGGCAAGCTCTCTGCATGGTTGTGTGACGATGGGTTTTAAAAAGCACTTCCGTGTCGTAAAATCCCGGTTCACAACCACGTTCAGTACAGTGCAAGATCTTATGCGTGTATGGCCCCCCTTTCAAAGAAGAGCGTTGTTCCCTTAGACGTACATTGATACAACGGCCGCAGACGTTACAATGGTGTTACATTGCACGTTACAGTGGCCATACCCGTTACGCGAGACAAAGATGAGGAAATCCGTCTGTCAGTCCCAAACGTTTGGGTTTCACACTTTCACCTCAAAACAAAAGTGCTATTATACGCAGTACGAAAGTGCTAGAATGTTTTTATTCGAACTATTGTGTGTTTTATTTCGAAGGCGCATCTTTGATGAAGAGTCTCACTTTGGGGAAATAATACACAGTTGTGATGAAGCTGATGAGACCAACAGGCCAAACTGCCTTGAGAAAAACGGGAACTGATTGGGAGGCGTAAAGTGAATGAAAGTAAAAACACGAAACGATGTTGGAGGAATAGAAAGCAGACATCCAACAAGCAAGACCGGGCTCTTTTGCCGAAGCCCGCATTGACTCACGAGGTCGTTCGGCCAAGCGTGAAAATCGCGGGATGTGAAACCTACCCGATCAAAGCAGACAGCTCCTGAAGGAGAAGATGAAGGTAAAGAAAACATGTCGAAGAAAGAGAGAGAGAGAGAGAGGGAGTGCGCAGTGATCCGTTTCCAAGGCAGCGGGCATCTCCGCAAAGGTGGGCGTTTCTGCGGGGGAGCCGAAAGAAGCCCGCTGGTAGCGCTAGCATCCGGATCTCTGAATATAGGTTAGCAAAGAAGTCATGCGAGAGATAGGCGAAACAAAAAAAAAAAAAAAAAAGAGAGCAGGACGAGCCACTCAATGCACCGATTCGGCGGGCCACTCGACTGCGGCGGTGAAACCTAAACCGTCGACGCTTTCTTGAAGCAGGTGACGATGGCACTTCACGAAACGAGACCGCGGCGGATGGTGCGTAACAATCCCGGTTACTCGCTTTCTCATGCAAACGCGCCGTGAAAGTGAACGCCACGATCGGTTTTCTCTCGTTGCCGACTCCATTCAGCGATGTGATGTGAAAACAAAAGGCGAAACGGAGACACAACATACAAATAAACAACGTGAAAGTCGCTGTTTCCGATCGACGCCTCCTTTAGTCAACACAAACCAAAGACGCGCTAAAAAGTGTCGCCGAAACAGCGCCTCAGGAGTAGCTAAACTTGATCTCCGTCAACCTAATACTCGTAGCGCTGACAGGGTACTACACAAAAAAGCCATTCGTGGTGACATATAAGCGCACTTTACTTCATATGAGCTAAGACGAAGGAAAGTCGTCGTCTCGTGTTCCCAGCGGAAATGTTTCTCATCAATATAAAAAAAAAGAATTGAAACAAAACAAAGATCAGGAAAAGAGCAAAGCTAAGACACGCTGATCTTCCGGCATTTCCGGGTGGAGATGAACGCCGCATTGTCGGTGATCGAGTGGCACGTGCAACGCCTTCCAGTCATATAGGAACCGCATGAAAAAGGCAGTTTTCTTTTTTGTCTCCGCAAGGCATATTTCGGCCATTGGGGAGGGTGAATATAATTCCAGCTGACACACAAAGCGGCGCCCGGATGTGCCTTACGCATCATCGTCTGTGTCGACGCATCCGAGAAGCATACGGACACGAAGAAATATTTTGTCGGCACGCTTCACCGGAAGTAATAACGCCATCACAGCATTTATGGCGAATGGAACACGACGAAGCGAAATAAGACCCTGCATTTGCTCAACACTGTAGCGTTTGATACGAGGCTTTTGGGATTTACGTTGATTTCTTTTTGTTTTACTTTTTCCTCAGGTGCTTGTATACTAACCAAAAGACTTTGCAACCGAATTAGTTGTGATCTTCGAGAGACCGTATAGAACCCAACTGGTCGCTTATAGAGTGTTGTACCATAAATAACGCCTAAGAATTTGAAAAATATTAGCGTTGATATATATATATATATATATATATATATATATATATATATATATATATATATATATATATATATATATTTGCTACAATATGTCGCGTTTTTTCTCTTATTAGAACGTTCTTCTTTTAGGAATTACCTTTGGAGGACCTCCCTTCTTCCAGCGCAGAATAACGTTACGCACTCCCTCATTCAGAAAAATCTTTCGAAGGCTCGTTAAAGGAGCCATGAAGAGAAAATACAACTTCGTTTAATTGGAAAGAACTAGGATTCAGTATCTCACTCAGCTCCATTACAGCCACAAAAGATGTTTTTTTAACAAAAAAAAAGCAAGAAGTATTTAAAAACTTTCTAATTTTGCGCCACAGTGACGTGTTATGAGCAAGGATGACGTCATACGGGCCAACAATAAAACATAATTTTCAGTGCGTTAACTGCACGTTAGCATTCAAGTGATGCGGTCAAATGGAACTAGAGGCCCCATTACAGACGTCCAGTCATGTGTTGTCGCGACAGGTGAGTTAGGCGGCCGCCAATCGCACAAACAAGGTTCTGTGACGTCACAGAAAAGTTGCGGGAAATTGGCTAGGGGGTCGCGACTGCTTCACACGTTTTCTTTCATATCTCCGTTATTTGTTCGAAGATTGCGATGATATTGGTATCATTGTTATCGAGACTAAGCAGTCTTTCTAATAAGCCCAACTTATATTTTGTCTTCATGGCTCCTTTAAGGACACATAATATGCAAATACAAGTCATAGTGCTCGGAGATGTACACGGGCACGCACATATATACACTTGCATAGGTATGCACGCAGACGCACCCGCGCACGCCTACACATATGCTCGTCCTTATACACCCTCATTAAACTACTGCCTTCCTCGCTGGGTAGATGACTGAACACTTGTCTTGTTAGGTCCCCTATTCAATTCTGCATATTTTAAATACGCTAGTCTGTTATGGGCTAATTAAATGTGAAAACTGTGGTCTGTCTGTCTGTCTGTCTGTCTGTCTGCCTGTCTGTCTGTCTGTCTGTCTGTCTGTCTGTCTGTCCGTCCGTCCATCCATCCATCCATCCGTCCGTCCGTCCGTCCGTCCGTCCGTCCGTCCGTCCGTCCTCGATCCAGCCTTCCGTTCAAAAGTTAAAACAATACTTGAACGAGATGTTTATATAGGCAGAAATCTTCCAAACCACTCTGAAACACCGTTCACACTTGCCAACGTTGTTCAGCAAAAAGAAAACAGCAGGTATATTTGAGGCAACACATCGACACGTAAGTGGCATTTGCAGTGTTCGTAAAATAAAAGAATTCGCGTTGAAAACTATGTTTTGCCTCAAAAAACACAAAAAACGCTCACGCTGAGCCTACACCTTGTGGCGGTATTCGAAGAGGTCCGTCAGTAATGAGAGGTTCTAGTAGACGGTGCGCGATCAGTGGAACGCGGGAAAACTGAATTGACTTGAGCGAACCTCCCCTGTATTTATCGTGGGGGGAGCGAGACGGGAGGGGAAGAGCTTGAGAGGTAGGTGGGCGAGAGAGAGGAGAGAGGAATTCACGTGACAGGGGTGGCGGAGGCTATCGTCTTTCCAAGACATTTGCAACGAAGTGAGCAGATACGCGGCCAATTTTTCTTCTTCTTTTCTTTCCTTACTTGTTTTCATTCAACCTCTTGCTGTTGTTTCTCCTGTTTTCATTTCTTTGTCTTTCGTTTCAAAACACATTGTCGGTGTAGCTACTGCAGCTCTTTTAACGACTGCAGGAACATAGGCACACCGGTAGCTAATTCAAACCTTTTTTTTTTAATATAGAAGGTCTACCAGAGAGCCCGGAACTTAAGCCGAAGGTGTCTTTGGCTTCGGCCCTTTGGGAATCATGCGAAAAGCGGTGTCACTAAATTATAACTGGGTTCGGCGTTTTCAGTTTAAGCTGAAAAACACCAATAAAATTCCGCTGAATTCATTTCGCCTATTTGGTTTTAACCCAAAAAGGTCAGTTTGTTCGCCTGCCGGATGCACGGAGTGAGTGCGTGCGGGTGTGAGGGGTGGGGAGGAGGGTGTCGTTGGTGCCCCGATCTTGCCTTCGAGAGAAGTGGTGAGCGGAAAGATGAAAAAAATCTATGGAAGCTTGCACCCATACGCAAGGATTGATTCGCGAAGCTGTTGTAGGCGAGTATTGACGGAGACCTATTTTCAGTAGCCCGCCCTGCCTTTCGGTTCGCGGCCTCTTCCTCGGCCATGCGAACTATCCCCAGCCGGGCCATGCCGAGAACTGCGAAGACGTTGCACGCAAGGTCTCTTGTACGATACTGAGCGCATGCGCACGCTCCTCTTTAGTGTTGTCCGGGCCGCTATCACGTGTCTTTACGTTGTAGAGTGGGTATTGCGACATCTGCGTTACGTCTACGCGATAACGTTCCTCGCGGGGAGTTTTCGGCGCTCGCGAACCCCGAACTTACGCCCAGTAGCGACAGCTCCGTTATTAAAAGTGCAGAAAGCTTCAGCCTGTCATTGGGGACAACGGGACAACAAATGACCTCCTGATCAGGATGAAATTGGCGAGGGAAAGGTCGAACTCAATCTCCGCAATCTTGAAAAAGCAGCAATCGGAATTCATGCAGGTGCGCGATGTCAACTCCTCGCTCGTGACACAACCAAATGTTCCCTTGCAGCGGTGCACCATGGGCTTAGGAGTACCGAGGCTACCGGAATGATGCTCCCAACATGCTAAATTCCGTGGATGCGAAAAAGCTATCCTAACACACCAATGCATTTCAATCGTACTCTAAGTCGGGGCGCACAAGTGGGATGGCAGTGTCGGGAGGAACGTTTCAAGTAACATGGAGTATACACCGCTGCACTGAAGGCGTTCTTGTTTAACGTGCGTTTCGGTGACTCCAATGCGACGGGGTTTTCTGGGAACGTGAAGTGATATAAATCATGGCTTGGTTGGAAGGGGGGAATGTGCGTTGCTATGCGGACTCAAAAATAACTCGCTCACTTGTGCTTGCGTGCGTGTTTCTTCATTTCTGTTCATTTTGATCAAAAAACGTGCATTTTTATGCCTGTCATTTAACCGTTATTATTGTATAGAGCAATGCTAAAGCTAAGATGGGTGTCCGACAAAAAAAAAAAACCCTAAGCATGTTTACCTGTGTGCAATATCATTGATAAAAACTGAAAATACGCGTTAAAAAGAAAGCCAGAAAAAAAATTGGTGAAGTTTGCACTAAGTCGCCCAAGAGGCTTGAACCATAGCGAATCTGGAAGATCTTTCTTTGTAAGTACTGAAGGACAAGTTTTCAGAGTAGTCTGCCGAAGGACGAAGCGGAGAGGAGACAAACACAAGCGCTTCATTTCGGCTTCGTACCGTTTGTTGCGCTGCCCCTTACTTTCAAAGTTATGTACCAACCAGTTCAAGCTTCAACTATTCGAAGGACCCACCACCACGCATTGCATTAGGTTTAAATTGTTCACTACATGTTCCGTGGTCGCGTTTCACTGTGGTAGCAGTATTCATCGTCATACCCATCTATATTGTCGCCTTTCTCATGAAACCCGCCTCGGTGACTCAGTGACTAAGGCATTGTGCTGCTCAGCAGGAGGACGCGGGTTCAATTCCCGGCCGCGGCGACCGCTTTTCTGATGGGGGCGAAAAGCAAAAAAACGCCCGTGTGTTCGAGATTTCGGTGTACGTTAAAGATCCTCAGGTTGTCAAAATTAATTCGGAGCCCTCCACTACGGCGTGCCTCATCGCCTGCGTTGCGTCGGCGCGTTAAACCCTACAATCATCAATCAGACTTCCTGATGCATGACTGGCGGGCCCGGATCATTTTGTCTGCAGGCTTTCAGATTTCTCCCTAAGTGGAACGCCCCAGAACGCAATAGAAGTGGCGGAAACCGTCTTCGCGAACTGGGCATCTGTAGCGCGAGCTGTCTTGTGCTCCCCCCTTGAGGCGCAGACGCACGGGACCGGTTTTCTTGGTATTTTTTTCGAGTGCCACGGGCAAGCCTGGAGGACGCCGGGCGCTCCTCGTGAGGCGCGTGCTCATGTACCCGGTAACAGGCGTGAGTAACTATGACCCAGCTTTTTGATGACGCCGCACACCACACACATTACGGCAAGCAACAACAGCTTCGCTGCTATTAAGTACGCAGATTTAAAAAATGAAAACTGAAGAAGTTGGAGTAAATTAACAGTGCTGGTTAGGTGTGTGGAAGGACTATGCTTTGACGATTGATTGATTGATTGATTGATTGATTGATTGATTGATTGATTGATTGATTGATTGATTGATTGATTGATTGATTGATTGATTGATTGATTGATTGATTGATTGATTGCGAAGTTTAACGCGCCGACGCTGACAGGCGATGAGGCACGCCGTAGTGAAGGGCTCCGGTTTAATTTCGACCACCTGGGGATCTTTAACGTGCGCAGCAATTTCGACGCACAGGCAGGCGTTTTTGCTTTTTGCTTCTATCAGAAAAGCGGCTGCCATGGCCGGGAATCAAACCCGCGTCCTCCGGATTAGCAACACAACCCCTTAGCCTCTGAGCCTCCGCGGCGTGTTGTGCTTCGACGAAGGAGGAGGAGGAGGAGGAGTAAACATTTATTGAGCAAAAGGGCGGGAGTGAGGGGTGGTGGTCAGCTTCCTACGTCCAGGAGGCCGCGAGCCTTTGCTGATTCCAGGGCCCGTTGCACAAGCGCTTTTTGGCGCTCCGGTGCCGAGCTGGTCAGCGCAGACTCCCACTGCTCAGGGGAAGAGGAGGGGACGGGGTCAGGGTTGCGTGGGCAGGCGTAGACGAGGTGATAGGTTGTGAGAGGAGTGTCGCAATGCGGGCAGTTGTAGGAATTTCAGAGCCGCTTACGATGAAGTCGGAAATAAACGTTCTGGTGCTAGCAGCAGCGTTTTAGAAAAGCTGTTCAGGTATTAGGTATTTTGCGTATGAGTAAACAAAACATAAAAGCTTACCAAATACCAAATAAAAGCTTACCAAAAAAAAACGTAAATACGAAGGATGCACCAAATCCTTTCCGTTAATATCACCTCAAAAATATTTCAGCGAAAATGGTTGTTTTTGCTTGATTGAGGGGCCACCGCTCTAGTTTCTCGCAGGATCAAAAAGAGTACACGAACCCGGAGCACCGGAGACACTTTCCTGGAATTTAGACCCGTCAGGCAGCCTGTAACAGGCCACCTGGCTGCGTTCGCAGAAGGCATGCCGATATCAGTAATCCACCGGCACAGTGCAGCCAGTCCCACGCAGGGTCCCCATGCTCTTACCATAACTGCGACGCACGACCGACGCGTTGCGTGTAGTGTAAGAACGGCATATATAAGCGCGTGCGGCGGTTCCCGGCTGGTTTTCCGCGCAGAGCATGTGTTCTGCTTGGCGCAAACCTGTTCAAGCGGCGTGTTTTTCGCGCCGTTTCCTCGATCGAGAGACCCGTGGGGTAGGTCAGATCCACAGCTTCCTTCCGGCTCATAAATAAGCGATACGGTGGCTCCCCGTAGCTCACGAACGGCCTTTCTGTTTCACGCTACGCTCGTCCTTTTCTGCCGTACCGCGTCGCTTCTTCTCCGTTGCTCGTGCTTTCTTTGGTGTATTACTGGGTCCTCCGCTTTTCACGGCGCCGTTCGGCCGCATGAAAGCGGAAACATTCACGCATTTCTCTGTTCGAATGGAACATGCAGGAAGCGACTTGCATAATCCATTTCCGTTTTTGCTCGGCGGCTTTGTGGGCATGCGGGTACGTCAGTGGTAAAACGTTATTTCGACGGGGGCTATCCTCATTCCGCGAGCACTTCGCTTGCCCAGCGACAAGCGAGTCCGATTCCGTGAGAAGTGCGGAACGCGGAGCGTGAATCAAGGGGGTGCCCGAAAGGGAAGAATACGGTTTTGTGATGTGTGGCTGTGGAGCGCGACCTTTCAATACAAAGGAAGCGGCCGCGTGAGCCGTGTACGTGACTCGAATCCGCTGAAGTGAAAATAGGGTAATGGCTTTTATTGACGCACGAAAATTACCCGACGGACTACGTAAGAAATGTGTGGGCTTTGACGAGCAAAACCGGAAGAAATCGTGATATGTCGACCTATCACGGTAGCGCTCGGGGAACTCAAGTCGGTCGCAGTAAACCAACTTAAAGGGCCGTAATTTATGAAAACGAGTTGGCTTATATCGCTATATTGCTGTACCGAGCAGATAAAAAAAGAGAATGGCACAGAAATTTCGAGAATGGTCTACTATTACGTAAGCATGCTTCCAGCCACAATCCTATATGCCGAGCCCATCGAAAGTCGGCTTCAGCTGTGTACACAACTGCGTTGCTGAGAAGTCTTTGAATTAGGCAATGTGAGAAGTTTTATATGTCAACATATGATGACACAACTGCGTTGCTGAGAAGTCTTTGAATTAGGCAATGTGAGAAGTTTTATATGTCAACATATGATGGCCCTATGTATATCTCTCTAAACTGTTGTACACCGACTTCATTTACAGTTCGCTTCACTACTACACAGAAATGCCTTGCTAAGTCATTATGTCACGCGTTTTCATTTTAATTTCACCCAACAAAGAAGCGACCAATCGTAAACATTTGCATTATCATAACGATTGCATGTGTTATCAATTATGAATTTAGTGTACACATTTATGGCGCCACGCTATTCCGCGTTAGGGCCGCATTTTGCTCGGACATCCGCCGAAGAATACTTGCGCACGCATACGCACCAGTATACCGCTTGCTGTAGCAGCGATTGTTTCAATAGCGCGGAAAAACTTACAAACATGAAAAGCGATATCACCACCACATGCGATTTTCCGCCCTAAATCTTGTGCCATCCCAAACCGTGTATCGTGAACGGGATCCATGATGCTTGTTCTGACCCTATCTTGAAAATTAAACTAACGTATGAACACGTAATTGTAAAATAAACCAATCCGGCGAATTTAGTTGCGCACATGCTTATAAAAGGACACAAATTTCAGCTTAGCAAAAATTATCAGAAAGGCAGGAGCGGTAGGCTTTGCTCAGCTTCGATTTCGGCCGGATGATATGCTCCGGGAACAAGCGTAATAGAAATACTCATTAAGGGGAGCGCGAGCTCAGCCACCTATCTTTGCCGACAGGGCACATATACAAGAAAAACTGTGATACGGACGGGATAGATCCCGGAAACTTCTATCCTGGCAATCCTACCTAAGCTTCACTCTGCTTCTTGTACGCTACAAGCTTATGCCAGCGTTAATGGTGGCTGTCAGGGGCACTATGAGTGAGCACGCGTGCTCAGTCTCATTTTTGCATTATTATATGCGCTCTCTTCAACTCCATGAATCGTTTTCCCTGTGTAAGATGTATGCTAAAAAGGTCTGGCGTGCGATAATAGCCTCTCTTTCCATTCCCTTTCTCCTCCTTTGTTGCAAAGCTCACGAGGCCAACTAGGCAAAGTGATCGTGTCAGCAAGTCTCAAACGGCTGAAATATTCCCCACACGCTTCTATCCATTATTTCTACTAGTGGAGATTCCAAAAGACGCTCCATAGACAGGCTATCAAGAATTTTGTAGAGATTGTGTCCCCTTGTCCATGGCGTTATTAATGGAAAACGTGTTGCTCTTCTTACGATAGATAGTCTTGCCCAAAATCTTCTTTTTATATACACCGACCGCTACGAAAGCTCCCTCAACCTCCGTCTACCACACGATTTTTAAGACTATACAAAGCCCTTTTCATAATCATTAAAGACCGTGTGATGAGGTTCTCAATATTCTACAGATTTTGCAATTATTTGGTTGATGTCGTAAACCCGGTCTACTGTGCAGTTACCGCGCCTTAATCCGGCCTGTCATCTACGTAGATAAAAATCTTAATTTTCACTTATGAGGCAAGCTGCTCCTCTGGTAAACAACGTGCTACAACAAATAGTGAGTTCATCCGTCTGCAATCGTTGCGCTTGGTAACAACACCATACTAGTGAATAAGAACTAATTCGTATACCTGAGTTCTCGTCGCACGTTCAATGCCGTCAAGCATTCTGCAAACAATTTTAGAACTTTCCTCGTAAAATATATCCTCCGTACTTTCAGCAGATTCACAGTTATACCGTCGTCTCTTACACAACTTTCCTGTCTTCATCTCCTTCAGCACACCTTAAACCAGCTTTTAGACAGCAGGTAAGTTGGTAGCGAAAGGAATGGTCTGGCACAACTGTTTCACATCACGGATCGGTACTCAGTTGTACAGTCTATTTCTTTTCCGGTTTCCACGTTTTGGTTTTGAATTTCCCATGTCCTGTTCTTCCGCTTTTGGAAGATCTTATTAATTGCTCTCAAGTTATCTCTTCCCTCTGACTCAATGGATACGTCACCTCGCTTACACTAACCATATACTCCATTAACTTTCATGGCACGTTACGTTACACTACCTGTGTCTATTTTACCTTTTTATTGAACTCTACCATCCCCAATCAAGCACTCATTGTGAACGTTAACTATCGATTATTCAACTTTCGGTGTGTCTACAAATAAGGTGTTTTAATTTCCGCGTTTTTACATCCTATCGGTTTTGAACGGCGCCAGAGAATCAGCCAAACAAACAGTTGCTGCACCGCGAGCTGGCGTCCACATAAAAACATCCCCCTCGCGAGGGGCACGATCAAATGCAGAGCATTTCCGGGGGCGCACGACGTTAAGTAGTTTGCGTTACGTTAATGTTGTTGCACTTGTGGCAACTGCTGACGAGAGAGCGCTCGTCAGCAGAAATTTGAATGAGTTGACGATATAAGGCGCGTTCGTGGCGTCCCATTCTGTGTCGGCTTTGTGGCGCAGTGGGTAGAGCACCATGTACATTGCATTCCGCCCGCAGGGTCGAGGGATCGAAACCGGGCGCCCGATAGTATTTTTTTTTATATAGTAGGGAGGGGTGCGGTGCGGACTACGGACGTCAACGCGGGTGACATCGTGAGTTACTGAAATGCTCTGCATTTAAAAGATCAGATCAGGGGCGGTATTCTCGGGTTTGTCCGTTTTGAAAACGCCTGTTTTGCGTCTATTTTATTGTGACGTACTCCCAGTTGTAGGTTGGCTTTGGATCAACTTTTGCGCAACTGTTCTTGTAGACAATTTTAAACCACTAAACCTATTTTAAACTATCGTTTATGTGTTTATTCATCCGCCAGTGAACCAACAACAAGGCGATTAAAAATCGTCTGCTCCTAATCGTCTGCCCCGAGAAGCCGCCGCTCATAGCTCCGCCGTGCTTGCATGGTGTCACATCTGGGTGTTCGCTCTTAGCCAATCAGGGCTTACTCAAGACGGACACTTTTGAAACGGACACAAAATCGACAAAACACGAGAATACCGCTCAGATTAGATAAAACTGTATTGTTGCCACGGGTGGGACCGTTTACAGGTCGTCTTCAGTGTCCTCCCGGCGACGGCAGGATTCATATAAATCTCTGTGATGTCTTCGGCCCCCTGGGCTAGTGAGGCCCGGGCCAGAGGGTCTGTGCTGAGCAGGGCGGCCTCCCACTGCTCCCCGTTCATAATTTGTAATAAAATGAAGGGGATTTTAGGAGTTTGTGGGGTTTTTCCTTCCCAGGACCAAATCACACGTGGTAGGACGGCGTATTAATGGCAAAGAGGGCATTGGTCTGAGTACAACACGGGGTAGTAGTGATAGGAGGGCAGGGGTGGGAAATGTGTATGTTCGAAGTTACACCACTGGTCATCCAAGAGCCATGTGACGCTGCAGAATCTCCTCGACGGTTCTCCCATAGGGGCCGCCTCTTGACCTACCGATCGGTACTCGATCCCTACCGACTGTCCGTCCAGAGCTCCCTTCCCACCATCCGACCCTCTCTCTCCCCCCGCCACGCTGTAGTATGGCGCCAACTTCAAACATCCACATTAGAAAGTGAAAAATGTGATGTGAGAGTGGGTAAACAGACTGTGTAACTGAGTGTCGCTGTGACAATTAATTTCGTTTCAATGGCCCCACATTGAAGTAGCCGTATGTGGCCATTTAACTCGATTAAATCGATTGCTGGAAAGACTGCGACGGGGGTGCATAATGTGCCACGTTGACGACTGATAAGGTGAAGGAGCAAATACTGATGCACCCGACTCCCTCGACCACCGAAGAGAATGAAGCATCGAACTTCGCTACCCAGGAAATGTGTCGCCGGCGATCATTGTATACCTTTTAACACATACGATCGCACTCCACACGTGATCGAGTACACTTTGAAAATACACGTTCATCTGGCACACTGACAAAATTGATCGATTCTGTCCACCCCTTTTAGAACGCGCTCATTCTGTTTCATTTGTATGTACAGCAAAACTCCTGGTATTGTTTTCAAGAACCTTCCATAAGCGAGGCGAAATGTAGCCGCGCTTGATAAGTCAATGCAAACGTGATTACGGCAGACACTTTCCTCGTGCACTGCTCACACACAACTCGCCGTCGTGTTTCTCACTTTCACGGGACACCTCATAACTTCATCTCCGCTTGCTTGGCGAGCAGGTATGCTGTGACCTTTCAACCCAATTCCCGCATATTTTTGCTCGAATGAAGAAAAAACAAGAAGCTCTGGAAGCAAGAAAAGCGGTCCCCCAACAAATAATGGCGCAAACTTTGCTGTAGTCCTGCGCAGGTCTAGGTCAGCAAACAAAGCGTCGGCGGCAGCAGACAGGCCCCACTCCAGCCTCGATGCACCACGCGCTGGAGGATACGGACAGCCGGCAAAGAAACGAGAAATCTAAAATAGCCGGCCGGCGGGACGGACGGACGGCAGCAACTTTCGGCCCGCACTAGTGGAAAAAGTGAAAACGACGTTTAACCTCGTTAGGCGCAGAATAAAGAAATTGAACAGGGGGGGAGAAAGGGGAGGCTCCTGCGGGCACGAAACGAAAAGAAAACAGCACAACAAACCAGGATATTCACAAGTGGCGGGGAGTACAGACGGAGCGAATGAGGCGAGCAGAGGGGAAAGAAGTTAAAGAGGCAGCAAAAGAAAGTGTCCGGGTGGACTCTAAATATGGATTAGCGCCTTCCACCCTCACGGCGATTCTCTTCCCAGGAGGAAGGTGTTCGGCGAGGATTTATTTTTTCATAAGCGGACTCAACACCTCTGGCGGCGTCCAGCGTAGGAGGGCGCAGCCGCCGACGAGTCACGACCGGTACGGCACGCCAACGAGAGGCCGTGCCCCCTGCCTGCCACGACCGCCACACCGCCTGTTCACGAGCGCTGGAGTGCGTTGCGGGTGGCGGACTCCGCGGGATGTTCCTCGATGTCAATACGCTGAGACCACCGCTAAGCGGGGGGTCGTACGGCGCAGATTGACTTGATATCTGCCGCGATGGTCGATTGGCTCGGGCCATTCGCTTTTGAGCACAGAGTCGTGGGTTCTATATCCTGAGTCGGGGCCGCACTTTTCCGAAGGAGGGCAAACGAGAGCGCTTGGTTCCCGTTTGAGAAACCAGCGAAGTCCACGTCGTCATGACGTTCATACCGTTCAAGCGTTGTTTCGGGGCGTTAATCCTCTAGTTTGAGCTGCACCGTCCGGTTGACGGGCTACAATTCAAATGCGCGTATCGATTCGGTCGAGGTAGTTAAATTTGTTTATTTATGTTCCTAACGATTCCAACGAGCAATGAAAAGTATGAAGAAAACCATATGCAACCTGTAACTAGGCGACACCGCAAGCTTAGAGACTGCTTACAAATTTTAGTAGTTTTTAGCGGTCTGCTGCTGCAGTCCGCTAAAAGTAGTTTAGTAGTTTTTAGCGGACTGGTAACCCTGCTGCCGCAGGGTTGCCAGTCGCATCGTAAGTTCATGTTCGTATAGTTATTGCTTTAAGGCTTGACAGCTTCTTGGCATGTTTTGGAATGTGTGGAGCATGTGATAAGTTAGATGATCTCTTGACTGCGAGAATTAAATCGATGGTAGCACAGTCCAATTATAGGATGGCTTCTTACAAAATTGAGAAGCCGAAAAGGTTTATGCTGGCTTTTTATCGACGGTCGCTAAGCCAATTCATCCTGTCGAAGGACTGCTCGTTGCTCAATAAATAAATAAATAAATAAATAAATAAATAAATAAATAAATAAATAAATAAATAAATAAATAAATAAATAAATAAATAAATAAATAAATAAATAAATAAATAAATAAATAAATAAATAACATTATCCATGGCCTTCGCGTCAGCAGCAACTTCTGGGAGGCATCCATAATGAGTTCATATATTAGCAGGGCTAACAGTATACTAAGCTTAATTCGTCCAAACTTCTCCTCTGCCCCATCCATTTTGTTAATCCTCTAACTCTATAAAACTCCCGTCTGATGCAAAGCTGAGTAAGCTTTCGCTGCTCAGCATCCACATGCTAAAACATGCTCCATGAAAGCTATTCGAAATCGCGCGGCTTATTTTAATCTGGCAATTATTGTAGAACTACTGGCTGCACTCATTAAAAATATTCCTCTCGTCCATTAACCTTCCAAATCTTTCCGACCGGAGGGTCCTTTCCTGCGCGAGTGTTTTCCTCCGACTATTTTACAACAAAAGTATATAAAACGTGCAATTTATGCAGCCCGGTTGCACGCCCTCTTTTATAGCGGCCATTAACTCGAAGTTGGCTTACCTAACTTTCAGGCTAATCTGCAGTTGTATTCTTTCTGTCCAGAAATCAGCTCTCAATAGAACCAACGTCCGGCCTCCATGAGTTTTATAACCAAACCAGCTTATTTCAAGTCTACTGTTCGCTACCGTGAAAGTGTTATTTTGGTGTTTATTGATCATACTTACGCACAAGGAGAAAATGATAGGTACTTTTAGAACGACATGTGTCAAAGTTTAGATGGGCGAAAAGAGTTATTAGGCGCGCCCGAACATCGAAACAAACAGAGAGCTGAAGGTGGGGACAGACTGGGTGCCTGTCAATACGCTGTGCCAAACAGGCAATGAAGCACCACGGAAACTGGCGCACGAGACTGAGTAACAACTGCACATGTCCAATAATTTCCCATACTGAACCTGAACTTGATTCAAACGTATAGTGCATCCCTCACAGAAAGGCCACAAAAATGAAAAGTTTTCTGTCATACTAGCTATACCGTCTACCACAAGGCCTGCCCAGGGGAGTCCAAGTTCTCCTTCATAAAGCCCGGCCCGGAGCAGCGCTGACACAAGACATCCTGCAAAAGTGGAGAGCCTACGTCCGAGAAAACGAAGGCCACGAATCAAAGGCCAACGAATTGGCGGTGCCTGTATGCCACTTGGGGACCTGCACGCGACGTGAAAAGCATGCAGCACCGGCTAGATACGATTCGAGAAACGGTTCGAGACCATCTGGGAGCGCCCGGCACTCCAGCAGTAAAGATACAACTGGACCCGAAAGAACAACATATTTGATGCACGAGTGGATCTACCCACCGGAAGCAGTAGCTAGGAAGATATCACCCACTCTTATGGTATTTCGCTCAAACAAGCCGAACCTACCTACGTATGTGAAGGCATGCTTAAGCTGCAAAATCTCCAAGTACCGTTTCCCGAACCAGACCTGTCGCCTCCTTTTTCCGAACTTAAATTAATTGATTAATTGTACGCTGTTTCTAACTTTTGGCAGCGGAGCTGTTTAATCTTTCAGTTCCGCCGTTGAGCGTTACCAGAAAACCCAGCACGAGCGCACGTGAGCGTGCGTCTCATGAATAGCGCCCGGCGTTGTCCAGCTCGGCCTTCGAGAACACTCTGGCCAGCGTTCGTGGCGTGATCTGTCGCGTACTGTTCTCTTCGCCAGTTCACGTGCGTCCGCGCCTGAAGAGGCGAGCAGAGACGTCGAGTTCGCGCTACAGATGCCGGCGTCGTAAATCCGGTTACCGCGATTTTTAGCCCGTGCTTCCGTGGCCCACTTTAGGAGAGATGTGAAAGCCGGCGGACTTTTTAAAACGGCCCGCGTCTTCCAGTCATGGAGACCTTTTAGCGGCAAGTTCGGTAATCTATCTGAGGTGCAACAGCCGGGTCTCTGACGAAGGGGGAGGGGCCGCCAGCTCTGCTATTTCTCCAGCCTTGCACCACTAGTGCAAGCTGCGGCATTTTGTTTTGTGTTTGACGAATGCCATCTCTTTTTGTCGCACATTCCGGCCCCGAGAGTAGATAAATGAAATGAAGCAGAATAATAACCGGGCTTGATTGACCATCACAGAAATTTTGCCGTTCTCATTCGTGAATATGTTGGACAGGATCTCACTCCGCGCATTGGATTGGCTGATTCTTTCTGCTTGCAATGTTCGAACGTGGAATTCAGTCTCTCGACATTCCGTGTCATGAACCGAAAGGGATATGCTACACTCCCTGATGCAAACGTTAAAAAAATACACTTGGACAAACTGCAGTATGTTTTAAATAGGGACACACTTATTTGACAAAACCATTTTTGTAGCTGCAATCCGTATTTTTCTGTTAAAATACCGCTGTCAAGAGACTATAGCAAAACAAATGTAAGTAAAGACTCTGGGCATCGATATCACAAAGCTACCAATAACTCAATAGTTCTCGAAAAAAAAATCTGGCAAAAATATTAATGGAGCCCAGAGTGAACTATGGAAACACCAAATCGTCGCGTGTATCAGAACATTCATTTTAACAAGTACTCGAACAAAAGTTGAAGCAGCCTTCATAAAATCGGCTTCACAACACACCTTACAAGAAAACATTCGATCGTTCACCGAAATTGACGTCGCATAAAAAAGGTTCACAGACATTCGTCCTTCCGAAGACTACGCAACAGGTGAACAGAGGATTTACGTTTCAAGCCGACACGAGCAACCCGTGTGAGCACTGGAAAACAAGCGCGCGAATCAGCAGGTCCCAACAAAACACCAAAGGCCGTACAAGCTCTAAAGGCGTCACACCGCTCCAGCGCGAGGCACTCCGCCGCAAGAGTTGTTGGCCGTATAGAAAAAGCTACATGTACGCCCATGTACCGTGGCGAGCTTTCCCCTTTATTATACGACCCGCGTTCACCCCTAACCCCCGATCTCCCCGACGAATCGCCGAGCGCCGTGTTCAACAGGCAGTTTCGCTCGGAAGAAGGTGCGCTAAAAGCGAGCCGTAAATCTGTTTACGGAAGCCGACAACGATGACAACGGCTGCGACCAACAGCTGTAGTGGGACGTGCCGCTGCCGAGAGACAGCGGTGGGGTTTTGAACGAAGCGTACAAGCTCCTGTCGCGGCAACGAGCGCGTCGAGACAGTCGTAACGAGCCGCGTTGTCGGGCTGCGCTGTTTCTCCCTTGTCTTGCATCTGTCACTGCGTCTTTTCTCTTTGTTTTATTGCGTTTGCCACTGACTGTCCGTGCATCTTTGCCGGTGACACTAGATGCATTTTTCATGTACCGCTCCCGTGCAGCTCCTTCCCTTCAACTAAAAATAAAAAAAGGTAGGGTAGTCAGGTCGTTGGGTTTCGTAATGGACCATTGGGAAAGTACTCGGATTGACTCCTGTCGTTGGTCAGAGCAAAGACAACGTAACTACGAGGGGTCTCGGAGCAGGACGGTGTCTTCGGCTTTTAGTGGTGACCAGCCAGACTTATTTTCGTGGACGCGCACGTGCTGTATAAACCGGTGTCTCGCGCTTGGCGTTGTTGCACTGCGGCTAACAAACCGTGTACCGCCAAATGAGTCGCGACGTTTAACATGACGCGAGTCTTTCTGTTCAGGATTGTGCGCGTTGTTCCGTGGTGCTGGTTTAGCTAGACGTTTTTGGGCTTTGTACCTAAATAGATCAGTGCGACGTCCACGTGAGTTCGCTGAAACACGCATTTTTTAGCCTGACAGTAGAGGAAAAAGTTCCTTACGCTGACTGCACCGAAACTGTTTCATGTGGAAAAAGGAAGCTTTAGTGGAACGTTCGGGGGTGTGTAAAAAAAAAACGTAAATATTGGATTCATACGCACGTATGTGCAATTATCCTGGCGATTTGAAAAGGCATGTAGGAATAAGATCACAGCTTCAAAAAAAATAATATGGGTAAGCCCGTATTGGCTGTTTAATATTAAAAAGTGAACGTCGCCGAAAAGCCAGGCTTATGGTCGTTAATCTTGGAGATGCACTGTTTCCTATAGAGCTATTTCAAGGTGACATTTCTTCATTCTTCGATCGAAGAACCACTTATGAACAACTCAGCTACCCATGAATTTTTTGGACAAAAATATCCCCCTGCAATGTCGCTGTAACTTTCACATAAAAACCATCAAACATATGTACCCAGAGTTGATTTTAAACCCGGAAAAATTGATTTCGTAGCAGCGAAAAGTATTAAAACTAAGCTCTAAGTAGATATTTTTGTTTATGTATAAAATAAAAAATACTTTGTCACAAATAAGGCTTCTGCGCCGCAACAGAGGGTAACAATAAAATTATTGAACTAATATCAGCTTCTGGCCTGCAATGAACCTGAAAGACAATGAAAGGCACTTTTGGTTCTCATTTCTTTTTCTAGTAAAGTGTGGCTTGGATTAGTTGGTGTGGACGATCCGTACTTTCCCATAGGGGAGCGAAATTTTCAGGTAATAGGCCGGTGGATACAAAAGACAACACAAGCTCACACTTCAAACCAAAGTTAACTTTAAAAAGCTCGAAGATTAAATATAAACGACCTCATTTCTGCGAAAAAGCAAAAGCCCGTTTGAAATGAATTGCATGGCAACCAACGTTCCCCTGTGTCACCGATTATAGCAAGGCATCTTACGTACTAAATAATCAGTCCATTTATAGCGCTGCCGTCACGCACACTTCCCCTAAACGAGCTATTTCCGCTGCTTCGGTGATCTCGCGGGTCACCTGGCTGGTAGGTTAGGCTATTACTAGTGCCATTGAGAATCGGCTGGCAGCCACAGAGACGGTTGTGAATTCCTAAATTTCCCTGTACCCTTCTGAAGTCGGAGTAATCGTGTTCAGACAGCCGGTCGTACACGCAACTGTACAAGCCCGCGCACTTCCTTTACAACGACAGAGGTATCCCATAAATGGTTGTCTGTGCATGCCACAAGTGTTTCCTAAATTTTTTTCCCACAGGCTGGTTAACTTCTAGCCGCTCGGTTATTAATTTTTCGCAGGCATAGCAATTTCTGCTCGGCAGAAAAACGAAGCGTTTACGTCGGTGCATTCACGTTCATTTTTTTTAAGACGGCAGGACAAGTCCTGTAAATGCAATATGACTTCCAGCTTCCTTCCTGTCGCTAGCTCCTCGACTGTTGGGAGTCAGGGATTCGCGTAGGTTTTCGGTGGTAGCGGTGGTAAGCTGCGGTGGATTAAACCCGTCTGCTGAGGCCTCTCTACCTGCTAGTGAAAGAAAGCGAGAACGGTCTTGAAGGAACGTGGTGACGTTAAACTAGCGAAGTCTGTTATCTGGGTACTCCAGATGGACGCATCAACTGGCGCAAAATCTACGACGACGATGACGATGATAAGATGACGGCAACGATATTATTAATAATTACGAGGATATTTATGGCGATTGTGATTATGATGGTGATGGAGATAATGGTTATGATGAAAAAGAAATTAACTTGGTCTGGCCGTGTAGTGAGACGAAATGACAAACGGTGAACCACAAGGGCAGCAGAGTGGATACTGACAGACGAGTCTATAAGAAGGGGAAGTCCATTAACTCGACGGAGGAAGAAATTACTAAAATTCGAAGGCAGAGAATAGACTCGGGCACCAGTAGACCTAAATAGACTGTTGTTATTGATGATGAAGATTGCAATCATGATAACAATACTGACGACGAAGATGATCATTATGGTGATGCTGTAATTGATTACAATGATAGCGGCGGAAATTTTAGTGGTGTAAAGGAATGAATAGATACATTTGCAGAGACCTGTCCAGTGCTGTACTGCGCCCGTAAGTGAACAGACTACTTGTCGTTGCCCGTGAGGTAAATTTTGGGGATTTGTTATTTTTGTTATTTGTTATTTTGGGGATTTGTTATTTACAGCATACTGCAGGCCCTTTCTGAGGCCCAAGCAGGAGTGGGGTACAGGATGCAATGTTGTATGATCCGTCTAGACAAGGCAAACAAAAAGAGAAAAAGAATAACCGATAAAGGCAGTACAAAAAAAAATGAGCAAAACATTCTGAAAGCGAGCTCTAGTACATAGGGCAGGCAAAGCATGAACTGAAAAAATGCAAACCATTTATGAATCGATAAAACTAGCAAAAATTCTACACGCTGAGGAAATTTTCAATGGATCGGGGACCGTTCAGATGATCCGAGGCTTCGCATGTCCGTAATTGCAGCCTCACAGAACGCCATCAACCTAAAAGCAGTGTGTGGGCGCTGAAAACCGTGCACATTCCCAAACTATGTAAGATAGGTTCTCGCGTATGTCACAAAACGGGCAGGGGCTTCGCAGGGCGTTTGATACACACGCTTTTGCAGCTCTCCACTCTATAAATCTCGAGTGACTGGATGACAAATACCTCTTAACCAACGTCAGACTACCCCTTGAAAAGAAGAATGAATTGCCGCATTCCTCGAACTTTTTTTTTTGCGATACACATTTTCCTAGTATTAACTGTGGGTGTCCCCATTTATGGGGCGAATTTGAGAACCCTTGAATGAAAGTAGTAAGATTTTTGACCTGGTTTAGCTCCAAAATAATCGATTATTAATATACTATACTCCATTTCTTGCTGCTGCGAAAACACATGACAACGACTTGTTCAGAGAACTACTTCTAAACAGCGATAATATTTCCCTTCATGAACTCACTCTCACGCGCATAATGTTCTCTCTCGTCCATGCGCCCGCCTCCCTGTAACCATCGTATGCCATCATTACAGCTTTGAAGCTACAACCGCAGGTGCTAAACGTCTGTCGTCACACTTCATAAGCATTTTTGGGATGGCGTTGAAACGGAGCCTATGGAGTAATGTCTCTAGTCAGCGGTGTAGACGTTCTCGGTTGTCAACGCAAAGCCCTGTCTGCACTATTCGACTTTCTCCAGGACAGTGGTGTGTCTACGACGTTGTAGTATTCCCGTTATTTGAAGAAACTTTTAATTCAATGCAATGAAGCAGGACTGTATTAGGGGAGAAGCACCTTAAGACCTCGCTTTGTCCGGGGCTTGCATCCGTTTACACAGTGTTACGCATGCGCGAGGAGCATTGGAATGGATTAGGTTGGATTGGATGGGATTTGGATTGGATTTGATTGAAATGGATTGGATTGGATTAAATTGAATTACATCAGATTGGATTAGGTTGGAATTGTATGTACTGTACACACGCGTTGCCACTCCTTTACATGCCCCAGTGGGCAATTCCACGGGTGATTTAGGGTAAGAACGATCCCCTCTGCTTCTCCCACTCGCCATGATCCACTTCGTGGAGATACGTGAATTTTTTTTCTCTTCTGATAGTCTTCCTAACTATTCTTATACCTTTTCCCCTCTCCTCCTTTCCCTGCAGAGTAGCATGTCGGTGAACTTATTTCGGCAAACCTCTCTGCGTTTTCCTCTTCAATAAAGAGTCTCTCACTCACTCTTACTCTCTATCTCTTTGGGATCGCGCGCCAAAAGACTCAGTTCTCGCTAAGCCACCAGCGCATAAACCCACTTTTTCTGACATTTTCGTCGGGTCGGAATAAAAGCGAAGAAAAGCCCCCAGTCAAAGGGAGGGGATCAGTTCCTATCGACCGTCTAGCAGGCCAAAGGAGAAGAAAGGTGGGGGCAACAAAATTCCAAAGGGCGTCACTGAGTTTGCAGAAACGCAAACAGAAGGGTCGAAACAGGTGCCCTCCATAACGCTTAGCGTCAACCTAATCTCGAGCCGTCCACGCCGGTGCATAGCGTGTTGACGGGCGTGAAGTCGCGCGCTAGGAAGCTTAGCGGGAAAGCAATTAAGACGCCGGTGACCCGATCCCACGAGCGCTAGGGGGGCTCCTGTTTGTTCAGCGAATTGATTTTCTTAAAGCCGTAAACAGCCGGGGCACCGCATTATAGGCGCTATATTCGGCTCTGCATAAGCAGTTCGGTAGGGGTGACGTCCAGGAGAGCCAGCCGCGTAGATAACAGCAACTGCCCATTTGCATGAAAGATGCGGAGTGTATAATAAATAGCGGCGCGCATTTTTCGCGTGCCTGTGTGCCACGCGCCAATTTTCGCACGTCCCGGCCGCGTCCAAGTCATGCCCAGCCGCCACGAGGGCCTCTTTCCCGCCTCATTCTGTCAGCTACACCGGCCGTACACTGCCGGAAGTTCTTGAGGAAACTTACAAGAAGAGAGAGGAGGAGAGGAGGGGGAGGGGATTAAGCCCATTCCCTCTCATTATACAAAGAAGCCGCAACAGGAGATCGGTTTTCAAACCTCGCGCCAAGTTTGACAGCCGGTCTCTCACCACCGCCTTGTTATCGATGTAGACACATGACCGAAATAACGGTCTTCGCAGAACGCGCGCGTGATCGTGGAACGTGAGCCTCTGAGTCAGCCGATGAAGCCCCCGTGCGCGGGTCGAGGTATAGCCGCACGAAATCAACGTGTAACGACAGAGAGCCCGTCGGCGTTCGACGAATGCGAGGCGTGAACTGAAAGAGAGCTGTCCTGACCTAAGAACAGAAAGAGCGGGAGGGGGAGAGAGTTGTTGCAGTCAATTTGACTACGAGGAAGCGGTGCGACAATTGATGCCCGCCACGTACTCCCTGCATCCAAGCACGCTCTTTTAACATTACGAACGTCTCATCCCACGGGAGCCGAAACTCGGCACGTTTGTAGCTTCCGAAGCGCCCATTTGTGCCTCGTGCACGCCTGGGGGGTCGATCGACTAGCCCCCTTCCGGAAGACTTCACCGTGAGAGCCCGTTGACAAGTGAAACTGAGAAGGAAGTCCCCAGGCACTCGTGGCGGCTTCTACGCAGTAGATAACCGGCTACTCGGCCAATTTGCACCCGGTGCGCCGATGAAAACAGAACTCTCAACTCGAGTACAAGCCTGTCTAAACAAACGGCTTTGCCGCTTAGAGTGTTATCTCAGGAACGGAAATAAACTCGCGAGACTTTGTCGAACATAGAACAAAGTTGATCGTCGCCGGATCGTACACCGGATGCTGTCGGAAATGGAATGCCGGGAGCTAAACTTGGCTCCCTGATTGCTCAGGTCTCTCAACGTCTACAATGGCAGTGATGTGCGAGGTAAAGTTGTTTCGGTTTCCTGAGTTGGTTACTTGTTCCAAGACAATCTCGTCAGTTTAATTAAGAAAATTATCTCCCCCAATCTCTCTATATCTTCCTCCCCCCCCCTCTCTCTCTCTCTCTCTCTCTCTCTCTCTCTCTCTCTCTCTCTCTCTCTCTCTCTCTCTCTGTATCGACCGAAGTGTAACATGATGGCCGTTTTCGTCAGCCGTTTTAACAGAGCAAATTAGTATGCTCCCCTCGCTATTCAGCCTCCTATATGAGCATGTGAATAGTCGGTGTTTCATTGTTTTGTGAAACAAGGCCTGGACCTTTTGTGCGGGTTGAGCGGATAAAGTTACGCGGAGAGTATGCCCGCCTCATACGTCGTGTGCCTGGTTGGTCTATTCAGCGGTGGTACGCCTCTCGGCCGTAAACGGGCTTACATTTCAAAAGCATTAAGCGAAATTGTAGGCCGCTCCACACCAGTCGCATTCGTAAAGCCCAGACTTTGTTCGCGGGCGCTGCCGTCCGTGCCGCTGCCTCTGCGCGCGTTGCATTGTATGGCTATGTGATAAGAGGGTTCGACCCAAGAGGCAGCCAAGGTGGATGTACTATCGGCGTCAAATGAAACACGAAGACGAAAATATGAACCTGAACGCACAAATAGCGCGATTTCCTTCCATGCAAGCCAAAATTACGCGTGGCTTAGTTACAAAAACAAAGTTGGGAAAAGTGGAACAGTATTTTTCAATTTTGCACGGTCTGGTTCACATTTTCGTGTTCGCGTTTCATTTGACGCCGATAGTACGTTATGGGCACAAGGTAATAAATGCCTGGTGCCGTTTAACTGCATTACAAAAAACCGCGTTGTCGGTATGGCAAAACCTTTCTAAACTTGCAGCAAATCTGTGTTTCACACAAACCTTTTGCGATCCCGGAATAATAATAAAAACTGGATACCACGCAACTTTTCTCCTGGAAATAGTAAACCGGTTATTACTCTGTTACTAACTTGCAACCAACATCACTGCGCTGGGCATGCTTCTTCCATTGCGCTGTGTTCGCGTGACACGACCACGGAACAAGTTAGTTCTTTTATAGTTAGCACCGAAAAAAAGCAATGTTTTTTTTCCCGCGTTGAGGGAGGGATATGGCCGTCAGGGAATGGTTGGCTTCTAGCTTCTCTCGCACGTTACACGGTGCTCCGACAATAGATGAGTTACTTTGGTAGCTGCCCACAACACCAGTGTTCCATCGAACTACACGCCGGCAATGAGACCGTTCGTTCCGCTGTGGTGTGTGATGCAGCCCCGAGTGTGCCTAGATATCCCAGGAGTGACAAAAAAACGTGATCTTCCAAATCCGGCCCTGCAACAGCTCGCTTTGACGTACATGCACGAGACATACAGTGACCGAACCCATGTATACACTGATGGCTCGGTAACATCGTCGGGTTCTGCCGGAGCTGTTGTTATACCACGACTGTCACTGTGCAACAAATTCAAGATAGCCAATCTTACGACATCCACGGCTACAGAACTTACGGCCATCCGTAGCGCTCTTCACACCATCGAGCAAAGTTCGTGCCGCAGATGGGCTATCTTCTGTGATTCGAAGCCTGCACTTCAGTCACTCCAGTCAGCGCTGTGCCGGGGACCTCACGAACAGCTCCTGACAGAAATAAGAATAGTATACGACCGTGCTGCCCAGGCGGGTCATGATGTCACCCTACAGTGGCTTCCTAGCCACTGCGGCATTGTCGGCAACGAAAGTGCGGACGCTGCCGCCAGGCTGGCGCATCAAACAGCGACAACTGTACTCATCCCATTGTCTAGGACGGACGCAGCTAGGGTCCTCCGCATTCTTGCCCGGGAAACAGCTATCTCCCAATGGTCTCCAGAAGATTTCACATGCGCACGCATTGGTGCCTTTGACCCGCACCTGCAACGTCCCCTTCCACTAGGCCTCCCACGGTCTGACGCAACTCTTCTTTGCCGTCTCTGGCTGGGGGTGGCATTCACAAATGCTTACTCGTACTTAATAGGAATGGCAGCAAGGGCGGAGTGCGAAACGTGCGGCACATCGGAGACGATACGCCACGTTTTATGCGAGTGCCCACGCTACTCGGCTGAAAGAAAAAAGCTGTCGTCAGCTTTGAGGAACCTGGACTCTCGGCGGCCATTTTCGGAGGGAAAGATTCTGTGCCACTGGCCTTCTCAGTCATCCGCTCAGAAGGCGACTAAGGAACTATTACGTTTTCTACGGGCGACGAACTTGAACACTAGGCTATAGACTGAGAGCTTCCAGTGTCAATCGCTGTCAGTGCCTCAGTGCTGGGCATACGTGCCTGGTCTAACTTTTCCTCTTTTTTTTCCTCTCTCTTTTTTGCCAATTTCCCCTTTCCCACGTGCAGGATAGCAAACTAGGCTCTAGCCAGGTTAACTTTCCTGCCTTTCTTCTACATTCTTCCTTCCTTCCTTCCTTGGAAATACTTTTCGGTGGGACTGACGGCTTCATTTTACGCGAACCTTCCACGTAAGTGTAGCCCTATACACTCTATTTGTATATAATAGGTGGCAGCGGTGCAGCCTTTTTTGTGCAATTCAATAAAAACCTGCTTTCGCCTATAGACAAAAATATAAGCCTTTTGGGGTTTATTTACATGTGTGGGCCTAATAACAAAATACTGGCAAACCATGCACCCATAGGCTAGAACTGCTTCTTATTAAGTTGTAAAATAACCGAGAGACTGCTGTCGTTGGTGTTACTTTTAAACAAAATAGACCATAAACTGCAAATTTCGAGCAAAATTTTCGAGCAAAGTGTACGCGGTTTAGTAAAACAATGTTTAGAAAGTGTCATCTGCTGTTGCAATCATGTGTACACAGACAAGCAGTAGCAGAGAGGCTGCAGTTACCGCGTCTGACGCCAGATGTGTTGTCCGCGGTAACGCTGCAGTGCGATTACATCGGCAGCAAATTTAGCGGTCACAGAAAACCACACACAAGGGTTACTTTGCCTACCTGCGTTATTGCGAACCGGGAGAAAAGGAAACAGAATGGGAAACATTCCAGTCTGGGCTGGTGGATGGCCAGCGAATCTGTGTAAAATACACGTCACATTCATGGTCGGAGAATGTATACGTATTTATTGCCGCGAACCATGCATTGGGTTTGTTTATTTAGGTTTTGTTTTTTGCCGACCGGATGCGCCAGGCTGTGTTATCTGTAGGCCAAGTGAAGCGCGTGTTCTATTCTTTATGCCGCATGTGTTATCTTCTATGAAAGGGAGAGTGTTTAGAACTAACGTCACCAGCTTAGAATAATCTTCTTTGATCTACAGTGTTCTGGATGTAATTCGATGGTTCGAGAAACAGTCGCGCTGAAAGATAAATGCCCGCAGAGCATACTCCGCGTTATTCGGTTCGCCGACACTCGCCTGCGGACGTCACTTTGTTGGCTGCTGCTTTTTCGCCTGTGTATTCTTTAAGTTGTTAGGGGAGTACAAGTTCGCTCCAATAAACTAGTTTTTCCTTCAAGACAACTGCGTCATCTTTGGCCACGAGACATTATTTTCGCCATCGTTTAGCAATGGTAGGAAATTTCGCTTTGGGATTACCTAATCAAACTTGGAAGGACTAGTGTTTTATCCTAGCAGGCAACCATGGGGCTGTCTCTTTCCCTCCGTTAGAAGCCCATGTCTTGCCGGCGAACGTAAATTACACAGCTTCTGCAAATTTGCTGTGAACTACGTAAATAAAAAATAGCAAATAAAACTCGGCGTAATATTAGAGTCGTCTTAGTGGCTGATTGCCAAATGATATTTTTGGGAGAAGTTTCGAAAAGAAGAAAACAAGAGTTACAGCCGTTTTCTGCTGAGCATGCCGGATTGAGTCGGCTTTGCTGCAAGGCGTTTTTACACACGCGCAGGAAAGATGAACGGAACCCCAGTCATATAAGGCTTCACTTTGAAAATAACTGTGGGGGAATAAATTCAAGATTTACAACTGTAGGACCATCTATCGCAGACAAGGTATAGCTGAACAGGAAAGGCGTGCGGGTTATTGACTTCGTGCCTTTTGTGTACACCAAAACAAACTACTGCTCACACACTTCCCTACATGGTATTACCCTAATACATATTCGGTAGGGCAGGCTACGCTCCCGACAACGATTACTCACACTTCATGCCTATTTCTAATAACTGCAATGCAAACATCACCGGCGCCCAATAGAATGAGGGGTTCAAAGGTTTACTTATGACCGCATCATTATTCTGTCCGCCGTCACTATAATGCCAGCTCCGTTCACACAGATGGTTATAGATTGACGTACACGTCAGACTGGGCGTGCAAATTAGCAGCGCAAATTGAATACGATGACCCGCGTGCTAAAGGTTAACGGCGGGCCCATAATTAAGCGACTACTTTGCGGAAGGTCGATGCGGTGACGAGTAATTAATTGCTTTCGAAGCCGCTGCATGACGTGTCCGAAGTACAATGGCCGCCATGGAACGCGGAAAAGCGCTTGAGAGCCTCAAGCCTCGGACATTAACAGCCACAGTTCAGGCGCCTAAAACTGTGTCACTTATTTAAACTGTATTTACTGCACTGTATTTATTATTTCGCAACATTCGCTTCGGGAAAACTTCTGCTGCTCCGCGCAGGATTGTCCGCCCTTTACGAGCGTGTTTTATTACCGTTGTGTTCTCTTTCTATCGAAAGAAGGGGAGAGAGTACACAAAATTGATTCTCGAAAATATGCAATGCCACGTCGCTTTTACCATAATTGAAAAAAAAAAAATGCCGAGCGCTCGTGAGCGCGTATCCCGCGGCGGCCGCCAAGTCCCCGGCTCGTACAGTGGCTTGAGCAAAAAAGAAAAAAGAAAAAAAGAAAAAGAAAACTCCAGTGGTATCGTCAAGCGCTACCGCGCCTGTAATGCTTGGCACGAGGAGGACGACGATATCGATGCATATGACGATGATTACTAGGTACTAGAACAGTGCGAAGCAACGACCGAACATGTAAATAAACAACTTAAAACTTGTACAAGTGCGTGGGGATGTGTCATTCAGTGCTCACATATAAACAAATCCTGCAGCTTCGCCATGGCTCAAGCCGTGCGCGACTTAGTGCAAGCTTCGCCAGTGGAGCTGGTGAAAGTCTAGAATGCTGAAGATGACCTTGCATCCACCACTCGCCGCGAAGAAGACGACAACCTTTTCGATGCAGATGACGACGATTACTAGCACCGCAACTACGCAAATAAATAATGATACTGAAACTTCACTATGTGTCCGGCAATACTCACCTACAACAGCTTCGCCATTCAAGTCTTGCGCGTGAGTGCGAGCTTCCCTGATTTTTTTTATTTCGGAGCAAAAATTTCGATCCTTTTTTTTTTTGCGTGTAAAAACGTAAAACCAAGACACTGGGGTGTTTTTTTGGCGAATGTTATTTCTCAGCGGAAATTGGTATGTATTAGCTCTATTTAGAGCTTTATCGTCGAAATACAGTAACAGTAGCCACGAGATTACTATATGAGGTACTTTAGGGGGTGCTTTTTCTGGGTATGCATGTGTCGGTGTGTGACCGTCGTCACTATTAAGGTGAGTGCGCAGTCGTGCACATATCTGAAAAACAAATCTATTTGGAAGTTTTGGAAGTACGGGGCGTTGAACCGGCGACAATCTGCTTCTAAAATAGGAATAACCCCTCGTTTAGGAGTGTGTTCAGTGCCTGGGATAGCATGAATAACGTCACAAGCTACGTTTTGAGGATAACATATGGCAGCGCGATCAACCAAGCGACAAAGGGACACATATAATACAGTTTAACCTCGTTATAACGAACAGTGATATAGCGAATTATCGGCTATAGCAAACTAAATACAAACTTTGGTTCATCACGCTTTATTTTTTTGACACTTATTCTTTTATTGCAAAATTGAAACTGTGAGCCAATTTGACCGGGAGTCTGAGACGCTACTTGAAACACAAAAAAAACGTCGTCCGAAACTTTTGAGCTGCAGACGTATAAAGGCCCTTTTCTTCGTGGACACTGTGGAAAACTTTATCCTGCTCAGTGATGTGTGCAGCTACCAGACGATCACATCGTTCATGAAAGAAATTAAGGACGCAGGCCTGTATTGTTAAGGAACTGTGTTCTGTAGCAATTTCATATACTCATGTTCCAATTCATTGAGGTTGAAATCCAACAAGGAAAAAGGTTATTGTTACCTTGTTTGTAGCGGATTCGAAGCCGAAAAAAAAATACATTTTTGTACCAAGCATTTTTGCGCGAGCCAGACTTTCGATTTATTAGAGCCGATTGTTACCTCTACTATTACAACGAATATCGGATATAACGAACTAATTTGCTGTCTCGATACTATTTCGTTATAACGGGGTTAGACTGTACAACAAAATTCAGGCAGACGCGCACAAGGATGAAAAAGGGGGAACTAAGAGGTTGGTTCAAGGAACTGCAAACACTATGTGCATAGGACAGTGTTTCGCGGAAATAAGAATTAGTTCATCGATGTGGCTGGGCATGCGTATCACAGAGTCCACACAACAGACGGATATATAGGTCAATTAAGTAAATCTTGTATTAGTTTAATGTGTAATTGCGGTTTAATGTTCTCCCATTAAGCCCCCATTGAACCCTATGTGCTGGCTGCCCGCTTAAGCCGTAGCCGCTCATTGCGCGGCTAGTGCGTAATATGTTTTTTCTTCTTCTACACGCCCAGGCACAAAATCTGAAAAACCTCATTTGCGCAGGCGTTCGACGCTCGAGTTGCGACGCCCGGGCGACAGTCCCCAGCGAGAGCGACGTTAAAACATGGCTACCATGACGGATTTCTTGCTCATACAGCTGTTGCCGATTGCAACGCAAAAAAGCATGGCCTTCGACGTTACCTTCCGGAAACCCGAGGAAGCTACCGGTAGGGGTGCGAATTCGCTGTCGCCGTCGAATCCATCTCAATCCAGTTCAAGAAGTAACCGCCCAGAAGCGCATTCTTTTTTGATCATTCAGGCAGTGTGTTTGCGGTCGTCATCGCGGCCGTCATGCCATTTGCGGTCGTTATCCACACACCGATGAGAAGTGAAGATGACGGAAGTTTTGCTGCCTACCCGCAAATAAAGCCTGTCTGAGCGTGTGTGTTTGAGAGCAACGTGCCGTAGTTCTTTTCCGGCCGGTAAGTAGGCGCTAAGCTCGCATTGGCGGTTAATGCGTACATCAATTAGTGCATACCTAAACGTCGTTCCCGGGCGACTACGTATTAATGGGGTTTGATTGGATACCTGTAGACGACAAACACTGAATTGAAAAAAAAGTTATGCGTTTCCTTGCCAAGTCTTTGTAAAACGCCCCAGATAAGGACACAAGTGAGAGAACAAAACACCACGATCCTGCATAGAAGTGTTAACGAGAAGCGTACAGGTATGTCATTTTATGAACAGTTTATCTCCTTGAGAACCCCCAATATTACTAACTCTGTTGAGGACGCCCTGATATCCGCGCTGAAGGAATGAAAAGCGATGTAAAGCGACGGGGAAAAGTGGAACAACAAAAGAAATGGCGTCGGAAGCATACATTATGAGAAGCACCATACGCACACTTAAGGCTGAAATGTGACTGTAAGGTGCGGAGTGTGTCGACCACTTTCTTGAGAAAACCGCAAGGGCTACGGGACGTTTCAGCAGCCATTGATGATACAACAATGTCAGGGAGAAAATGGGTGAAGCAGACTACAGTGCAGCTATTAGGAATGAAGGCTTAACAGCCTAGAAAGAAGAATAAATGAGACAGAAGCCTTCAAACAGAAAGATGGATAAGCCCGAGTACCCCTGGCATAACCACAAGAAAAAGGTCACCACGCCGCATAAGCCTCACTGCACGAGGACCCCGACATGCATGGAAACACGGCACTGAAAAGCCTGAGATCTCAGGCGCGAACAATGTAGCACCTGCAAAATCGGAAGGATACGAGTAGCGGGAAACGTGTTGCCCGCACAGCAAAAAGATAGGCAGCTGCCGCCGACGTCAATCATTCGTTTGGCGCGGTACTTCAACGGCGTGCACCGCCCAGTGTGTATTGCAAAACTGTTTAAAAGGAACGTCAAAGTAGCTCAGGTCGCTATGCGGATTGATTTCTGAAAAATAAACGGCCATTATTCCCCACTGTCTAAACCGAAAGCTCTTATTGAAATTCAGAAGAGCACCTGAACCTTTCGAAAGCTCTTTTATGGCAGTCACAACCTGCACGCTTGCCTTGTCAGAAAAGAAAAAGAAAGCTACAACATCGGCGTGTCCTAGAATCCGCAGATCAAATTTGCAGCGAAACTGTATGTGGCTAGGGTTCTGTGTATTTTTCTGGTCGATCAACAAAAACACACTCGCCACATCTCTAGGGAAGAACGCGACATTTTATAACCTCGGCTCCCTAGATTCATGATTGTAGGGAGCTTCGGGGGTCCACATTATGTTTCAAGTGGCCGATGATTTGGTGCTGACTGCGCAATTATAGCAGACACCGGTTTGTTTGTTATCGTCACGTAGGAAGCTGCAGACTTGGGCTCTACCACAGAGCAAGCCCCGAACTCGTTCAGTAAGCATTTATTTCCCTGGTACTACCTAAATAACATGATGAATTGGTCCGATTTCGGAACGAACGCAGTCTGGGGTTCAATTGGTTTGTGTTCTGTGTGTGCAAAACCGCATAAGGGATAAGCCAATCATCAAAACGTTCCCAAAAACAACTACATAGCAATTAGCCGCTAACGCTATTATACTATTACGGTAGATTTTGTTTACTTTAGTTACGTAGCTCACTATAAACGTTCAAAAGGTGTGAAAATACGTGGTCTTCCACGGAATAGAAGCGAAAAGCCTCATGTTCGTCTGGTGGAACACAAAACTCTAGTCCTTCCTAGTTTCGTGAATGAAAATAAAAAAAAATGCGTGTATATGCTCTAACGATGTGTTGGATGCGTGTTTTAAGCAGGTTACTTTGTTATCCACTTTCACAGAGTGGAATGGCTCCCAACGTTCTCTGTGGGCACAAACTATTCTCTTGTATTATCATCTAATTACTTCCTCCTTTTGAATACAATTGCAGCCAAGCTAAACACGCGCATAAAACAGTTTATGTTTTAACCATATAATGTTGTTCATGAAAGAAAACCGAGAGCGTAATGCTCATACCCGCCAGACTAAGGTGCAGACAGAGAAGACCGGCGCAGCGGTCTTAATCTTGTACTGCCTCAGTCCCAGTCTGCTTTCTAAAAGAACTCCTTGGGCACTCACCGGAAATTTATTCCGCTAACCCGACACCAACCCATTCAACTTGCTTCAAGGCAGAGCCCTGAAACATTGTTGCCGTGCATTGTAAACATGTGTTACGGCGTAAAAATAAAAAAGAGGCTAAATTTAAACGGTGCCCGCTCTCGCGCATCGCTTCGCGCCACCTTTAACCCTTTGGTACAACATATTCTACAGCTCCACTTAGCACCTTGGATGAGCCAAGCCGCCCTAACCACGGCCTAATACGCAAGCGGGGCTGCGTGTGTGTGCATGCAATATGCCAGCGTGCGCAACAAGGCGTAATTTGAGCGCAGATCGCCGCAACCTCGGCTCTTCATTACGTATGCACCCGAAGTGGGAGCTCGATTGTATACTCAATCTTTGCCTGGTTAGGGCAACTTCTTCAGACTTCGCCGAAGGCGCCCGGGCAAATTAGGGCTCAGCCGGTGCGCACAGGTAATTCTGGCGGATAGGCACCACCTGTTCTACAGGCTTCAGATATCTAACGAGTTAATAATTCGCAAAGGAATGTTTGACATCCACCTCAATGCAGCCGTACGGCTACAAAGGAAAGCTATACAGCTTTCTCAGAAACCTCGCAGTTGAAAAAAAAATTCGTCCTGGTCCAGGATGAAGTTTTTGAGGTTTGTGAAGATTCTGGTCCAGGTTCGAATTTTCTGAGAAAGCTGTACAGCTTTCCTTTGTAGCCGTATTGCTGCATTGAGGTGGATGCCAATCTTTCCTTTGCAGAAGCCTACTCCACCTTGGAGAATTCCCCTAAATCTGGTCGAGTTTATAATTTCCCGCTCTTTCAACACGTGCTTTATGCCGCGGTTGGGAAGGATAGAATTTACCTATCGCGTTTGCTAGGTAGTTTGATAAAGTGGCGGGAGGCTGAAGGTGCAGCTTCAAGCTTCACACAAGAATAGCCTTGTCGCAGCTGCCGGAATTTGCTTCGACGGAATGGAACATCACGGATATTAGCCCGGTAGTGTCATTCGACGTGAATAGGTGGCGTCATTCGACGTGAATAGCCTCGCCCCCAGTAACGCTCAAACGGAAATGAACCACACGCCACCCTGTTCCGGTAACCCTGGTTGGAACAGCCGTAGAGCGTTGTGCGGCTGCCTGTCTATCACGGATAGCGCGCGGTGGTCATTCGTTATTAGTGGCAGTGACAGGCGAAGTGCGGCCGGCGCTTTCTTCCGCTCGAGCTGCACGAACAGGCGCAGCGTCATCGGCAGTGCGGTGTAACCTACAATACGCGAAGTACAGTGCAACAAGACCGGCTAATTACGCGCCGGTCAGTATGCTTAGGCGAAACGCAACGTTGTCCGTTTCCCGGGCTGTCCGTGATCGGGAACACGACCGGTGCCGTGTGGGGGAGACGGGCGCAGCTCGTCCAGCGGTCAAGGGGTCCGACGCTGATGCACGGAATTAGCGAAGCCTAGAATAGCGAATTGGCTATGTATGTGGGCGCCGCTGCGCTGCTCACACGGAAGGGCTCGCGAGTCTTCGTAGAGGCAGCGGCGGCGGTCCGGCCCTGAGCGAGACGGGCGAGCCACGTGCGCAGAGCCCGGCCGCAATTAGAGTGTCAGAGGTGGTCGGGGATAAAAGTGGGACCGGGCGCCTATGCGCCGCCGCGCCGGAGAGGTCACGCTTGCGTCGCCCGCCACCGGCCCTGGCTATCGAACTGATAGCCGCCGCGTACGAGAACGGGACGCCGACAAATGAAGAATGCTAATTCTTGCCGAGGAGCCGTGTTCGCACACCGTTACGGGAGAAGGAAGGGAACCGAGTCTTGAAGGCGTACACATGTGGAGGGAAGGAAGACACACGTTGAAAGAGAAATTACATTACCCTAAAGAAAAGGTCTCAGCCGAATCGAGGATGTTTAGTGTTGAAGTAAATTGGCAAAGATAGAATACAAATGCAGTAATTTGGAGTTTGGGGGTCACTGTGGGATAGTTACGGTGTCGTTCGGCTCCATCTGCGAAGAGCGATGCCACCGTTTCGTTAGTTTAGATGAGCTGCGTCATTGTATGGTCTCAGTTAAGAGAAATTTGAAGAGCTAAGCACTGGGTTTCATGTTACCACGTGTACGCTTCATATTATGTTTATTACAAGCATGCTGCTTGCTAGGTGACCTATTATGTTGATCACATCAGACTTAAGAAATAAGGTGGCTATTCTTTCCCGGCTAGAAATGACGTTTTTCGGGAGTTCATGACTGCTATAACATTTTCACGCACGTGCATTTTCACGCACATGCATTTACGTGTTATGCATGTGGATCTCTTCATTGCCTAATGAATAACATGCAAGGAAACTGTATCAGACTTAAATAGAGCTCTGAGTTACATAAACACTTCGAGCTGCTTCATTCAAAGTTCTACACGTGCTCCTGTGCACAGAAAGGACTCATCCTTCTTTTTTTGTATAGGACGGCCGGAACAGGATCTTCACTGCGAGTTGATTCATTCGTGGCTCACGGCCTGATAAAAACCAAACTTGTTAGAAACAACGCAAGCCGACGTAGTACAGAAAAGGAGGAGGAAATTATATTCAATTTAAAAACACCTTATCTCCAAGATACGCACGTTAACCCCCCATGAGGGCAACCAACTCTTGGCTGATACAAGGAATGTGAGAATGTTTGATTAAAAAAAAAACGCCTCAGCGATCACCCGCACGCGCCGGCTCTTGTGCTTGAACGTGAAACGTGTGTGTTCAAACAGTGATACACAAGCACAACTCTTACAATGACTAGCTAATTGCGAATAAGGGGTATACTTCTTAACCATTATCTTTTAATGGTTAAAAGTTACCTTATAAGGGTTAGCTTTAATTTTTCTAGCAAGATGAATCGTTACCAATTTGCCCAATTCTCCGTTCTTTTGGAAAAGCTAAACTCCTCGTTAGCTCATTGTATGAAATGACAGCCGCCGAATTGCCACGGCGTTTTATCCTCAAAGTTTCCTTCCCCGTGGAATATTTCAGAGTGTTGTATTAGACCTGCTTGTGGCCATGTGGTTCTTTTTTTTTTTTTTTGTGCATGCTTTTAAATGTTCTATATCAGGGAGAGCGTTATAAGCGCACTGAGCGGGAAACTTGCTTTTGGACCTTTTTGAGCGAACTATGTCAAAGTCAAGCCAAAGTTAAAGTCAAATTAATGCTTAGCCAGCAAGAAAGAGGAGTATGTGACGTGGCAGTTCGGCGAGGTATCTTTGTGGGAACTGCAGTTTTTGTTTTTGTACGTCAGAAAACAAAACTTATTTGAACAGAATTGATTCGAGCTACACATATCGACCGTGCATTTCGAGTGTAGTTAAGAATGAGGGTGGGCTGGAAATTCCCCGCGTGCTGCAGTGGCTCACCATGGCGTAGCATCCAGCGTTTGGGCCTCCCTAAAAGACACACAGAGAGAAAGAAGGAACTTTATTGGAGCATAAGTTGGGTTAACGACGAGTGGCGATCAGCGCTTGTAGGGTGCGGATGATTCGAGCTGCTCGTTCAGCAAAGCAAGTCCTCGCTGGACTTGGTGATCCTACCGGCCTAACGCCACCACCTAGTGCTCCTGACTATAGCAGATTTTCTAAAATAAATCGCTGGAGAAATTGCTCCTAGTAAACTTAAATATACCCATTATTCGTTTTTTTAACACAGGGTGAAACAACGTAAATTCACTATTCTTACATATATAAGCAACAATAGACGCGGATCACAAATTGAAATCTAAATGGTTCTGTTGTGGCTTCCCTACAGAAGCCCCATTACATCCAAGGAGATTACCCTGTTGTGTCAGACATGTTGCGTAGACCGGCCTTACATTGTTGTCAGTTGTTCGAATGGCGATAGATTGGAAGTACACCATGACATCCAGCTTCTCTGTGTTCCTATAAAAATGGCCTCTTCTTAGTTGACCTCACTTTATGTCGATGCCGCATGTTTTTGCATGAACCAACTCCTCATCTTTTCCTTTCGCATCGTTTAGGCATTTTTCAACGGCTCCAGTCTCAACAACATACACGCTGTCCGGTTAAGTTCGACTTGCCAGCACCGTCGGGATATACCTTGCGGAAGAACTTTCAAACCTCGCACGTTACTGTATCAGGCCATAGATTTAACAATTAACGTACAGCTACTTCTTTCAGCGGAGTAATCTGGATAAAAGGACGTTTATTTCCTCATGCGCCTAACTACACGTCCAGGACGCCTAGTTTTTCCAGCCGACTGCTTACGAGAGGTGCACGGCTTGGGATGTCGGCCCCACGTTGAGCAGGGCTCCTTGTGTAACGGTGAGCGCCTAGTACGTATTTGTACCGGACAAGCCACACCTGTTCTGTGAGACGCTTCTCCGTAAATTGGTGGGCTGTCGGGATAATGCTCGCGTCCAGGAAAGCGTCTAGGTTCGCTTGGGAGGCTTCCTTCTGGCCGCACATGTCTGGGGCCATTATCGACTCCTCTCTTGGTGACATGGCACACGCTTACGTGCCCTTAGTGAGTCGTTCCTGGCGTGTGCTCTAGTTCTCGCGGTATCAGCGTGGTACGAACGCATACGTATAGTGCAAGGAAGCTCATCATAAAGCGCACATTTGCAGCTAACACATCTGCATAGACTATGTATAGATGCCGAGACATTACATGCATGAATGCACATGCACCTGTCCATTTATAATATATACCTATCCATTTATGGGCATGTGCTTGCTTACTGAAGCGTGGTCACGTTGATGGGAAAAACGTATTTGCCCTATATACTCCACGCAGCGGTAAGTGTCTGTATATAAGGAAATGAATTGCATCTAGAGCCATAAGATACGCATACATAAACACGTTCGTAAAATGAATGCCCATTTACGCAGGTAAGTCGGAACCTCCTCGTGCAATCTGACGTTGTATGGCAACCTGCCAGGCCGATATCGTGAGTACATCAAATCTCTCTCTCTCTCTCTCTCTCTCTCTCTCTCTCTCTCTCTCTCTCTCTCTCGCACTGTAGAGATGTAGAGGAATATTGCATCTTTAACTGGCATTTTAGATAGTGACTACAACGTTTATTGTTGTGCTTGTGGGATACTTTCTTTGCCTAATTTTATTCTTTGTATGGTATTGCTGTAACGACATGGGCAAAAATCAAAGCGCTTTTCTACAGAGGACGGTGCTGCTTTGGCGAAGGCCGAGCGGAAGGTCATTCTTCAAAACAAATTTCCGGAAGATCCCAACCCGCTGCCCCCCGGATGGAGCCGTTGGGCAACAGTGCTGCTAAGGCGTATAAGAACGGGCACGGCCCTTACGCCTAGTACGGCTCACTATTTCTTCGGGCGTGGAAACCCGTACAGCTCCCTGAACTGCCAGAAATGTGGTACCGGTGCCCTGTGCAGTGCGCGACACCTCCTGTGAGACTGTTCGGCACTCAGTGTTCCTAGAGAACGCTGCCGAAAGACACTTGGCCCGCTCAGCTACGAGCGGCAGACTACGAACTTTGGGTTGATCCACTTGGAGCCCCACCTCACAGGAAGCACCTGCTCGACCCTCTGCTGATTTTCATCAGAGTGGCCGGCATTGAGGACTGCTGCTAGCTGCATTTCTTTCCGTGTTCTTCCCGCTCCTTACTTACTATCCCACTTCCGACTCTTGACCGGGGCCTCGGGTCATGTCAATAAACGTATGTTCATTCAATCTTAAGAGAAAGGTGGTTAAAACGCAAAGCTTTCTCCCGTGCAACCTGAGTCGAAGTCCAACATGCAAACTACTTCGATCGTGTTGGAATGGCTTATTGGGATGGACACGGATTTATAACGCGAGGGACCCAGGTTTGATTCCGACCACGGGAAGCGTTTTTTCTCGAAACGCTCGACGTGCCTTCGCTTATCATCATCATAGTTTTGTGAAACCGATCGTGTACAGTTGGAGTTCCTGCAGTGCGTTTTGCTCGGACATCGACGCCATCGGTGAGGCATAGAAACATTCGCTTTAACAGGAATTTATATCATTGCCTTGGCGGTTTTTCGTTCTCATTTCTGCCGACAGACCAAGGTTTGCCGCCTTTACTGTGTTCAACGCTTGCATTGACCTGGCTCTACATTAGCCGGAGTAGAACCTTTATTACAAATTTCCTCGGCCAAACCTCAACCTTTCACGCTCTCTTCCTACCGTACCCTCGTCGGCTACTGCATTTTCGGTCAATTTAACAAAAGTTTTCCTCAGCGTTCGTCACGCGTTCGTGAGGGACCTTAGGAAACACCGCACGCAGTCGAGACCGCGTACTTCCCGGACAGGTTTTTAACACTTTTGTCCTCGTTGCATGCGTACACTCGTCCGGAAAACTTTAGCGTAGGGAGCATAGCCTTCGAGAGTAAAGGTATCATTAACCCGGCCAATAAACCGCAGGACTTCCGCAATGGTGTGAGCTCCGCTTACTAGGTTTCCTACAGAGCGCTGCCGGAGAAGCTTCTGATACATCTATCGGCGTCCCTGATTACATGCCTCATCCTAGCAGCGCGTGCGACGGAGCCACTTTGCTACGCGCTCGCGTTCGAGTCGTGCCCCGAACGCGTGTCTCGGCAGCACCTTTCAGCGCTTTCGAAACGCGCTATGCATTCGCGCGTCGCCCCTATTTGCATTTTTTTTCTTCTCTTCGCAATTCGGTGGCTCGGTAGCGTGCTTGGCCCGGGGGAAAAATCCAAGAAATCGGCTTCTGGCTTCCCCCGAGTCTTATTAATTCATCGGAGCGTGCAGCGAGCTACCGCTTACCAAAGGCCGGCCGAGCCATCTTTCAGATAGAAGGTGGCTGGGGGACGACTACGTTCGCCGATGATGGATGAACGAGATGGAGCCATCTCAACCCGCCACAAAGGAAGTGCGTATTAATGAAAAGGAAAAGAAACAACCCAGAGAGCGAGCAACGATTCTCTCTCGGCAAATATTGACGCAAACGCAGTCGCAAAGAGAAAAGCCAACGAATGGAACAAACGAAGAAAGCGATGGACCAAATCCAGGCGGTGGCGACTAGACAAACAAACAGCTATGAAGACAAAGAAGGATCGAATAATAACACGAAGAAGGAGAGGGAAAAAAGGCAAGGCCTAGATAGAAAGGGGGATGCGGCGCCGCTAGGAGTCTCGCGGCGAATGCGCGCTCAGGCGAGCTCGAAGCGGCAGACGATCCCGCGGCGAAGTGAAACCACAGCGGCATCGATCAGGAAGGGCTTTTTTGGCGCGCAAATTTATTCGGACGTTGACGCATGGCTCGGCACGTTGCGGCTTCTAACCCCCTAACGAATGCGATAGCAGAGTGCTGTGCATAGCCCCGCGGGCGTCGTCGCTGGGGACGCCGAGTTTAGCGAGGGAAACGTGCCACCGCAGTCGAGTCGGACGAACGTGACGTGTGACGGAGACTGTGGACGTCGAAAGAAACGAGCGAATACAGGCAGGACCCGGGCTGAATAAAGAGATTCTATTCAAAGTCCTCCAATTTGACGACACCCGGCTGAGAAGGTGGGAGAAAAGTTCGGCGTTAGGGAAGAAAAGGATCTGACGCATTTTTCGCCCCTTCACAATTTCTCACGTTTCTTGTTTTTTTTTTAGGTAAAAGGAACACGGTAACGTTACGGTTACGTGTAGATGTAGAAAGAATGTAGCAGCTCCCCCTGCCTTCGTTAATGAACGTTGCACCGTTCTGCCCTGAAGACACCGCCTGATTCCGGTAAACTTTCCCTATTTAACAGGCTAAAGGCATTTTCTTCCGGAGACCGGATTTCGAGCAGCGACGAAATCGTAGAAGAGTTTATTCCACTACGTACGGTTGTACTACCACTCAAAGGGTGATCTCGAGCAGCGGAATTATTACGCCGTAAAAAAATTAAGGTATGCAACTTTTCGCAAATTCTGTATACACTTACGCTACGCGCTGGCTTTATTTACTTATGTAGAACAGGTAAGTTGGGCGATCTGGTAGGTGTTCATAACTATTCACAGCGCGAAACACGAGACAGACAGACTTATATCTCAAATGTTTTTCGATTCTCCTCCAGTGAAGTACAAAGAAGAATGCGACGTCATTAACTTCCTTGTCCCACAGCATTTTCGTTCTTTCCTCGCGTGATCGACAAAACTGTGGAGGTTGCGTAATATGATCGTTAGATAATGAGCCCCGGTCACTTAACTCTTAGCGCTAGTGCAATGCCAATATATTCCCTGCTAAGGTTAACGCAGCGGTAAACAAGAAAAAAAGGCAAACCATAGCTTCAAGACGTGCTGCTGCAATATAGCGAAGCGGCAGTGTAATGGACAATGCGATGTGCTTTGCGGTGAAGGAGATTCACCAAGTCATTTATTCAGTTATTGGTTGCAGACAATTATTCAGCGCTCCGTAATTGCTTTATCGATTTGTACCCCGTTTTTTTTTTTTATTACGGGACTGCACTGCGCTTTGCATTTGCGTGTGCTGTAGGAAGAGTGTGAAATAGCCTGCTGTTATGCTGAAGCATTTTTCTTTCGGGACCGTAGCGCTTTGTTTTAAACTGTGACTTCGAAAGCCGTGCATCCACATTTCGAATCACATTTCATTTCGAATCGAATGAATTTTATTTCTTACAAAGGCATGCAAACTGTGCGCACACACCCGCATAAAAATTTGTAAGGGGGATTTCGTTTTGCTAAAGGTGTTTCATAGCCCCCCCCCCCCCCCCAAAAAAAAAAGAAAAAAAAAAAAAGAAAAGGGAAGCAGCTTTAGTGCTTGTATAGAGAGCAGTCATCCCGCCAGTTTGTGGACAAAACGTACTGCATGCATTTGTGGGTGTCCATGGTGAAACGATCAGGTAACTCTGTACTTCCTGTAAAACGTTCGCTTTGTGACTTCGGCCAGAGCGGTATATGCGGGTACGGGGGATTTTCCTAATTTGTTTAAGCGGCAAAATCAAAGCTCCCTTTGTAAATTCTTCCTCAAGCTTTTTTTTACTATGCCTTTCGCGCTATTCATCCTCTATGGTAAAGCTTTAATTTCTAGAAATGTCGAATATAACAACACTTTCTGTCGGCATCAGAATTGCTACGTCTTGGGGACGTTTAATCTGGCTTTTGGTGACAAAATGATACTGCCTTTCCTAGTTGAGCTTCTCAACCAAGTCTCCTAAAAATGAAAGCCCATTTTTTGATGGAATGGCGGTTAAAACGGGAAGTTTTCTCTCTTGCAACCTAGGTCAAAGTCAAAGGCCAAAATCCAAACTGCTTCGACCATGTGGGAATGGAGCAATCGAGTAGGCCTGGGCTTCATAAGGCGAGGGACCCAGGTTTGATTCCGCTCACGGGAAGCGTTTTTTTGTTGTTGTTGTTGTTGAGAGGCTTAATGTACCTTCACTTTACCATCATCATCATCATCGTTTTGTGAAAGTCACTGCGTAAAGTTGGCCTTCCTGCAGTGTATTTTCAGCGACGAACCCGCCACGGTGGCCTCAGTGGCTAAGGCGTTGTGCTGCTGAGCAAGAGGACGCGGATTTGATTCCCGGTCGCCTCGGCCGCTTTTCTGATGGAGGCAAAAAGCAAAAACGCCCGTGTGTACGAGATTTCGGCGTACGTTAAAGATATCCATGTGGTCAAAACTAATCCGGAGCCCTTCACTATGGCGCACCTCATCGCCTGCGTTGTGGCGGTGCGTTAAACCCTACAATCAATCAATCAATCAATCAATCAATCAATCAATCAATCAATCAATCAATCAATCAATCAATCAATCAATCAATCAATCAATCAATCAATCAATCAATCAATCAATCAATCAATCAATCAGTCAGTCAGTCAGTCAATCAATCAATCAATCAATCAATCAATCAATCAATCAATCAATCAATCAATCAATCAATCAATCAATCAATCAATTTCAGCGACGAATGACGTCATCAGTGAGGCATAGAAAACTTCGCTTTAACAATCTTGACCACTAAGAATCGCAGTGTCCAGTCTGCAATGCGCGCCGCCGACCCACTGGCCAAGGGTTATGTCAGTGACCACGTCATAGAAAAACGCTGGAGGGCCGGATAGTACGGACTTGCGTAGCGCCAGGGAAATTTCAGTGCCTTCGCATCTTGCAGTCTTCATCCGTCGCGTTGCACGCGGCAGTTGCAAGCAAAAAATTCCCCGTTTCTACGAGGTCTAATGAGCGCATCGTCCACGTCAGATTTTGGGAGTGTGCACAAAAACAAACGGAATGCGTTTCCGATGATCTAGCCAGCACACAGGACGGTGACGCGGACTCAGTGCCGCGATCTTCGAAGATCTGCACTTTTTTGCACTGCTTGGTCTCTTCCACCTTTCTTAGGTTTCCGTCAAGTTGATTAAAAGTGGCCTTTTCTGCGTTCCACAGAATATCGTCCTTGTACCTCGGAAAACAGACAAAAACCAATTTGTCTTCGTACCAGAACATTATAATTGAGCTTTTTGTGTTTTAGTGAAGAGGGCGCCTCAGTCTCATTTCTGGGCGGCATGGAATACCGTCTGACAGCCTGATTGCAATTGCGAGGACAACTTGCCAATGAGGTGCGCCAAAGTGTTGGGCTTTTTTTTTTCGGCAGTGAACGTGGTGTAAGCGTCACAAGAAGATATATTTATCCCGTATTTTTTCTTTGCACAACGCTGCCTGATGCCCTATGGCAGCCATTGTATTCGTCTGACGGCAACTCATCACAAACTGTCTCGTTGGCTGTGCCTTGAGTTTCTGTTACTCCAGATATGCCAGAGCTAGATGGCGGGGTTGACGAAAATGACATTCGTGAGTAAATACTTGTGAGGTTGTTTCTCTGATGTTTATCAGCACACTAGCTTACTATGCCCTCCATTGAAAACATCACACTTTGCATTGCGGGCAAAGCCTCTCGCCAGGCACTGGCATAAAGGATTGAAAAGCCAAGCTTGAGACTAAGCACTGATTTTTCTTGCCGACTTGTGCTGTGATTAAAGAAAAGGTCGGCAAAATACTTCGGCGCCGCAAGCTTTGGGTAAGATCTGAGATAGAAATTGTAGTGACGTGTTCGGACCATGGCGCTAGACTCTTTGTGGAGAAAGGGACGAGCCGCGGGGACCCCTCCCGATGCTGTCTTTAATCTAACATACTTATGATGATGATAGTGGGGCACGAGAAAGGGATTCTCACTTAACAACACTCTTAATTGCTGTTAAGTTTATATGAGGCACTTACCATACCTGTGCCGCTTTTTTCGGCCCCTTGTTGTCTTGTGACAGCCCTCGAACACCAGCCAGCACTGTATACGGTGAGCGTATGAGAAAGCCAATGTGTTTCCTAATCAAAGTGCGGAGCATGCTGATTATGACAACAGAGATGGAGTTCTTTAACGGGAACTGGAGAGGTCAGACCTTCTGATCGCGGGACTTGCTACGCCAGATGGGGATGACTAAATGATATGGGGGATTATTCGAGATTGCGAGGACGTAAGCAAGAGGGCGAACAAAAAACTCTGAAAGTAAGATACGAGAAAGTGCTGCAAGCAAAGTTCGGACAGAAACACAATTTGAAAAGGAGGTCGCAAAGGCAAACGCCGAATCAAGGTATAAAAAAACAGTGCAAGGAAAGGGCAAATCGCCCAACCAAGAAAAAAGAAAAATATGAAAATTCCAGCTCGAACGAGTTACGAGTACATATCTTGAGTCACTTGCACTGTTTACAATCTAATATTTCAGGGCCACGTTGAAAGTGAAGCAAAGCTTTAGTTCCCAAGGACCTATCATCATTGTTGGCTCAAGGACAGAGAAAATGACAGAGTTACAGCCTGCTTCTACGTCACAGAGGCTTCATTTAAAAAAAAAAATATTCATCTAAACCCCGGGTCACGCCGCCCTCCCCGGAAACGAAGCATCCCACACTGCGGCCTGCGAATTCAACTACCCGGCTCTCCTGACGATGCCGAACGACTCGGCCATTTTCACAGACGCGTTACACCCATTACCAGCCAACCACTCCGGTATACCTTATCCCACTACCGGTACACCCATGAAGAATAACCTCCTCTCCAGCCCCCCCCCCCCCCCCCCCCTCCGCACTGATCAACGAAGGCTCCCATTTAAAACGACGTCTCCAAATACAAATATATGACAACGGTGCCATCCTGTACTAGATGTCCCCCAACCTTAAGAAAGAAGAAAACGTGGAGCGAACTAGACGTGGGCGAAAAAAACAAGGTAAGACATATACAGTTTAGTTTGCGCCACGTTTTCGTCTTTCTTAAAGTATGTACCAACTAGCTCAGCAACAAGGTTTGTCCCCCAACCGCTTTATCAGCAAACTGTCCTCACTGCAACACCCCAACCGCTACCCCTCGATTCGTATTATTATGCCCACTCCACTCATTCACACTCCCCTCGCCTCTCCCGATCAGTGGGAATGCATGCTGACCAGCTGGGAGCAGTAGGAAATGCGCACTTCCATCCAGCGGACCTCCCAAGCAGCCCGCGGCCACGTGGACTAAGGCGGTCAACCAGCTGCTCTTAATCAAGAACTGGATGAACGCCCGTTTCTATTTCTCCTCACGCCTCGTTTAAAAATTAAGACCGCTTTGTAACTTTGAAGGTATCAAAAGCGAGTTATGAAAGGTGTAGTTACGATTACTACGAATTTTCAGAGCAGACTGAAAACCATTTTTTTTCCTATTAAAAGTTGGACTTTTTGCAATATTTCTTATTTCTATCAACGCGTAAAAGCAAATGTAAGTTGTCTACTGCACACATGCGATTTTTTTATAAAAAACAAGTGTTTGAAAACTGCAATTTTGAGCCATCGCTTCGACTTCAGGATATCTGGTATTATTGCATATGTGAATTGAACCCGATGACGACAATTAGAAGAGTGGATCCCCGTAAACCTGTGAGAAGTTTGCCATCCTAAACCCCGGGAGCACAAAAAAGGCTGGATCATTCGGCGTGTAGTGGAACCTCAGGCATCATATAAAACATGATATTATGTATTCTACCGGGTGTTCAAAATTCATCCTTATAATCGGATTAAAATTAGGCACAGGGAGGCACGCGAACCCCATTTGTGCAGTCAACATATGTGGCCGGGGGGACACAAAGTGAGATAATATTTATCGCTGTCAGCAGGCCAATTAACTAAAATTGAATGAACTTTTTGTCGACTGCAGTAAGTAGGTATGTTTGTATTGAAAAGTTAAAGGCCGTCGTGTTTCTAGACAGTATCAGTTGGAAGAATTCTTCTAGCGTATCTGTGCTCCGAGATATCCGACTCCAAATTTTAATTGTCGTTCGCATGAATACGCCTGCAAGAAAGTTAGGATCGGCGCAAAGCTCCTCCCTGATGTGATGCGGCTGTTGCGTGCGGCATTTAGCCTGACAACAGAGCGGAGGCATCCGCAAAGATCATAACTTTCCCCCTTCCATTCTTGTTCGGTGAAATCAAGATATGACAGCGCAACAGCCGCAATAGCCGCATCACGTTGCGTAGTATCTTTGCGCCGAAGCTAACTCTCTTGCATACGTAATCATGCGAACGAAAATTAAGATTCGGAGTCGGATATCTCGGAGGACAAACATGCTAGAAGAATTTTTCCAGCAGATACTGCGTAGAAGCACGATTGCCTTTAACTTTTCAATACAAACATACCTACTTACTGCAGTCGAGAAAAAGTTAATTTAATATCAGTTAATTGGCCGGCGGACAGCGATAATTATCTCGCCTTGTGTCCCCTGATCACATAACTTATTTTCACAGGTGGTCTCCGCGTGTCTCCCAGTGCCTAATTTTAAGAAAATATAAGGCTTAATTTTGGACACCCGGTACCATCATAAACGTCCTCCGTTGATCTTCCACTCTTATTCTCCAAGTCACGCACCAACTTTCCCAACAACCGTTTTGCGATGTATTTGTGGCGTTTGCTAAAAAAGTTCATTTACAGCCTATTCTTAGCCCGTTCCATCACTTATTTCTATAAGTCATTGATTTCACGTTTAAAGAACTCCAGTAAAGAAGGCCGTTGTTTGCAAAGACACTTCTCCTTTTTCGAGGTAAACAAAAAAGAGCTCCGTATATAAAAACGGTTAGCCCGACGTTCGCGCCGTTATGTCTTTTCGATTATATAGATTGGGAGCGTAGCAGCCCGCGCGGCGTCTGCAAAACGACCGAGAACTAATACAAAGACAGGCGCGGGCAGCCGTCCCCACGAGGGCGAAAAGTCAACGGCCCCCCGTTTTTAGAAACTGGTTCCCTGTTTTTGTTTTTCCTACGACGCGAGCCACAAAGCGCCATGGATCTTCGTCAGCACCGTCTGTCACACCGTTTGACCCCGGCGTGTGTCTCTGACGGGGTCACGGCGGAGGTGTTGCGCGTGCCCGAACGACTGACCCACCGGACGGCGCTGGAGGACGCGAAATGACCTGTCGGTAGAGGGCCGATCAACACCCCGTGTAGCGGGTAACCTTTTTATGTGTGCTGTTCATATGACAGCCGGCGGCGCGATGACAGGTTGGGACGAGATCGGCAGTCTCGAATCTTCTCCGCGACAAAGGGAGACAAAGTATAGTCGAAATGCGAAGGTTTAAAATTTGGATTAAGTCCAAATTTTAGTATGAAGTGTCAATTTTAGTATGCAGTATGAAGTTTGAGTATTTTAGCATGAATTTTAGCCTGCGGTATGAAATAACGCGTTCGGGAAAGGGTTGTATTCGGAACTCGCGAAAAAATATTAAAATTATAGGATTGAATAGAATACAAGTATGTTTAAAAAATGAAGGAAGCTCACACTAACCCGTAACACTTGAAGGTAGCGAAGCTTCACGCAACACGCGCTTCCTAAACAAAATAAAGAAGACTGGTAACCGAGGGGCTGTGATTTTTGTTTCAGAAGCATGGAGGCCTGGGCTAGATTGCCGGAACTTCCAAATTTGACCCGAACGTTCTGTTCTTCAGGTTCGTACTCGGTGGTGTATGCACCGTGATATCAGTGATGAATATACAAGCGGAGAAAAGGATACTTCCCATAGTGAAGTACTGGCAGCTGTCGCTGCATTAAAGCGTTTATCTGATTCACTAACATCATCAGCTTTGTTTACGGTTTTTAAATTTATTTATATATGTGCGCTGTTATTGCAGTATTTCTGTTTTCAATGCGCAGCATTCTTCTGCGAGTACCCCCGCAGTCAGGACCATGTAACGCCCTGCATTTCCACAAAAATGCAGGTTTGGTGATGAAAGTAACACAATTAGTCGGTATAATAGCGTAAATGGAGATAATTGGTCGGGCAAAGTTTGGAAACACCCAAAAATAAGAAATAAATAAAAAAAGAGCGAAAAAATTGAACCGTGTAGCACCCTGCCTTTCCACAAAAAAGCAGACTTCGCGGTAGTTCCACCTTTAATCGTTATATAAGCGCAAATGGAGATAATTGGTCGGACAGAATTGAGAAAAACCCGAAAATAAGAAAAATAGAAAAAAAGATTGCGAGAATGGCGAAGCGTGTAAACCTCTGAATTTCCACAAAAATCGAAATTTGGTAGAAGTAACACCATTAATTGTTATCACAGCGTAAATGGAGATAATTGGTTGGACAGAATTCGAAAACACCAAAACATTTGGCTGTAAAGAACTCACTCTGGACAAGCGGCAGAACAGCACGCATTAGTAGAAAATTCTCCGAATATCTATAGCAATTTGTTTTGCATTCCTAATACCTAAATTCGCTCCGCAAAGGCCTAAACGAAGAAAGAAGATAGAGAGGGAGAGAGAATGAGAGAGAGAGAACGTTTATAGAGAGCATTAATGGTGTTCTTGTAGGGGTGGTTATGACTATACAGGAGCCTCTTCTAAGCAGAAGTCGATTGCCTTGGCTACGGCCTCTCCGGCAGTGATGCAAAGACAACTGCTGGGGCAACAGCAACGACATTTTAGGCTGTAACACGCTGACGTTGCGCCCTCCCTTGCACACGCGTCGAACATTGGAGGTCTACATAGTAATACGGACAGCCTGGACTTTTCTAGGCAGCACCGAAAATTCGCGCACTCGAGTGTTTTTATATTGCATCATCATAACAAAAAAAAAAAGAAAAAAAAGGAATCCACTTTCAGCAATCCAACCTACTACTTCGTCAAGCTTTGCTATTTCGGGTGGAGTACGCCTAAAATATTTAGGCTCATGTGTTTGCTGGCAACAGGCCTTTAAACGTACCTTTGTTGCAGGTTTTGGTGGTGCAGTATAACCAAGTTAATTGGACCCTCGTTAATTTGAAAATTTGGATTATTCGGCCTTCTTACTCCCTCCCTTTAAAAACCTACATTGCCTTGTGGCCGCGGACCTTCCTTGCTTGAGCGCGAAATTACGCGCGCACCGCTTAAATCGGACCAACCCCTTCTCGAATCGCCAGCCACAACGCGCCATCCTTCGCTCACCCTGCCTTCGCTGTTCTGGAAGGATTTTGCTATGACGCTCCACGCAATACTCTTGCTCTGTACGGATTGTCGCAGGCCCTGAAAACGTGTTCTTTCCGCCCAGGTATAGGCCAAAAGACAAACTAGCATCCCCGACTTCTCCGCAAAGTAAATTAAGCATAAAAGCATTATAACTGCGCAGTTTTAAAGACGATAGTTTTGCTTGGGCCACTTAAACGCAGAAATTTTGGTCTGTCTGTCTGTCTGTCTGTCTGTCTGTCTGTCTGTCTGTCTGTCTGTCTGTCTGTCTGTCTGTCTGTCTGTCTGTCTGTCCGTCCGTCCGTCCGTCCGTCCGTCCGTCTTGAAAGGATAAATTTATTACAAAAATCCTGGTACAAATGATGCAACGTAACAACCAGAAGCAATTAAACAAGTGCAGTGCCTGCCGATACAAAACTAACAGATCCCGAAGGCAGCCAGTTAGAGACACTCGCACAAACAAGCAAACAGTTTCAAGGTTATTGTAGACAAAAAATAACAGACAAACAATTTATACTTGCTTACAACCAAAATATTTACATGCGAGGGAAACAAGGATACAAAAACATTCGCTTCAACAATGCAGCAATATACAAAACAAGGTTGGAGTTAATGTCACAACGAGTACTGTAGCGCACTAACACACAATTCTAACACCAAAATCAATTGTAACAATGAAAATCCCTAAAAAAACAGGTCTGGAAAGCTGGCATGAATAATAACCCTTTTGTTCGAAACCTCAATAAACCGGGCAGACCAATGTCGCAGAAACTCTTCCTCGCCCAACAGGGCCAACTCGCCTTCGAGAAAGGTCACGAGGTGCTGTCTGAAAAAGGAAAACAAGGACCACTGCATACGGAGCCTGCGATCATGTGCAACGGTCATGCGATTATTCGACGTTCGGATAATTCCTACATTGTTTTACACCTTAGAGAGCCGGATTAACTAGCTTTCACTTTGCATTGTAAGCATCCTGAAACGTTACTCACCGCGTTAATCCACAGAGCGTCTTCACCACAACGGGGAATCGAAAGCCAATCGTAAGCGTGTGAACACGCTGGCCACTTTCGCTAGCATTGTTATCACTTCCTTTTTCTAAGACGCTCCGGCAGAGACAGAACGAGGCGGGAGGAGCCGATGGCTGCAGGCACAAAGCGAAGTGGCGGTACGCGGAATGCCACTGTCTTCTTTGACACGAAGCGTGGTTCAGAACAACGCTGCGTCAAAAGAAGCACGTTCTTTGATCGGCTCCTGTGGGAGCCTTGTTGAGAAGCGACTAGCTGCTGCCCATTTGCATTGTTCCCCGCGCTCCAGCTTTAATTGGGTCAGCCCTCACGTCACTTTGAGTGATAGAGGCACTCAATGAGGAGACGGGCGAATGTACGAGTCAACAAGCTTCCGGGTCTGATAGAGGAAACGGCGCTGCGCTGAGCCAGTCCTCGAGCAGCGCGAATCAGGCGACGTTTGTTCGCTGTCTCCTCTATTCTCACCAGCAATCTAGCTCTGTGTATGCGAGCGATTCCAATAGCGACGCGTATGCGTTGTATTCACTTTCCCACGCAGAACAGAGGCGAGGGGCTTCCGTGTCTTACGAGACTTCGGGAGGGGCAACAACAGCGGTTCCTTCTCACGCTTGCGTTAGATTCAATTTAAGGCGGCCGTTTTCTCGAGTTTCCTGTTCGCAGGAGCGCGTATTCACCACTCTCTCCCCCTCCTCTAGCAGTCCGAACACCTTACAGTAGAGACCGCCGCAGCGTTGTGCATTAATCGCCTGATTTGTCACCGCAAAGTTTCAGCTTTCCGATCGGCTGTCAATAATAGAAGTTGCTAACAGAAACAAGACAGCGGAGGGTGCAAGACAGCAATAATTGTTATGAGACATGCCATCAAGCCTTCAGTGCTTAGGAGGGCTCGGAGAAGTCACAACTTGTAACAGCGTTAGCGGCAAGAAAATGTGCGAGGATGTGAAGCGTTCGCACAATCCACGACATTCACTTCCTCGTGTAGCCTTCTCAATGTGCGAGCGGAGAGCGCAGTCTCACTGGGCACCATTGTTTAGGAAGGTGGGCAGCATTTGTCAAGACGTTTAGGAGCGCGACGCTGCTATTACACCGGACACCATCAACCGTTGTGCCTCCTGGGGTACACTCATGAATATTACGCAGGGAGCCATGTTTGTGTGTTGTTCCAGACTTCCCGAATCAGTAATTATTGCAACTGCTGCATAATAAGGTGAGAGATGCCCTCAAAACGCAATCTTGCGAGCATTTTCTAACAGCGAAGCTGTTTAGCAAGTCGTTAGACTTTGGTGTCTGCAGCTAAAAATACCAGGAAAATGACGAGCGCACGTAAGCGCGCCTCGAGGCGGCCGGATGGCAGTTTGAAAAACCAAGAAAATGCCGAGCCCTCGTGTGTGCGTGCATCGCAGCGACCGCCGAGTGTCCCCGGCGCACGTTCGTAAAGCCAAGCATACGTACTTAGGAAGCTTGGCCAAGATTGGCAAAAAAAAAAAAAAAAAAAAAAAATCTCTAGCGTTCGCTGCAATCTTGGCAACACTGCTCTGAACGGGAAAGGCACGTCATAGCGTACGCCCCACGAAGCCGATGCCCAATGATTATCACTTCCAGAAAACTGAGGGAAGCTCACACTTATAGCAACAATGACGGAGTGAAGGTTGTTGTGGCAGCGAATAAGAAGCAAATCGGCTACAATCGTGGATTTGAATCACCGTGATGGTCGTGAAGGGTGCGTGCAGCTTCGCTACGTTTACTTCTTACGAGTTAGTGTGAGCTTCCTTCATTTCTATGCCGTACTACGCAACGCATTTGCATTTCCTGAAATCTGAGGCAGATCCACAGCTGTATTCTTGATAAAACTAGAATGGTCACCCGTGCGCCCGCAGAACCATCTCACTTATTTGTGCATGAATCCTACCGAAGAAGAAAGAACAAGGGGCACCCTGACATTCAATAGGATACCACCATCGCTCCTTCAGGAGTGCTTGCCTTCCACAAAAAAAGGCCATTTCCGACGTTTCGCTCTGCTCACTACCGCTGTACAAGCGGCCATTTGCCGAGTTAACGACGGTGGTCTTGCACCTTTGCGGTGACCATAAAAGAAATCACGGATGCCATCGATGTCCGTTCAATGATCATCCTGGAAAGCGGTTGCGAATTTGCGTTCGGGTAGCCTCTTTATCACCTTCATCAGAATATTCTTCAGGTCGAACGACAAGCTTCTATACACTTCCAACCACCCCAGTCCTGAGTCTTCCGACTTCGTGTTTGGCCGGCGAATCATCTTATCCCATCCATCCGCACAGTGTTCTGCTGTTCCCTCTACTTCTCGTCTAATCTGTTAATTTTACCCATCCACCACGCGTACTCTACCACGCCTGGCTGGCCCAACTAATTTGATCTTTAATTCATCCCACTTGCCTCTTCTTGTTCCTGAGCTTCACACCCATCACCTTTCTTTCCATGGCTCCGCACTCTGTAGTGCCAAATGAGGGGACACGTGAGAGGGATTAACAGGACAAACGCTATGTTCTGTAAGAAACACTGGCGTTTGTCCTGTGTATTCCTTTCATGTGTCTTGTTCTTCGGTGCTCAAAAAATGTCTTCATTTTCATGTAACCAGCTAATCGACCCTGCGTCTTGAATTCCATGGCTCCTTGAGATGACGTAAGTTTTTTTTTTTTCGAGGAGCTGAGACCCCTAATATCTACCACATAAGTCGGGACGAGAAGTACGTATTGGTTCTTTTCCTTTTTTTAAATAATAAATGTAACCATCGGTTAATTATATCAGTGCTTCCAGCATGCACCCGTGTCATAGTATGAATGATCAGACAAGATCAATAGTAAATAATTACCCGCATAGTACGCAGCGGCTACTGCAGGTGTCATTTTTAACCCACAGCACGGTTTTACCGCTTTTTGGCCCGATTTTTAGCAAGGAGTGCAGACTTGGAACAACATAGCGAATTCGGCTTCCGAAATTTGTTAGAAAAAATCCGGCCATCTCCACTAACGCGAAACCTGCAGTGGAGGGGCTAAGCATGCAGTGTAGAACTCCGTTCTTGCGCCTTGGCGTTTTTACCAACGGAGATGAACCTGTTGGGGATACAGGTATAAAGCTTTGCTGTAAAAGTCTCCTGTCTTTGAAGCACGAAGCTCTATAGCGTGAAACGTAAACGAGTGTCCCAGTGCTTTTTTTTTTTTTTTTTAGTACGGGTTATGTTCTATCGCGAGGCGTAAACGAGTTTCCCCACCGTGACTACACGAGACGATACTTACGACGATGACAGGAGACGCCGACAGTTTGGGCCGTAAGGGGCCTCGCCCCTAGAATGTCTATTGCTTCCCACTCCTTTTTGTGCCCGCGTCCACACAGAAGCTTACCGGCATGCTAAAGAAACCGGCCTCGGTATCCCGAAAGTTCAATGCAAGCGCTCGAAACTGCACTGCCGGCGTTTGTATTTTTGCTTAAAGTGTACAACCTCGAAACATGGTGACACAGCCATGAGGTATAGTGCACTAGGCAACCGGATGCCACCGCCGGCGCCACTGCCGAGAGAAGCTTCCGTCCAGAGACGGCTCGGCACGTGTTTGAACTCGGGGACAATGAAACCGGTTCTTTCTCGAGCAGAGCCTCGTTACCCTGCCACCAATGTCATTCGCGTCTGGCAGACAGGACCGCCCACTTAAAGAGGACCGTCACACAGCGGACAGGCGACCGAAAAGAGAAGCAAAGACAGAGACGGTGCCCTAAACATATATAGATAACCAGTGAAGCGCGTGCACTCAGTGCCTCCCCTACAGGTCACTCTTTCAGGCGTGAAACAATGCAGAGCGGACGTTGAAAGCAGTTTCACGGTGCAGCGGTATACGGCAGTCCTAATAATAGTGAACGCCTGAGCTGAAGAAAAAAAAAACACGTGTTCTTCCGATGCACATATCTTGACCTTTCTATGCGTCGAAATTTGGATAGACAGCCTAAATTCGGGGTTTCGAAGTGAATTTGATGCTTCTAAGTAACGAAAAGAGAATTTTGTTTGTAAAGTATAAGTGTGAGCTTCCTTACTTTTTTTTTTTTTTGAAGTCGTAATCTTAGCAATTCAAGGCAGAGAGACAATACCTAACACATATCGGGATCTCCTCGAACACTACCGGAAAGAATGACAGCAATGCCCTGCTCGACATCACAAGATCGACCGCGAACAATCTACCACCTGGCGCCGCTTACAAACCAACACGCATCAACATGGAACTTTACTTCATGCGATACACCCCGGACTCTACCAACGTCAATGCCAGTACTGCGAAGGCGGCAACACATGGTGTTACCGCGACAACACGCGGCAACACGCGGCAACACATGGTGTTGGACTGCCCGAACACGTCCAGACCGGCTCCGTGGCCACTACCAACATCTCAACGACCCTGGCAGGCCCTGCTGGCTAACCCGACCATGGATGTCCAGCCCTGGCTAACAACCACGGCGGCGCGGGCAGCTGATGACCACGGCTCCTTGGACTGAGGAAGCCGACCAAAGCTGCAATGACCATTTTTTTAAATAAATGTATATTCGTCATAATCATTGGACTTGGAAGGGCGTGCGCTATGACGTGTCTTTCTCGTTCGGAGCAAGTGTTGCCACGATTACGAGGAACGGTAGAGTTTGTTCTTTTAAAAGGGGTTGGGGGGGTGGGACCTTGGCCAATCTTCCTAAGTGGGTATGCTTGGCTTGACAAACGTGCGCCGGGGACGCTGAGCGCTCGCCGCGAGGCACGTGCTAACGGGCGCGCGCTCACGTGCGCTCGGCATTTTTAACGGCGTACAGCAAGCCCTAACGATTTGCCAGGCAGCTTCGCTGTTCATGAACATGCGAGGTAAGGGAGATGAAGCGGAGATGTTGAATTTTGTGCGATTGGTTTAGGGTTCAGTGCATTGTCAGCATGCATACATCGGCCTTGGATGTAATCTTGTGTCCGGAAATTTCTTGATGTATCAGAGAAGGCTGTCCTCTGCCTTGATGTAGAGGTGACGTAAAGTCTTGTTTATAATTCGATCCTTTCTTGGGTTCTATTACACGTAAGTTTGCCAAGAGCGCCACCAGTTCGGGGGGTGAAGGGTACGTACAGAGAGTGGTTCTATTGGCCTTCCTATACCGGTAGAGTAAAGAAAGGGGGGGGGGGGGGGGAGCGGATTTCCCACGGGGGGGGGGGGGGGGGAGTTGTTGTTTCAAGTCTTGAAGAAGCTGTTGCTCTGTACCGGGATTACTGTGCATTAACCGTGTGATTTAATGATTTGTGCGCACACTCGAAGCAGGTGACCATGATGGGGCGTGCGCTACACCTGCTGTGTTCTTGCAACCATCAACATGCGGGGAGAAATACACAGAAGGTGGCCCAAAGCCCTATTGATATTGGTCGAGGGGACGTATGCTTAAGCAACGCAGCCAATAACGTAGTAATAAAAATTACCAACGCCTTCCCTCCGGAAATAGGGATGCACGCGAAGCTTGAGCTCAGTGAAAACGATAACGACCGAAATGAAAACGCAATATCTGCACAACAAAAACGAAAACGCTTCTTTCAAAATCAAAAGGCAATGACTTCAGGAAAACGCAAAAGCATCGATCAACCAAAACGAAACTCTTTCATATCGCGAGATTTACCTGAACGCAAAAGTTTGGTACACGTTATCGTAGATCATGCTTCTGCGATTATCGGAAACGTTTGCGTTCTTCAGTGGTTACCCGCTCTCCCGCGGAGCGAACCACGCCTCGCTAGAAGGTGAACTGCACGACGAGAGCGAGCGACCACATCTGTGATGTGGCGTGATACGAGCTAAGACGCTGATTGGCTTCCATTGTGGCGTGATACATCGCTACACTTGTGCGCGCGTGCCCCCGCTAGCTGCGAACGGCGATCGAGAGCGGCGCCCGAAGAGTACGTGAATTCAATCTATTAGCTACAACAAGGCCACAGTCAACACTTTATTCCTGGCCAATGCCCTCAAGTGCGTAGTACCAAATACTTCAAGGTATCATCATCATCATTCGAACGTGCTCCAACGTATTCGAACGTGCCATAAACACTCGACTGGAGAAATTTTTTCGTAAATTTAATGTTATAAGCAATGTGCAATTCGGTTTTTCGAAAGGAAAATCTACTGAAGCCGGTTTACTTAGTATTAAACATGACATAATACATAATTTTGAAAGCAGATTATATACTCTAGGATTATTCGTTGACTTACGCAAAGCGTTCGACTCTGTGTGGTGCATGATGTCCTTGTGTCGAAACTTCAAACATATGCTGTACGGGGGGTGGTACTGAAGTTAATAGAGAGTTACCTCACTGATCGATGTCAGTACGTCAGTGTATGCGGTGACTCGTCAGACCAAATGAAAGTGAAAAGAGGCGTACCCCAGGGCTCTATCCTTGGACTTTTGCTGTTTTTAATTTATGTGAACGACTTTTGTAGCGTACAATACACCCGAAGTCATTATGTACGCTTACAATACTAACATTTTCTTTACGGCCCTAGCCTTTTTGAACTGGAAAACATGGTCAATACGTACTTAAATCAGTTATCCGAATGGCTGACCTTAAATAAGCTCCGACTAAACTCTGATAAAACTAAATGCATAATATTTGCTCCTATCAATAAGCCAAAAAAATGATGGCGGCGAAATATTTTTCAAGGTGTGAAACTAAAACAAGAAAAGCAACAAAAATTTTTGGCTGTCTGGTTTAAGGAAAAATCTTTCTTGGAACGTTCACATTGATAATTTGGCAATTGATCTCAGTAGGTCGGTAGGCTGCCTGTATAGGTTACCCTCATTGATTCCCACATGGCTGAAACTTTCCATGTACTACTCACTTTCTGGGCAAGATTACGCTATCGCATTTTGGTATGGGGCATAACCACCAATACGAATTATGACGGGCTAATAAAAGTGCAGAAAAAGGTTTTGCGCATTCTTGAGTGCTACACGGGTCGTGCGGAATATTTGCCAACATCCCCCCCCCCCCCCTATATAAAATACTCCCTATTGAAAGCTAACCACGTTTTTTATTTGAGGCTTTTGCAATATATATACAAAAATAAATTCTACATCACTGATAACGTATCTGAAACATCTTTATATAGTTTTCGCTGGCAACAGCTTAAGCTGCCAAATACAAGAACCAATTAGGGCTGACAAAATTTAGAATACGAAATTCCCTTTCTTTTAAATTTGGTAGGGATGCAAGTAGATTTCAGAAAGAAGACATCGAATAACACATTTAAAACTATAATAATGTAAAGTAACGTTCATTGTACCTAATCTGTTTCTGTGTCTTGTATTTACCTAATATGGGCCGACTAGTTTCTTTCTGCGCAAGTACTACTGGTATTTTTGTTGTAATTGTTATCCTGTACTTACCGTAATGATTTAATAATATAAGTGACGTTGTGATATGTGCCTTTATTTTCAATACACAGCGGTGTCCTTTAGATGAGAAGCATCTCATGCTCGGGGCTGTGTCCCTCCCTCCCTCGTTGTCGTTGTCCGCCTTCCACACTCTACTGCGCATGCGCGCCTCTTCAGCCCCGTCAGCGTTCGGGCTGACGTCAGCGCAGTTCACTATAAAATAAATAGTTAGGCGGCGCCCGGTTTCGATCCCACGACTCTCTGGCCGCAACGGGACGTACGTGGCGCTCTTCCCACTGCGCTACAAACCTTTTTTTTTCTTTATTACATGGGAGAATACGCTCAGACGTTGCAGTACGAGGAATACAAGCAAACAAAAGAATACACTGAAGTTATGAGAAGCACATATACATCAAGAAGTGGTTGACACGTTCCGCTTCTTACAGGCTCGGTTTAGCCTTGAGTACATATTTACTGCTTCGCGCGAGTCTATTTTTGATGCCCTGGTTTCTGGGCTTTTTCCCACACCTTTATATCGTGTTTCGTACCTACAGTGTCGGTACCAGGGTGTCTTCAATAGAGTGTGTAAAATGTGTGTTCCGCCAGGTGTTAAAACATTTTTCTTTAAGTTACACACCGGCACGCTCCCTGTTAAAACTTGGATGAAAGACCGGAGTCTGTTTAAGCTTGGTGGACAGACTGTCGGCTCTGTACTCGACCAGAGACAATTGAACCCTGTTTTGTAGACTGCAGAGATGCTGTCTTTTTCTGGGGCAATTTACAGCGAACGCTCAGAAAAGACATGGATATTACGCTTTTCTCTATCCGATTTTTGCCATTCGACTATCCTGGTGAGCCGCGTTATGACATATTTTGTGTTGATTGGTTTGTACAGTCTGTGGTGATGCCGCTTATGTGATAGGCATGCTGAGCCACCAAGATCAACTAAGTCATATTTCCGAGTAACTGTGGTATTTGTACATAGTGTGTAAGTTCGCTTGACCAACCACCTGACTGGTTCCCTCTTTTGAACGCTTGTGTGTGTTTGCCTGAATTTTGATGTATATGCGCTACAAACCTAGACGGGAGCATGTGCTACGAACGCGCCTTATGTCCTTCACTCATTCAAACTACGCCAAGAAGCTACTGATACAACGAATGCACGCGAAGCTGAACGTCAACGGAAACGACGAACTGAAAACTAATGGGAACTTCATTCGACCCCATGGCTGCTTCGCATACTACTCAGGGTGTAATTTTTTGTTGGTGTAATTTTTTGTTTTGATAACAGTGCGTCTGTATGTAAATCAACTTCCTTGTAAAATATCTTTTTAATGTGTTCTGCTTTGCAAATTAATTGCCATGTTTCGTTTTGTTTGTATTAAACTGTACCTGCGTGTCAACTGTGCTCGGAGGGAAGGCCTCTGTAAGGCTAGCCGCCTTTTGCTTTCCCTCCGTTTTTCTGTATTCAGAAAATAAACTTCAATTCAATCATCATTAGAGCTCGTGGATAAAGTTGGCTTTGCGCAAGGCTTTTTGGCGTACGCCCTCCCCCTCCCCCCCACCTCCACCCTCCCCTCCGCGGCGAAGCCAGACAATGCAAGCTTCTCTTGAAAATTCCATGTACAAGCCTGGCTTGAAAATTCACAACCTGCGCACACGGTAGTGAATATAAACTGAAGGCACTGCGGAATATTTTTCAAGTTTGTAAAATGCTTCCATTGTTTAAAACGTTTATTGCACGTAATTATCGGGTCATGTACATAGTCTATGCTTGATTAAAACAGCGCAGTCTATGCTTGATTAAAACAGCGCGGCCAAGGCTGGGAAAGAAGACAATGCAGCTCTTCCGTGGTCTGCTCCGCCACGTACTGTTGGTTTTGGATGCGTTTTATCAAGCATTGAACACAACCTAGCCCTAGCGTCACCGTTTCCATAACCTAAATATAGCCCACACTCTGTGAGGGTTAACTACAGCTCTGTTTACCTTGGTTTGATTTTCTTCACTGAGCACAGATTCGAGTTCTTCCCCTTCGGTCAAGTTAGGCCCCATTCTATTCGAATCTTATTCAGTATTCTCACTAAAGCATAGCTGCGTCTGCTGTCAGCAGTTGGAAATGTTTATTCCCCTCTGCTCTCTACAAAACCATTTACATGACTTGATTGGGCTTTTCACCTGCGCTAACCTCAGCCTAAAAAAAAAATATCTTTCTGCCCAGCCGTTTATCCAGCGCCTTCCTTCGCGCGGTCCTTTGCTGTCTGGGTTTGTTTTGAATAGATTTGCGAGAGGGAAAACGCAAAAGAGCGCCGAAGACGCTGAAGGCGTTCACACGCGTGAGCGAACAAGCGAGCGATCCAACACCCTCGGCTTTTTCGCGGGGGCACCCAGAGCCGGAGGTTGAGGAATAAAACAGACAACGCAGCCGTGAATGGCCCTTTCATCATGTACAGTCCTAAATTACCGCTCACGCCGCTGTCTCCGACGGCAAGAGCACCCCGTGGCCAGCCATTGTTATAGAGCACCGTGATGGGAGCCATCAGCATCAACGTTTCTTTAGCCTCCCGGCTGCCTGCACGGCGCGCCCGGAAAGACGAGTGAATGTAGGGGAGAGATGAAAGAGAGAGTAAGAGCAGAGAGGCGCGAAACACAAAAGAGTGGTCCTGAAAGGTAGGGGGGGTATGCAGAAGAAGCTTGGATGAAAGAAGTCATCGCTATTAAATGTAGAGCAGGAGGGCGGAGGAAGCGGCGGAGAGAGAGAGAATGAGTGAGAGGCGAAATGAGCAATCGACCTTTCGTGTTGTTGCCTCGCGTCTTCCGAGGTGAGTGAGCGAGATGATGATGATAATGAGGGTGACGACGTCGAGGTCATCTAGCGGGACAAAAAAGATAACGATCACATTAAAAGGACAGGGCGCGGGGTGTCAGAATGAAAGCGTGCGAGATCCCCAGTTTCGAGTTCTCTGAGATTCCCTGAGCGGGCGGCGAAGGCCGCTATATTTAGTCGTATATGGACGTCGAAAAAGCGCTCTGCGTGACGGTCGCATTACGTCTTAGTGGCAATCTCGGCTCTGTAGTTTGCGCAGGTACGAAACGAGATATCAAGCAAAACGAAGTTCTGACGGGAGGGCAGAAAGCGGGAATGGGAGGCGGACGGCTCGTACAATGAAACAAAAGGCGCTCGCGCGCACACCCGCTAAACGCTAAATATCGCCCGCCGCCAACTCCAAGAATAGCGGTGGCGCTACGGACGCGGCGGTGGCAGGCCGTAGCAGTATGCTCGAGTTGTCCTCTCTAGAGGAAGCTAAACGCAAACGAGGGCTGTCGCGATTTATAGCCGAGTTTTAAAAGCCGAGCACCTGGACGCAACTGCCTACTCAGGGGAGCCCGATTATACCTACATTTCCGATTACGTTTTTTTTCGCCCTCTCGGGGAACCGTTGCCGCTGTTGCGCGGGGCCGAGAACGGTACGGGTCATGCAAAGCGGCTGACTGGCTCGTCGTCCTATCTGCCCCGGACATCTCTCGAGGCAGTTATAAGGAGCAGCGCCCCACCTCCCGCTGTTTCGCCTCCTTCCGCCTGGAAGGGGACCACTTCTGGAGTGCACGCCACTCGACGTTACCTCGGCGAGGTTGAAGCACCACGGTGTTTGCGCACTATCTCTGGGTTATGGCTGTACCGTATCCTGCCATGTTTCTTCCTCGACGAAATCTAGGCTCCCGGTCCTTCTTTGTGAATGAATTAGTCGCAGCCGACGAAAGCAAGTCGGACAACTTTACCTTTTACACGGACTGCATCGAGATATAGCGCTTGTTTGGCCGGTTCTTTCCTTTTGCGAGCCCAGAAGTAAATTGGCTATGCAGCAGTTTACGCGCACAGTTCGTGTAATAGGGTGAATTGCGTTATCGTGTTATAACTTCGGGCTTTGTAACACAGCATCCCGGGCCTTCCTGGGTTTTCGTGACAGAGGTCACGTAAGAATTCCAGCCTACATTTGCTGCCGTCGTTAAGAAGCGCAGCTACCAGAGACACCGACCAATGGGAAGCGCGTAAACGGTGTCTCTGCGTGACGTTTGTAGTTTGGAGCGAAGGAAGCACTCGGGTCTTTTCTTTTCCCTAATGGTGTGTGCTGGTCACGTCGTCCGCACGTAATGGTTCCGAGCTGTGCAGTGAAGAAATAAGGGCGACATGACGCGAGGGGAAAGTGCAGGGAGCTTTGTCTCAATGAGAAGTGTAGTCAACCAGGTGTGTTGCATGACCTTGTTGCTTAACCACTGAAACCTTAAAAAGAGGAGGGGAGCCTGCTGTTTTTTGTTTTTGGTTTTTTGGTTTTGCGCAACCACGTACGGTTGAAGCTGACGGGAATGATACGGTTATGACAATTACGACCGATTGTGCCGTTCACCACCTGTGATGTTCAGCCTAGGCGTCATGGAAAAAAAAAAAAAATGTGCGAACGTGAACAGGCGAAGAACTGTTTTAAACAGTGACGTAATCTGAAGCCTCAGCCAATTGAACTACGCGAAACGCCATTTCTTGATTCTACGGCTGACCGTAGCATAACTCAGCCCTTCCGGACTGTTGTGGGTCGGCATGCCAGAGTTACGAACTAGCAGTAGTATGACCCGACTGCCGGGTCCGCAGCGGAACCTCCGGCAACGAAATTTGGGACATGTTGTGTGGGAGGACTTGACGGGTGCGAGCCTCTCCCTATCAGCTGAACCAGCCGCTGTCAAGGAGTATTATTCAGGTTTTTTCAGGCTCTATTGTAAAGCATCAATTTCTAGAAATGTCGAATATAACAATACTTTCTGTCGGTATGAGAACTGCTATTACGTCTCGAGGACGCTGAGTCTGGCTTTAGTTGACAAAACGATATGCCTTCCCTAGTTGAGCTTCTCAACCAAGTATTCTAAAAAACAAAGCCCCTTTTTTAATGGAATGGCGGTTAAAACAGGAAGTTTTCTCCAATGCAACCTGTGTCAAAGTCAAAGGCCAAATCCAAACTGCTTCGACCATGTGGGAATGGAGCAATCACATAGACGTGGGCTTCCTAACGCGAGGGACCCAGGTGTGATTCCTACCACAGGAAGCGTTTTTTTGTTGAGAGTCTTCATGTACGTTCTCTTATCATCATCACCATGTTGTGAATCCCGTTTGTAAAGTTGGCCTTCCTGCAGTGCATTTTCAGCGAGGAACACGCCGCGGTGGCCTCAGTGGCTAAGGCGTTGTGCTGTTGAGCACGGGTACGCGGGTTCGATTCCCGGCCGTGGCGGCCGCTTTTCTGATGGAGGCGAAAAGCAAAATTATCCGTGTGTACGAGCCTTCGGCGCCCGTTAAAGATCCCCAGGTGGTCAAAATTATTCCGAAGCCCTCCACTGCGGCGCGCGTCAGCGCCTGCGCTGCGTCGGCGTGTTAAACCCTACAGTCAGTCAGTCAATCAATCAATCAATCAATCAATCAATCAATCAATCAATCAATCAATCAATCAATCAATCAATCAATCAATCAATCAATCAATCAATCAATCTATATGGCTACGGTGGTAACTTACCTTTTCAGCCGTGGCCGTGCATCATCTCTAAACGCAACGAAGCTGAGCTAGTTCCTACCTTTTTATCTTTCGAGGACTTCTTGCGCGAAAGACCAGGCCAGATGGGAAACATCATGGACACACTCAAATTGACAAATTAATTCTATTGGGAGAGCAGCGCAGATTATTACTCGGGGGAACCCGGCCACTTATGCCAAGCATTTTCTGTGGATGTGCACGGGAACAAGGACAGCTCGGTACAACGCGCTCAGAAGAGCTGGTATCCGGCTAAATAAACCGGATGACCACACCGTCGGGTGCAGGAAGACAGATATTGTGGGTCGATAATGAGCTTCCTGCACCAAAATGTACTGCATTTCTACGTAGGGACATATTCACTCTCATAGCTTTTCTTACTATCCCTGCTTCTCGTATGCACTCTTTCGCTTACTTTCCTATTTCTTTTAAAGATGATTGTCTTTCGTGGGCTACTTAAACCAGAAATTTTGGTCTGTCTGCCTGTCTGTCTGTCTGTGACTCGATTTAGCCACCCGGCCAAAGTAAAACGAAAGCTGCGCAATAGTTTTATATACTCACAGCCAAATCTAAACGTTGAAGTCCAGTGTTAATGTTCATACTTGTCAACATTGTTGAACAGGAACAAAACATCACGCAAATATAAGGCAGTAAATTAGTACATAAGGGATATTTTCAGTGCTCTTTTATTAAAAGATTCATGGAGGCCGGTTTTTGCGATAGCAAATGAAGTGCTGCATCAACGTCAGAAAACCGTCGCCTGCTGTTGCCAGCGCTACCTGCTGGCGGCAGTTGAGAAATCAAACGGCAATAGCAACGAAAGGTTCCACTAGATGAAATCCATGTACCGCTTGGAACGCTCGTGGATTAAAGCAACATGGTTCTATATATGTTCCAGTAGGCTGCCTCAATTCACGCGCTCCTCCGCCGCACGTCAGTGTTAGCATCGAGACACCCGACTTGTAGGAGTTGAACGCAGTAAATTTAACTTAACTTGAGCAAACCTTTTGCGTGTTATCTTGGGAGGAACGAGACGGGAGAGGAACAACATGACAGGTGAGCGGGAAAGAGAAGGGAGGCCTTTACGTGGCAGGGGCGTCAGTCAACTATCGTCTTTCGGCGACATTTGCAACGAAAAGAGAAGATACGCGACGATTTTTTACCGTCTTCCCTTCTTTAAAGCTCGTTTCATAGGCCGCGCGGCAAAAACACGAAAAAAAAAGTCCGACCACTACATCATCAACCTAAAAACAAGGAAACAAATCACAAAAGAATGAAAGGAACACGTGATGTGGAAGATGGAGGATGGGTACGCGCCGTTAAGAAAATAGTATTTTTGGGACAGTAAGCTAGATCAACTTGGTTACATTTTCTTTTTATATGGAGGGCTTCAGTCAGCGAAAACAATTTATTCGCACAATTTATTCGGAAAATCGAACTCGCGGCCCACGCTCAGTTAGGCGCACGTGCCTCATTCGCCCAAAGCAAAAGGGCACAGATGTCTCCGCCTGCTTACAGCGTTTACCTTTGTTTTCTTGTCTGCCGTTTGGGCTGAAGGACACTGATTTTTAGAGCTTTAAGTGTATAATAAGCTGGAAAAACTGTCAGCCGTTTGACAGGGCTGTTGAGGCCGTGAGAAATCCCGTTAACATACGGTAAACATGGTTGTTTCAAGGGTCAGATTAGGGCACGTGACTGGTTAACACGAAAATGTAACGGGAAAACCCTAGTGGGATATTCGCAATTTAGTTACGATGTATTAAAAAGTACTGATCCAATTCCAACAAACCAAATAAAAATGAAATTGTTTCTGCTACATACTACGCGGCGCTATTCCGACGGACTCGTCTCAGCACTAGTTAGAAATGCGGAGGCGTAACGGCGTTGCCCACCGCTCTGAGCTGCCGCCCGTGCGCCACGCAACAGCTCAACCGTGCTCGATCGTCCTCCACCCTCGCAGAAAGAACTCTCAGAGTGTCTAAACAAAGGAACAAGACAGGCGTCTGTACCGCGTCACGACCTAGACTGCACGACAAGCACAGATGGCCGATCTTGATATCCATACGGGCGAGGCGCAGCGAGGCAGAAAGACCCCTTGGTCGATGCGGCGCCGCCGAGGAAAGCCCTATAGTACAAGGGTGCGAGAACACGAGGCGGCGACAGCGTGCGCAGAAAACACATGCGTTCGAAACAACGGCCCTGTTCTTCGACGACAATGTTCGGGAGGCCTCTTTCCTCCTGAGGAAGCTGCTCATCGCGGAGACGTTACTGGGACCGCGTCTGCATTTCACTCCTCGACCAAGGCCGCGTCGCTCGGGATAGTCGAAGCACGGAGTTGGGAATATACCGACGCGGCTGTGTAAGCGGACACAAGGAAAGTTTAGGCCGGCCCCAAGTCGCTCTTCCGCTGCGCGCCGAAAGTACCTGCTCGATTTCCTGTCCGCTATAGAGTCCACGGGCGCATCGCTTCCTATCCCTCCTCGTCCGAAACCGAATATTTCGCCTAGAGGAAGAGGAAAGATCCCGCGAGGATCGCGCATGCGCATTCAGCGTCCGCCTGTGCGCATCTCAGGGAGGCGACGTTCGAACGCTAAAATGAGCGCTATTTTCCGCTTGTTTTTTGTTTCCATTCGCTTAACATTGCGTTGCAGCGCTGTACTTGATACATTGAAGCCGCCGACCGTGACATCCAAGATCAACCCCCCCCCCCCCCCCCTATTTTTTTTTTCTGTAGATACGGGGTGAGCACATGCGGGTGTTTGAACTCTACGACGATCAATCCTGCAGAAGCGATGCCCAAAACAACTTCTGCACTGCGATAGACCAGGCATGTTGGTTTCTTTGCCAAAGCGTCGAAAGGTCATCCGCCGACCTTCCTAACGTAGAAAAAATATGCCGTGACTCATAGCTGGCCCGAGCCCGTATGGGGAATCATTCTTCGTGTGCGCCTCCGCGTCGCTTTTGATCTAGCGCAGCGAAAGCCACGCGTTCGCTTCGCGGATCAAAGCGCTGGAAGCCGCGGGGAGACCGTGGAGAAATGACTTTCGCTTCGCGGCGCGTTGCCTTTTTCGGCGCGCTTTGAAAGATGGTGACAGAGATCTCTCTCCTCCGGAGCATAGGCCGCTGCATTATGGCCCCGAATGAAGGGTAAATCGCTCGGGCACCCCAGGTATTTTTCGGCCCGCCTTTGTGTTTGGCCTAGGCAAGGAGGAACAATACGCCAGAACGAATGAGCGCCGACTTCCATTTCGAGCTCGTGCATCCCGCGTGGAGGTTGGCAGCGCGCGGGAGCAAACGGTGGCTTACGGACAGAGAAGGCGCGAGATAATATCCGCGCAATATATGCGATGATGGCAGTTATGACAAAGTACGAAAAATGAGTGCTAAAACTGAACAGTGCGAAGCAAAGGTGTGATATTACGAAGCTAGGTGCTACGGCAGTCCTGTATAGTGCGAATGCTAGAAGCTTCGACGGGTCTGCACTTTGTAGATTTTCGCTGACGTGCCGCTTGGGCATTCATTTTGATAAAATAGATCCTTAATGACTAGTTTAGACACATTTATTGCCAAATAGAGTGTTATGCGTAAGGTATAGGTATTTAGAGACAAGGTAAGCATACACGGAAACATTAGTAAAACTATTTAAAAGCTGTCGTAAGTAGGGTCTTGGTTCGAATAAGTGTGGGGCTCTATAAAACGGTCGCGATCACTAGCATCGTTCGGTAATTTAGAAAGATGGAGGCAAAATAACATGGATTTGTGTTTAAGCAATGCTGGACTATTGCCCCAGTCCAATATATATGCGGGCGTGTTGAAGGGTACCAGGTGGTTTACGAGTAAATCAGTTCGCTCCCTCCGACTTTAGTGAATACCTTACATAGCCCAGATATTGTAGATTTTTGTGGATAAAGCTACCGTGACACAGAAATATTAGCTGCAAGCGCGATTCTCATGTGCGAGTTCTGGCAAGCATAAAATACCGAAGAAAAGATGGATGTATTGTGCGATGAATATGATGTTTCCTATAAAGACATCACGGATGGATACACGTGAGTCTATACAGGCTCTAAATCAGGCGCGTAAACTTCCTAATGCCGATTTCTGGTCAAGTTGAGTAAACTTCCAATTAAATAATCGGGCATGTCTGCCCGAAATAATCAGCAGCGCAGATAAGTTCTGTATAAGTTCTGCATGTTGTTGCGAGTAGCTTAATTGTACTCTGTATTGGCCTTATCCACCCCTTTTTGTGGGTAGCAAATTTATTGATTCTACTACTGTTGACTGCGCCCCTTGGGTACTTATTCTAAATGAGGATATAGATATGAACCAATAAATGAGCTACAACTGGGCTTTGACGCGCGCCATAGTGGAGAGCTTCAGAATAATTATACTCGTCAGTTCTTGAACGTGCGCTTAAATATCGAACACGCCATCTTTTTAAAGCCTGACTTGCGCAATAAGTACAGCCTACATGGTTAGGATATGAGTGCATGACCTTGAGCTTGCCCCTACAGCGCCTTAGCCACTTGGCCCAGCTGTGGGTTTGCAGACGGCTTGTTTTCCACTGTCCATTCCATTTCGTTCCATTGCTAAAGCCTGGTAAATCTCCCCTTGACCTGGCGTCGTACCGTCCCTGGCAAGCTGCCTTAACGGGGTCATGGAAAAAATGATCCCCACGGGGCTGCAGTGGTACCTCGAATACCACAACGCATGTCCGGAGGCTATAGCCGGTTTTCGACGAGGGCGTTCTTCTATTGACTGTGTAGTAGATTTAGTCACGTCTGTACAGCACGAAAAAAGCCGAAAACGGCTCTCAGCAGCCCTCTTTCTTGACGTCAAGGGGGCCTATGATAATGTGCTTCACGAGGCTGCACTGGACGCCCTTCAGCACTTTGGACTCGGTGGCTGAACTTACAAATGGATACGCAGCTTATTGTCCGGAAGATCATTTTTTGTATTGACAGAAGACGGCCCAACATCACAGCACATTATTCAACGTGGTGCTCCTCAAGGTGGGATGCTAAGCCCAACCCTCTTCAACCTAGCGATAATCGGGCTTGTCCGCGCTTTACGGAAGACTGTGTATCCATTTACGCCGATGACATCTGCCTCTGGGCTTCGGGTGTTAATCGACCTCAGCTGCGACCACGGCTTCAAATAGCAGCCAATGTGACGAGGGCATACCTCCGAAAGCAAGGACTCAGCATTTCTAGTGACAAGTGCGCGGTGGTTGCATTTACCCGCAAACCCATGTCTCAATATCCCATAACCGTGAATGGAAAGTCGATACCTTACTCCAGAAATCACAAATTTCTTGGCGTGGTCATCGACAGGGACATGTCATGGAAGGCACATGTGTCTTCATTAAAAAAGATACTCACCGCCATAGCCCACATTTTCAAATTTCTCCCTGGAAAGACGTGGGGCACATCGGTCAGAGGAATGCTGCAGCTGTACCAGACACTTTTCCTGTGTGTTTTGCGCTACAACTTGCCACCGATATCCGGTACATGCTCCACTACCTTCGGGCGATCCTGAGCCTCCAAGCGCAGGCTCTCCGCACGTGTCTTGGTTTGCCGCGATGTGCGTCAACAGTAAAAACAGTATACATTGCCCAAGACTATCCTACAGCAACTTATGTGACCACTGAGACACTAGCCTACAGACCAGGCTCCTCACGAGGCTACCATGTCACCACCTTGCGCAGCTTCCTCAGAGTCGACCACGCTCTTCCTTTGGAGCCATTGTCGCAGCGCATAGGGCTGAAGTACCGTCAAGTTACACGCCGGCGGTCACACCGTTCTCCCCGTTGTGGTGTCTGGCAACAACGGAGATCTCCATGTTCCGGGAATTGGAAAAAAGGCTGACTTGCCAACACTGGCTCTCAGACAGTCTTCCATGCAGTTACTGCACGAGCAACACAATGACCGGAAGCATATATACACAGATGGTTCTGTGACGTCCTCAAGCACGGCAGGTGCGGTGGTTATACCATCAGAATCAACCGAAATTCGATTCCGTGCTGCCCATGCCACGAGCTCGACGGCTACTGAACTTCCAACCATCCGTGAAGCTCTTCAATCCATTATGGCAGCTCCACCCCAAAAATGATCCATTTTTACCGACTCCAAAGGCGCCCTGCAAAGTTTTCGAGCAGCCTTGCGCTGCGGTTCTTTCCACCAACTTGTGACAGAAATTCGAGAATTATTTCACCAGGCCGTCACACAGGGGCATAATATTTTATTTCAGTGGCTGCCAAGCCACTGTGGAATCATTGGCAATGTTTTGGCTGATGCCGCTTTCCCGGCAGGCCATGCAATGTTTTGGCTGATGCCGCTGCCCGGGCAGGCCATGACTGTGAAAGGACCATCTTCCTTCCGCTTTCAAGGACTGATACCGCTAGGCTGCTTCGACAGTACGTGCGCAGGACCTCCATTCCTCAATGGAATACACTGGACTTTGTGCATCTGCGCCTCCACAACCAGGACCCCCCACTCCAGCGTCGCCTTCCGTGTGGGCTGCTTCTATCACAGTCTACTTTACTTTGTAGGCTGTGGTTGGGAGGCCTTCACGAAAACCTACTCCTTCCTCATCGGGATGGCCAGTAGTGCCCATTGCGACGCCTGCAAGGCTGAAGAGACAATCCAACATGTGCTTCGTTGTTGCATCTAGTATTCATCGGAAAGACGCGTTTTGGCCGCCGAGATCAGCCGATTGGACAATCAACCGTTTAAAGTAGAGGCTATTCTAGGACATCGACCCCTACAGCCAACTTCGCAGAAGGCAGCAAAAACCCTTCTGCGTTTCATGAAGGACACACGCTTGGATGAAAGACTATAGTGCCTTCAAAGGGACTAAAGTGTGTGCGCGGCCCTGCTCCTTTTCCCTCTTTTTCGCCTCCCCTCTCTTTCATCCCCTGAACACCCCTTCCCCAGTGCCGAGTAGCAATCCGGACTCTAAGCCGGGATAACCTCTCGGCCTTTCCTCTCGCTTTTCTCATCCTCCTCTTGTGGGTCTGAATATGCAACACGATCATCCGCCAATTATAATACCTTCATCCCGATAACAAGGTTCAGTTTTACTGCATCAACACCACGCGCTACTTGACTGTGTTGGCGAAGAACGCAGTGTCCTCAGATCCGCGTGACCAAGCAGCGTGGCCGGAAGTACGGCCTCGGAAGCGCAAATCCTGCGAAAAATCCAGATCAATAATTACATACACAAATCCAAATGGTCCAAGATGCTGCGACACCAACATCAACATCAAGACCTTCACGAATACTGCAAGAAATGCGGTGAGGCGGCCACGCTATTCCACGCCACATGGTCCTACCCAATCATAGGGGGACACGCACCAGCAATACCTCGACGCAGCCTACTACACTGGATACATGGGAGGCGACCCTGTCAACCACATCCCTAAAGGACAAACTCAACTTGCTGGAGGGAGCGAAGACAGGCGCACTAGCCATTGGGGCCCTGGGCCTATAGGCTTCGCCCATGAGTACCACTCCACTCTATGCCCTTACCCTTTTTATCCTTTTCCTTAATAAAGTTTGTTCAGGCAGTCAGTCAGTCATTCCTGGGCAATTGGTAATTCTCCGGATTGCATAAGCTCGGTTAAGGCGTGTACTCTGTTCCAAATGTATCAAAACTCGGAAAAAGCAATGGAGAAAGCGTGTACGTCGTTGCTTGCGCAGACACACCATTTAGCGGAAAGCCTAAATGTGAACGTCCGTGGCAGATCAGGGCCAACGAGTTCAACTGAAAGGTCGAAATATGGAAGACTCTGCACCCTGCGAGCGCCGCGACGTAGTACACAGCAACACAAAACACTCAGCAGTCGGAATTTCAGGCACCCAGATTTTGGCAGTCCGCGTATATCGAAACCACCACTCTCCGTCGCTTTCATTCATAAGACTCAGAGGAGAAGTTGGTATATCCCACCAATGCACGGTTCGCCTGGTCTGTGCAGTTCTGTTGTTGCAGGCGTAGGCGTCGAGCAGACATTGTCAACACAACGAACGACCGGGCCAGGAACACAGGAGGCGACTCCTTAGACAAAACACTTCCTCGGGCAGAAACCTTCCGCTGTTGGGTCAACACGAGCCGTTTCTACAGCAGGCATTGCGCTCAGACCAGGAAACGTGTAGTAATCTAATCTGATCAGAGCCGTCTCGTTCGCTCGGGGCTCCCATTACGCGGTCGGGCATCAGTGGTGCACGCTCCTTTTTGCCAGACAGGGAAGAAAGAAGACTTGGGAGGCCGCAATTTCGTCGACGTGCCGGTCGGGGAAAGGCGTCAGACGTGCCTGCGCGCTTGGGCGGGTGAATCCTGATTACGACCTCTTGATCAAACAGGCTACACTTCCTCGAGATGACGCCCGCCTGCACGTGCCTCTCTCGTCTCGTCGCTTTCGCAGGGGCAGGTAACTGGGAGAAAAACGTTGCGAGCGCGTACCCTTGGCCACAGGGGCCGGAGGGCAGCGAGAAAGGCGGTTGCGCCAGAGCGGGGCGGCACGGGGGCGAAGGGTCGCGGTTCAGAGTGCACTGCGCGGTTACGGGCGCGCGATAATCAGGTAGTTACACAGTTGGCCTAGGAGTAACTATGTATTAGCTACCACCTTTCACACTGGCGCGCGGTAACCCTGGTGAAGGAGAAAGAAGAACGAATTGTTGGTAATTTCTTCCGAGGTTCCCCGGCGTGAGGCGTCCCAGCGAAACACTAACACATCTTGTAACTAGCTGCGCGTTTTTTGGACAATGTAACTCGTGTGCGTTTAAATGAAACAAAAAAAAAAGTCCTATGTGCGCGGCAAACCTTTTCTCATGACGTGCATGATGCTCTGTCGCACTCGCGCTCTGTTTTACAGCAGGTAGTTGTTTACAGCAGGTAGTTGTTCTTAAAGACACGCTCATCAGAGTGTACGCAGGCATAAAAACATTTCTATACCTGTGAGTTTATTAATAAACAAGGCCTTTAAAAAACACAAATTTAGCCTCACTCATCCCAACCGTTTTATGTTGGAGAGCAAACTCTCGGAATTAAAAAAAAAAAGAGTGCGGAATACTACGCTAATCGAGGTCATGCTGTCTGCGTGGTACATGAGGATTTACACTTAACCAAACTGATCCTAAACGGAAGGAAATACTATAGGTCAAACAATAGGACAGTTCCGTCCAGATACCTGAATATTGCCTGCAACTTTGAACTTTGGTTGCGTTCTTCTCAAATTGTGACTGCTGCTTACAAGATGAAGGTGGCCGGCCGCGTTTCTTATGGGCTAACTAGGGGCCGCTACACGTATACCGTAATGACCTCCTACACTTTGCCACACACCAAACCCATCCACCCCTTCCCCTATCTACGCCGATATTCTCACCCACTACACGCTACAACGACTCAAATATCCCCTCTTGTACTTTTTATAGATCCGACGCACTTAACACTGGAAGCTGCAGACAACCGCTTTTCACAATACACTCTACTACGTCATGCTTCTTACCCAATACCCAGCCACATGTCAACATGTCATGTCAATGTAAATGCCCAGCCACATGTCGAAACCCTAACATTCCTACCCAACCACCATTTTTCAACACTAACACACAGCCGTGGGTACAGTATCTATTCAGCGCCGACCCCTATACTCAGTGCATGTTGATAAAAAGCAGGAGGAGGAGGGATGCCTTCATTGATAAAGTAAACTCAGTCTGGTAGCGGCCTTGGCTTGCTCGAAGACGCACAAACGCATACAAACACTAACAAACGAAGATAAGCACACAGAAACTGACAGATGCAAGAAAACGCACACAGCACACGCCCAGTAGTAAAATAAGGCCAACGTTCAAAGAGTTTTGTTCAGGCCGCGGAGTCCCGGAGAAATGACACCAAGGCAGTTGAGGGCCACGGACCGATGACGTTGCTGAGTTTCAGTGGTGCATTAGCCCGAAGTCCCAAAGTGGGCTCCATGGTTAGCCGTGGAGTAGCAGCAAAACGGGGACACACACACACAACACATGTTCAGTGTCCTCACGAACACTGCAAGCTCACCGCATTCGCCTCAACGCCGCTACCTGCACAAGATGCGCCAAGTTGATGAAGGGGGCAGTCCCAGCAGGCTACCACAACGCATTCTGGAACGAGGACGCCTCTCACCGGCTGAGCACTCTAACATTACTTTCACTGTTTGAAATAAAGTTCAGTCAGTCAGTCAATCAATCAATCAATCAATCAATCAATCAATCAATCAATCAATCAATCAATCAATCAATCAATCAATCAATCAATCAATCAATCAATCAATCAATCAATCAATCAATCAATCAATCAATCAATCAATCAATCAATCAATCAATCAATCAATCAAGAAATCAAGAAATCGTGCTGCTCATCACGAGAGCGTGGGTTCGGGTCTCGGCGGATGCGGATGCTGTTCTCATGGAGTAGAACAAAAATTTGGTGATACACCGCTCTGTGAAAGTGGATGACCAGAGGAGCAGTTTATGGGTTATTGGCTGGCCACTAACTCCCGCTTAAATCTCACCGTCGTGCCCCAGGGAATGATTGAGCAGGATTGCGAGCAGACTTCGCTGTGCACGCACAATGCGAGAAAGCAAGCTTGGAAAGACCAAGATTACACCGATCGTAAAGTCGGCTTTACTCCTAATCACAATTGCATTGGTGGGCAGGCATTTTTTCAGAGGCAAAATATGACATCTTGTTTCAAAATATGAAACGCCGCGGACGAACAAGTGTCCCAAGAAAAAGGGTGTGCTGAAGTGAGGTGGAAAGGATTGGCTTTACTCATCCTACGCACACACAAAATAAGATATTGTACGGTTAGCCTACAACAGCCGCACTGTAAAAACGTGCCTATATGCGAGCTTTTGACGCTCGTTAATTATCCCTATGGGAGAGATCTATGGGAGAGGCCTTTGCCCTTCTGTGGCCGTAGATAGTATGACGATGATGATGATGATGAAGAAGAAGAAGAAGAAGAAGAAGAAGAAGAAGAAGAAGAAGAAGAAGAAGAAGAAGAAGAAGAAGAAGAAGAATTACCCTTAGAGACCAAAATTAATCAATATCCCTTCGTATCATATACGCCGCGTTCACCTGTAGCTTCGGAATGAAGAGCCCCTATTCCAGAAAAGCGAAGCGCCGGTGAAGAAATGTCAGCAAAATACGAATTCCCACTATTTTCAACATTTACTGCCCCTTAGTTTCTGGCGCATTGTCCCCGCTGGAAATCTTATGTGAGATGGATCCTCACGCCCTGTCAGACCATCAAATAAGTACTTGGTCCTTCGTCGTAGTACACGAAGAAACATGCAACTATACAAATAAATAAACCACTCCGGCTTCTCTTACGTTGTTCATTTTCTTTGTCATCGAACAGCGCGCATAGATCAGAGCTCAGGTATTGTGACAGCATGTGTCGATCGTTGAGTAAGACAGGTAGGAACCGCCAAGGAATTGAGACATGAATAAGCTCGTTTGCGTCTGTGTAGGTGTGCTTTTTAATGCCGATATTTTAAGCAGCTGCGCTCCTTTCCTGGCGGCAGTCTGTCTTCATTTCTTCCCCTAACGAAGGAAAAAAAATGAAGACGGGCCACCGCCGTCAGTCTTAAATGCGGTAGCCTTTTCTGGCAACCAACCCAACAAACAACCAAAGCGTTAAAACGTCAAGCTACGCCACCATGGACCAACGCTCGTCAACGGGCGTTTAAACTGCGGCAGGAAAAGTAATAATGCATGCGCCAACTCTCCTCTGGCTCGTAGATGGATGTTTTCCGCTTTCACTCAAACTTTTTAGTGATTTCCACGCGAGAAGCCGCGGCATCGCGAGACCAAACACGAAAAACTTCCACCGAGGAAGGCGGCAAACACGCGAAGTGAATTGGGCCGTCACTTACAGTTTCCTGCAAGGTAATGCGAGCTGACGGCCGTCAATTTGGCGTCTTTAAGTGGCAAAAGATTCGCTCCGCTATCGCCTTCGTGTTGAGAATGTTTCATTTTTTTTAACTGTCCCGGAAGATTCAGATATCACGGTGAAAAGCTTGCGTACCATGGATAGCATAATTCTACTGTTGGCACAGGAAGCATTCCTTTCAATGCTGCTATTAATTTCTTAGCGTTGACCACGCGAGCAGGAAGAAGCCAACCAACTTTGGCAGCTCGCTTGTTTGACGGCTCTGTTTAAACTGACCGCCTCGTAGGTGATGCCTTCCGCGCCGCTTCTTCTTCCTTTTACGTTTCACTTGTTTCACTCGAGCGAGTTGTAACTTTGTTTAGTTTTACGGTTATGGGCTGCTTCGTTTCGGACATACGCGGGTCGTCAGGAAACAGCTAGGCTAAAAATTACCAGGAAAGTCGGAGAATATGCATGAAAAGCACAAGACCCGCAACGCGAGCAGGAAGCTTCTGAAGCAACGAAACGAAGTTAGTCTCCCCTGCTTGTTGAACCTCATTCAGAGTGTGTGCAAGTCGAACAGGGATGCTCGAGAGTTTGAAAATATTTTCCTGCGTCCTCTGCGAATGGTGCGAGGCTGGTGTTCAAGGATGTCTTGGTCTCCGCATGTCCATTGCAGGTAGCCGTTAAAATAAATGTTTATATTCGAAACGTTTGCCCAAGCTGAAATCTGAGACACCGTAAGCCAAGAAGAATAAACGAAGTGAATGCTAAGGTGTATTGGGCAAGCGTGCCTTGCAGGCCCACCTGCGAGAGCTAAGTGGAGCAGCACCAACACTGCGCAGGCGTAGAAGGGTCAGGATTGTCTACCGCATTTGCAGTGGCACTGCCTCTCCACAAGTGCGTGAGATGCAAAAACACCTTATTAAATGTGAAAGAATTTTATGCTTCAGGAGTCTTCAAAACCGGCGTCATTTTTCATCCATGGCAAAAAAAAAAAAAAAATAGCCGGCGTCGCAGCCAATGGTGTGATAATTTGGCGCGGGTGTGCTTGCGCCTCAGCCAATGGGATTTTTGGTACAACAATACTTTCTCAATAATCGCTGCGGGTGGGCTTCTCCACAACACCCGAGGCTCAGCTTGCGGTTAAATTAAAAATATAGAATCTGCCCTGTTGGACCTGCGCAGATTCTATTTTTTTACTTTAATCGCATGCTTAGCATCGTCATTCGCCAAGTCTGTCTATTTGGTCACGCTGATCGGTCGTTCTGGGGAGTTGTGGTGAAGCCCGCCTTCGGCGATTCCCTAGAGCGTAGGCGCGCCCACAACGCCGACAATGCTCTCGCCGGATTTTCTCAGAACGAGCCATCTATGTCCCCTTAAAGCCAGGAGAAAGTTTAACTAAGACAAGCTTGCCACGACCCACATATTCCCAAACGAAAACTGCTTCAACTGCCGAATGGTTACTTTACCGAGCAAAAAAAAAAAGTAAAAATCGCCACACAAAGACCGCAGAGATCCAGGAATAAATACTCTAGGAAGCAGTGCTCAAGGAGAAGCAAAAAAAAAATATCGGAGCCACCGAGACAAAAGACAACTTTTCACGACGTGGTACACGGCTAGTCGGCTCATTACGAAAGACAAAACGTCGGCCTCATTTGCATCCTGGGCGCCTAAAGCGGCGTATACCGTACATCCACTCAGGCGTGACGACGAATGATTCGCCCAAAGTTAAAAACAGTACGGCCCCTGTTCTCATTCAAATCGCTGTCCCGCGCCTGCCGAGCAAAGACGATGCGCGCCTCTCAAGCGCGCAGTTGCGCGCGAAGCGTCTGTTTCGTTCTCTTTTTTTTTTTTTGCGCTTCTGCGCTACAACGGCTCTAATCGCCAACTAACTTGTGGACTAAAATGAGACAGGAACGAGGAAGCGAGGCAGACAGCCTTGCAGCTCATCAGTCTCGCTCGCGCGACAAACGCATACACACAAGACATCCGCGTCTTCAGAAGGTTCGCTCTTGGTGGAGCTAGTGAACAAAGAAAAGTTCTTTTCGCAGATGCAACAGAACAAAGGCGTTCGCTCGATCGGCCACGCGACGCCACGGAGCTTGTTTCGCCAAACCCGGTGCATTCTGAGTTCGACTTGGTCGCCGCCTCAGCGGGAACTGAAGACGAGCGGTGGCGAACCAGCGGGGTAGCACGGACTCGAACTACACCGAGCGCCACCGGCGCTAACGAACAAAGCAATGCGAGAATTCCGGTATGCACCCTCATTGTCTCCCGATGAGTGTAAACACACGCAGTGCAGCCATTACTGACAAAATCTTTGCGCATCGCGGCCCACGAGTCAGTCGACGAGAGCCGTCGAAAGTCAGTTTCTTTCTCGCAGCAGGAGTGCTACTGTCGAGGCGGCTCGTGAGGTGCGGCGTCATCGCCGAAGAAACGAATGAGAAGCAAAAATGAATAACAGACGGTAAACGCTCGTTCGCAGTCGCCCCCAGGAGGGGGTCCCGAAATCAGCCGTGTCTGCCGACGTGAGGGCCTGAGAGCGAACACTTTGGCCATTAGCAGTCGATCAGTGATTGGCGGCACGTGGGCCTCCCAAGCCTCTTCACCAATCAGGGCACTTGCACGAACCAATGCTACCGGTAAGCCTAATTTGCATCACCTGGAAACACACGCATGTCGCTCATGTAGCGCACCCATGTATCGCCACGATACGCGGAAGGACTTGACGGGGCTGCCATCTCGCGAGTGTCAAAGGTCTCCCCGGCCGTTTTGAGCGGCGTTTACGTCCGGCCTGGCTTGTGTCAACCGTTTTCCAGGCGTTTAGAAATGGGAGCGATCGTTTTGAGTTGTACGTCGTCGTCTCTGAGCAGTTACAACGTCCCCTTTGCCGCTCACGTCAAAGCTAAACTTTCGGGCGTATAGACTTACGGGACTCGTCTTCCGGAGTCCCTTTTAAGAGCAGTGCGTTGTATGTGATTGCGAGGCGGAAGGAGATCACTTCCGCAGTTAGACAGCAAGCGCGGAAAGATGACACCGGAGGGCCGAGACAATCTGTTGACCAAGTTGCTCGCTTGTATCGTGATTACGGTGCAGATCCCAATCTACGCAGTTCAGGCAGCATTTAAACGAACTGAAAAACATATGAACTGTCCTGCGTCTGTAATACTTGCCTTCCAGCGTCTTTTCTTAAGTGGCTTTAAATTTTGCGGATTGATTTCTACTACACGTACCAATGTTTCCACAGTTGAGTAATATCATATCGATGTCCGAATTCCGAAGACTGTAAGATGATGCATTCACTGGGAACATTATAAATGGTTCGTGCGCAAACTATACTGCTATAAATACTTCGCCCGCCCCCTTTAGGTCTGCCCTATCAAGCGCACAAGTTCGTGATAAATTGATGAAAAATAAAATGCAGCAAATCGTGGCATATTTAGTAAGCGGAGCAATTCATGAAGCATTATTTGAGATATCAGTTCGAGAAAGTTTTGTTCTCACATTTCACGATGGTGAGACCTGAAAATACACGCGGAAAACAACAAAAACCTGCTATAAACGTCATAGCAAATACAACAGGAACAAAATCTCGTGCAGCAAACAGCAAGTCGAGCGACCGAATCGAAGAGCAGCCAAAATTACATAAATAACAATAGAATACACACACTAAAGCAGCTACGACCCCCCTTCGAATGCCTCTTTAGCGTGCGAATCCTGGGAGTGCCGTCTCGGTTAATTCAAAACATCAGCTCTCAGTAGTGTCCCTGATCGTCATCAAACAGCTCGGGCTGTAGTATTCATCAGGGCCGTCGCAACGACGCAGCCCCCGCTATAAAAATAACTACGCGTCCGCGAAGTTCCCACACACGCAGCGTAAGCCCATTGGAGGCGAGACGAGCGCGCGCTGGATACGTCGCAGTCGTGCCGGAGCCAGATACCTGACAGGTGCTCATAAGCGTCTCTGCCCGCGAGCCCTAATTGGCTCCGGCCTCGGAGCGGCTGACCGCAGAGGTAATACACGAACGCCGCGGCCGTGAAAGGCGACGAACGGATGATTCGGTAAAGGAAAGAAAGAACCGCACGGACACCGAAGGGCTTTGACACGAACGGGGATGTGTGGATCGCGAGGAGAGGGGGAAGTGCGGACGCGTCGAAGTCGCCCCGAGCGTTGCTTCATTAATTGCATGCGCACCGCCTCGGGCGGAGAGGAACGTAAAAGAAGTTCGCCTGTCATCGGAGGTGAGAAAAGTCCAGGAAAAACGTGTCAGAGTTGTCGCATTTCGGTAGAGGTGGATTAATTAAACAGGGAGGCCCCGCGGGCGCGGAAGCGAACAGGTAGAAGTGAAAGCGCCGTGTCGCATTGTTCTCGCAATCCCTTTGATGGTCGTACGTGACCGGCACCGCGCTCGCGGGTGAGCCAACCATCGTGTTTCTGGTCTGCTTGCTCTTTTGAAGTCGGGTTGATATTTTACGGTACGGTCTTGACGGAGGGCGAAAGAAGGCGGCGGGTGCTGCGACAGCATTAGGAAGGACATCTTGAAGGCGGGACGAGGTGTTAACGCACACTGAAATTAGTTTCTTCGTGAAGAAAAAAGGACGATGGGCGGCCCACCCATGCTGTAAAATAAAATTGCAGCATAGTCAGTAGAAGGCTATCCGCAGGATGGAGACAGTGAAGAACTGGTAAGAGAGAATTGGCTTTTTTTTTTTCAGCGAAAGGGAAGCACCAAAACTGTTTTCTTTGTGCTGATATAAAAAAAATTTACACCATCTTCCCGTAGGGGAACTCTGAGTAGTATGCGAAGCAGCCATGGGGTCGACTGAAGTTCCCATTAGTTTTCAGTTCGTCGTTTCCGTTGACGTTCAGCTTCGCGTGCCTTCGTCGTATCAGTAGCTTCTTGACGTAGTTTGAATGAGTGAAGGACATAAGGCGCGTTCGTAGCACGTGCTCCCGTCTCGGTTTGTAGCGCAGTGGGAAGAGCGCCATGTACCTCCCATTGCGGCTAGAGAGTCGTGGGATCGAAACCGGACGCCGCCTAACTATTTCTTTTTATAGTGGTCTGCGCTGACGTCAGGCCAAACGCTGACGGGGCTGAAAAGACGCGCATGCGCAGTAGAGTGCGGACGGCGGACAACGACAACGAGGGAGGGAGGGACACAGCCCCAAGCATGAGATGCTTCGCATCTAAAACATAGAGTGCGCCGAACTTGAAAGCATGACTTACCTGAATATGGTTGCAGTGGTATAGATCGAACCTACCCTCCTTCGAGGACACTTACGGGAGCAATAAACATTGTTTAATTACCTTACACAACCTTTGCAATTTTTAGGGGACTTTGGGTGTGTTTTTAACGAATTTGCCTGAATTTTTACTTATATGAAGAGTGCAATTATTGGGGCTGCTTGCCGTTTACAATCCTCTCCAGCGAATTGCTTACACCTATGACATCGCACTCGCAAGATCGGAGGGAATGATTTGACGGATTGCCAGCATGTTTAACGAGTATAAATCTGTGCGAGAACAACCATAAGCTGATATTTACCGTTACACAGGAATAAAACGAAGTTTCTAGGGCTAAGATTATATCAAACCACACCGAAAAAGAGTGCAACGTCTATGCGGTAGTTTACTAGGTGGCCAGTTAAGGAATATCTGCTCAATATATATATAGAAAAGTGCAGACAAATATGCGCAAACTACACGTTGCAGCTTTAGAGGCCGATAGATCCACTTCAGTGTCCTTTCAGAATAAGTGTTACTGCGTAGGAATTGCAAATTATTGAACGTGGCTCACCATGCAAGTACGGAACGAAGTAGATTCCAACAAACAAATGGCAGTCATCGAACAATGTGGGAATATTTCGCGGACTTCGGCTGGACGAAATTATGGTAAAGGTAAACATTTTGCTAAAACTCCTGTTCAGGCGTGGTTGATAAATTTCGTGGCATAAAGTGGATTTCTTCGGGACCCAGCTTTGTCTTGCCTGCCCATAAAAGCTCAAATTTTCATAATCTGTTCGCAAGTTGAGAAGCGTATCTGTCGCAGTGCGTCACTATTAATTATTTGTAGTCATACGGGTACAATGTGAGGACGTTCCCCGCGCCGTTCATTGGTTCCCGCGAAGTTACGCTGGCAGTTTATCGACGGAGGAGAAAAAAAAAACGGTTTTATAGTGGTTTGCACAGTTACGACACTCTAAGCTTCATCTTTGCCTGCAGGAAGACTCACTCTTCGACAATCAATTGGGTCCGAAAATTTGTATACACTTATATATGAATTTAGATTTTATCAAAAATCTTCAGCTTGCAGATTGAGATAAAACATGGAAGAAAGGGATAAGCAAATTCCTGTGGGTTGAAGATCGCGATGCGTTCAAGTGGAATACACTTCAGTCGTTCTTAAGCGGAATACATGTCAGTCGTTGTGAATCATACATAGCGACATCGCTGAGAGGATTAAGGTGCGACAAAATGAACGCGTTTTTGAGAATAGAGGGTTAGACGTCATCCCAAGAGCGAACATTTACATAAAACTTACGAAGCGTGTGATACAGCATTGCGTAGAACAGCCACGCTTCCGTGAAACTGAGCGTAGGCATAATAGCGGTGTGCTAATCGTTTCCGTATAAAGGCAAAGTGCCCATGAAAAGAGGCTTAAGAAGAAAGTCTTGAGACGGATTCTCCGTCACCTACCTCCTTCGCTTCGTTTTCTTTGGGTTCTCTGCGGATGAATCAGCACTGGGACCTATGTTGGACACCATATTGTTTGCCTCCAAAAGAAATCGAAATGAATCGACGCATATTTTGCATTTTGCCTTCGTCGGGGAGGTGAAAAAAATCAGGGGTAAGTTATCTTGTCGCGTGAAACCAGGGCACCACAGGCGCATGTCAATATCGAGAGAGAGAGAGAGAGAGAGAGAGAGAGAGAGAGAGAGAGAGAGAGAGAGAGAGAGAGAGAGAGAGAGAACTTTATTTGGAGAAGCTGGTGATCCTAGGCGTTGGCCAAGAGCCCTTGGGCTCCAGCAGTGCAAACATGAAGTGAAAAATTATTTAGGAGGCAACGCGGGGCTTGACCATAAAGCATGACCATAAAATAATCCTGCTCCTTCGGTTAGAAAATTGACGAATCCTCTGAATGGGTGTGGAAACACACAACGGTGTTTGTATATGGGCGAAAGTATGTGTCACGTCGTGGATATTTTGTATCGTTTGTGTATAGATGTATATACGTTTTTTTACTATATTCCGCTGCTTTAAAAATCCTTTATATATATGTATATATATATATATATATATATATATATATATATATATATATATATATATATATATATATATATATATATATATATATATATATATATATATATATATATATATGTATATATATATATATATATATATATATATATATATAAATATATATATATATATATATATATATATATATATATATGACTCAAGATGAAGATTGGCCGTCCAGTCGAAACGGCAGTAAACCACTGTTTTTGTTTTTAATCGTGCGTCTACCATATTCTCAACTATATATATATATATATATGTGTGTGTGTGTGTGTGTGTGTGTGTGTGTGTGTGTGTGTGTGTGTGTGTGTGTGTGTGTGTGTGTGTGTGTGTGTGTGCACGCTTGTGTACTGTACAGAGAGAGTAGTTACTGAGTGCGCATGCGACCTGTCAGCCGCTGCTATCTCAATGTACTTAAGCTAACCTTGTGGTTCCTTAGGGCAAGTATTGTACCTTTTGTATACTCCAATGCGTGGAGTAGCCAGCTCCTGTTTGGGTTGGAGTTTAACCCTGTAATGCCCAGAAAAATAAACCAATAGATAAAAATTCCAATGCTTTATTACATTATAATTTGGGACTGAAACAACTGAGAAACGCGAAAAAAAATTTTTTCCCCCGAGGTTATGAAAACACATACTGTATCATATACACATAAAAAGTAAGAATATGTACACCTACATATATAATGTAGGTATATATGGTATCATGTACCCATTTATATGTAGGTATATGTATATCTACATTTAAAAGTAGGTATATAATGTATCACATACCAATAAAAACGTGTATCACAAACGCATAAAAAGCAGGTGTGGACCCACCGGGCACGCTTACAGTGGAGGGTGCTGTATTTCAAACTGCACGTGGGACTCCATGCAGCCTGTTATGGAACTATTGTTTTTTGAAAGAACGCTCGGGAGGTATCAGAAAGGTATCAGTTGGCGTTTCGTGGCGGTCGAAAGGCACAGGTGGGAGTAAAAAAATCCGAAAGATTGCGTATCTCATATTATACAGTGGGCATTACAGGGTTAACTCTCCAATAAATAATTATTTCTCTCTTTCTCTCTCTCTCTCTGAAACAGACAGACGTTCAAACACTTGTTTTCATAGAGTGGGGCGGAAAAGCTTTGATGAAAGCAATACAAATGAATTTTTCGGGGCAAAATACCGAGAGCAGCGGTGTAGTCACCTGGATTTGTTGTTGGGCCTACGCATGATTTGTGAAATAGGCCGACGAAATTTCTTTATGGAGCGTATGTGTGTGGGGCAGTCCCCTATTTCAGGTATCCATGGTCCGCCTTGACTCGACCGGTCGATTTGCAAGACGATGAACGAGAGCGAACGACAGTGAAGAAAGAGGAACCACACAGCAGCAGCAGCAGCAACAACGGGAGGATGCAAGGGCACAGAAAGCGAACGGCAAGGTCTTTTCGCGCATCGAGGCCCACCGAAGAGGACGGGCTGTGCTCGGTGCAAGCGGTACAGAGAGGGGAGAGAGGGGGAAGGCGCATCGGAGACCCTCCTCGTCTCGGCGCGAGCATCTCGAAGCGGTCCAGGATCGGGCGCGGGGAAGACCTAACTGGATTGGATGTTCTCGCGGGTGGTGCCCCAAAAAAAGGCCCTGGGAGAGGGACGCCGTATAAATGCGCTATCGCGCTAGACTCTCACTGAAGAGAGTGAACGTAGTGCGGGCGAAGGCGGCGCCCTACCGACGCGTAGCTTGCAGGACACGCCGTGGACAGCAGCACCGTTGAGGCTATCGTAGACCACGACCAGCTCGGATTTGAGTGCCCGCTCACGGTCGCCCGTTCCTCGACGTCCACGAAGCCCGGTGGTGGCTGCGCGACCCACGGCAGTCCTCGGTGGCCAACGTTTCACGCGGTTCAGTGCTGTGACATTCGACGGACATCCGGAGCTGAGTGGCCGTGGCACGCTTTGGATCCTCGGTGACGAGGACAGTGTTCGACTATTGACTGCTGCGTGCGCTGACTGAGGTATTCCTAAGGAAGGACACCCGCCGGCTAAGGATGCCCACGATAAAGGTGCGTGTTTGGCTTTTTGCCGTGTCGAGCTCCTCACGAAATGAAGCAAAGCCATAATCTCGTGGCTTGACCATCCAGGGATAATTATTCAGGTGCTCTGATACCACCCCTTCTGGAAACCTTAAATTTTATCCGACTGGACGGGATTCCCTTAGGAAAGCTCACGGCCTTCAGACGCATCCACGTGTAGAGCTAGGTACAGTAAGCACCCGAAGAGGGAGGAAAGAAACTAAGCAGAGAAAAATAACACCTGCCATGTTTTTGAGAGAGTAAATAAAATGCGAAAATTAATTGTCTGCCTGAGCAATACCGTAAGCGGGGAATTGAATAAGCAATAAAGAAAGGAATCCGGCGTTTTCAGCAAAGGTGCGGAGCTTTTCTTGATTTCTGCCAATCCCCTCCCCGAGGGTAAGCGCCACGTGGGGGTGCGTAGCAGGTGCCTTTGTTATGCGAAAGCATTAGTTAACTGGGTAGGCAGAAATTCCAGCGTTCCTAGCTCACAGACGGCACACAAAATGGCCGCCTGCTATAAGAATAAAAAGAAGGGTAATCGAGTACAAAATAAAGTCAGGGATATTGTATTCCGGGCGGGATTCGAACCAGGAACCTCCTGAATGCGAGAATTCTTCGCATACCCACAGATCGGCGAATCAAGCTGACTGAAGATGGACCCAGCGGATGCGTTGAGGACTTTGACTTGGATGCGTGTGCTTAAAGCCATTTAATAAGGTCTACAGGTGTAATTTCAGTATGCTAATTTAAAAATATCAAAAGCCTTTTACGACGGCGATGGTTAAACAGCGAAGCTTCCTCGCGTGTGAAAATCACACGTCGAAATGCCAAAGTCAAAGCGTCAGCGATCAAAGTGGAAACTACGTGCGAGTCAAAGTCCAAACTCATACGACTGCAAACGAATCACGAACGAGAAAGCTGAGCGCCGCCCTCAACGTCCCCCCACCCTCCCCCCCGCGCCGCATTTCTTCCACCTGTCACCCATTGTCCACCGTGTCGGAATGGGGCGATGCGATAGACGCCGGCTTCACAAAGCGAAAGACACAGGTTCGATTCCGACCACGGGACGCGTTTTTGAAAACAGAGCTATTTAAACTTTCAGTTCCGCCGTGGAACGTTATCAGTAAGCTCAGCTCAACTAAGCGCACGAGAGCGTGCGCCTCGTGAGGAGCCCCCGGCGTCGGCTAGCTCGGACCGACATTCGTGGCGTGATCTCCAGAGTGCTGTTCTCTCCAGTTGATGCGTGTTCGCGCCTAAAGTGAGGAGCGCATGCACCGAGTTCGCGAAGCCGATTGCAGCGGGTTCTAGCACGTGCTAACGCGGTCCACTTTGAGAGAGATGTGAACGACTGCGGACAAAATGATCCGGGCCTGCCAGTCATGAAGCACATTCAGCGGCAAGTTCGGAAATTCATGAGCGGGGCACCAGCCGGGTCTCCGACGAAGGGAGAGGGGCCGCCAGCTCTGCTGCTTCTCCATCCTTGCACCACTAGTGCAAGCTGCGCCATTTTATTCTTGTGTCATCATCATCACCATCATCATGTGGCCTCCTGTTCGGTAGAGTTAACACTCCCGCAGTGCGTTTTAGCGTCCAGACGGTCGCCACCAGTGAGGCCGAGAAAGCTTCGCTTTAAAAGTAGCCATTGGGCGAGTAGCAAAGCACGCTTCCTCTAAATTTCTTCTTTTCTAGGCGATGCCAACACGAGTAGGCGCCTACTCGCACTAACGGAGAGAGGAAAAAAAACGAGAAAGGAATAATGGTAAAGATGCACATAGAGAATGCGTTGTGGCTTTTGACTTCATAACCCGTGTGGGAGACATGTACGAAGGCATACATGAGTAATTTGTGGACGCCAATTACAAAAGCAGATATTAGGAAGGTAGCAAAGCACGTCCCAGATAAATGTCCCCTTTTCTGGGAGATGCGTTAGCGAGTATGCGTCGAGTCACCGTAACGGAGAGAACGAAAGGCGCACAAGATAGACGAGTGTCGTACTAATGAGACGACACGTACGACAATTTCACGCTCATGCTTACACCATCGGGGCAATCGGGCGGGCTTTTTGCAGGTAGTTCAGACGCAGCACGTTGGTTTGAATGGAATGAAATTGAAAAAGAAAAAAAAAAAACTAGTTAGAGTAGGGTTATGGTGCAATTAGGTTAAGGGCAAGTTTATGTAAGGCTGAATTTTACGTCATATTACGTTTGAACAGCTGTTTAAGATTCATGGTGCTGCGAAAGCGACGTGCAGGCAGACTCTCATTTCGCAATCAAAAGGAGGGCTCAGGTGTGCTCGTAATTTTTTCACACCAGACGACCTAACGCAGCTTTGTTGTGATACTGGCTGGCCCTCCAAATCTGATTAGCAGTCGATTGGCTTTGGCCTATCCCTTGTGCTTTCCCCTACACAGGTATAGCCACAAACGGGTCTGAGCCTGGGCCCCATTTTGGACATTACGAGCCTCCCAAATAACGGCTGCATCCCTGCTAATTTCGGTTTTGAGAAAAACTTTCCGAACCATGCACCATAACATATCGTGTGGGCATAACAATTTACTAAATATAATACTCATCAACTACGGAGTTGGGACGGAGAGGAAATGATGTCGCATCTGCGATGCTCTGGGCATCCTTCATCACGTTATGTGGTGCTGTGATCAGAACCCCTTCTCCTCCTCCCCCCCCCCCCCCCCCCCGTTCTCTTCTCCTCTGGTTGACTGCTCCATATAGACGTGTATTCCTTCTCCTACCGCTTCGAGATCCTTGGGCTTTAGTTAGATTAGAGTAGTGATTGGCAGGCGCATATAATTGTTCAATTATCAGCTAGAAGCGTCTACACTCACGTGCAAAATAATCAAAGAAGGTTTCTGGTACAGCCGTTTCATGCCTAACAGAGCAGGCAGGGATGTGTACCAGGTTATAGCCAGTCGCCTTAATCAATAGATGGCGAAAATGATTGACTGAGAAAGCAAGAGTGTACAAAAATAATAGAAATTGAAAACGCCATGCCAGAAAAGATGATAACGCAAACATTAACCGGAAAACGATGACCAAGGCAGCTTTGCACTAAAAGAAAAACATAAGAGGCAAACTCAAAGCGGTCCCCGAGAGGCAGTCCTAGGGAGCCGTTCGCACAGGCAAGACGTCCTGAGAAAGCGAAGGAGAGCTTCTAATGCCTCCCTGAATAGAGACGGCTGAAACCAGACTCATAGAGCTGTCTTTTCAGAGAACGAACGGGTAGTCCACTCTGCGAAGGGCGGAAGACAGCGTGCACCACAGGGATGTAAAGGTGATGCAGATACAAAAAGAGGCGCTCGCCAGTCTCGTCTACTCCACAGACGTCGCAGCTCCACTGTGAGCCATTCCGATGGGTTAGCAGGAAGTTTAAAAAATTTTTATCTAATTTCTCTGAGCCCCTATCCATAGCGTTGACTGCTTCACCTTTTCTATCATTCTGAGACGACCTTCGCTTGCGGCTAAATGTTGTGTTCCCAATAATCAGCGTCTTTTTACCAAAAGGCTGTCATCTGGTCCCCATAAGTAATCAAAACTTGTAGTCACAGAATTGCTAAAACCTAGTGTCTGATGAGTGTATTTAGAACCTTGGAACGTCCGTAACGAGAAAGCGCGAAAATTTGGTCCCTCAGTCACTCTAGGCACCACTACTCGACCGCTTTACCTGCAAGAAACGTGCTCAGAGTAGCTGCTGGCCTTTCCTTTACGTGAACGACGCGCGGGAAAATTAGTATCGTAACGAACTCATCCATCTACGTCAGACGGGATCGCCTCAAGGGGTGCTGGCAGGAAAGAACCAGCCTTCTTGGGTTCTAATATATTCCATTTATGAATATCAGAGGAGCAGTTTGACAGAATAGCGTTAGAACTTTAGGCGACGAGCACTTCCGGCCCCACAGCTGCATCAGAATACACTGTACGTGTATAAAAAAAGTCGAGAGCAACGACGAACACGAACATTTTATTCTAAGAATATTTCAGCATTCGCCTAAGCCTAGAGGCTTAGGACGTCCTTTAACTACACTATGCTACTGAAGAAAAGCTTCCGGCACTGATCTAATTTAATCCGGCTGCCGAGTCACCTGCACCAGGTTTTTTTATGATCATTGCCGCTAAAGTTTATACCTCCTCACCGTACAAGCTACAGCAGCACCTATTGTAAGGCTAAAACACCACGAGTAAAAAATACCGCCTTGATTCTGTCAGCGCTTGTATTTTTTTCTATTGCATAGTTCAACGGCCCAGAGACTTCGATCCGACCTGCGTGCGCACTGGAAGTATGAGCTTTCACCAGCTCGCTGCCAAACTCACGTGAATGCACTCAGGCAAGAAAAGGGACAGCAAACTTAATAAAAAAATGGCGCGCTCGTCATCGACCAGCCCGTGAAGGAGACGACAGAAAACATTTGCGCCGCGGACCAGTCGCTGATTAGCGAGACGGCGGCTGTCGAAGCGGCCCGATTTGTTTATTCCTTTTTTGCCCCTTTCCTCAAACTAAGGTCGCGGGAGGCAAGTTCAGGGGAAGGAGAAAGTAAAGTGCCGCACCATCGTAGGGCTCGAGCGGCTAGGGAGGGAAAAATAAAGTAAACTGTGTGAACCAGACGGTCGTTTTGGCGGCCTTCGACGGCGACGTTAGTTTCTCGCTAGTATAGACCGAGAGCGTCGTCGCCCGCTTTTTGAAGTATCTAACATTCGCAGCGACCGTTCGCGGCGTCGTTAAGCTGTCGTACCCCAGGTTGCTTAAATGTTTTTTTTTTCTTCCTCAGAGGCTGCCGTTGGGGTTTGAGTGAAAAGGAAGAAGAAAGGCCTATAAAGAGGCCAAAGGGTTCTCGAGACAGATGCGTGTACGCGGTGCCTAAATATAGACCTTATCCGGAAACCTTACACTCGAAGACGCTAACAAATGAAAAGAAGCAAGGAGGGGTTGCGCAGTTTTAACGTCGTTTAGAAACCGCCCGCCCGTTGGTCTGCGCGAACGAGCGCAAATTCCTCGTAGCGGATCAAGTTCGTGCCGATAACACGGCCCCTTGTTTTCGTGACTAGGATCCATCATAATCAGGGTCGCGCCATTATGTCGTTGCTTCCAAGCCCCTCCGAGCCGAGGCGGCCGCATCCTTACAAAGATGCGATTTGCCTTGCTCTCGAAAAACTGTTGTTTTTTTCGTGGCTGGAGAATCAACTTTGGTACGTGCATAGAGAACCAAAAGCGCGCGCCGAGTTGAATTTATATTTTGTGCCTTTTTAAAGCGGGTAATTATCCCATGCTTTGTTTCAATCCTGTAACCGACGCTCGGTTTGCGCATTCACTTTAGAACAAACGGGGATTCCGTTCTCTCGCTTCCAGCCTGTTTGTTCTCCGAGCAAGAGATGTCTTAATTCGCTCCCTAATTGGGCCCTCGCTTCTTTCTGGAACCGCTGCGTCGGCAGACTCCCAGGGCGAGCTGGAACAGTAGCGGTTGTGAAACGCACGCAGAGCTCTCTCCGTGTTCGGAACGGTGGGTTTCGCTCCAGCGCGAAACATAACAGGGAGGCATTTGGTGCTTCCCACAACGAGGCAGCAGCTGGAGGCAACGCCGTCCTCAGCACGCAACTATAAAAAGAGCCCCGCATTACTCCAATTCGTTTAAGCGTTCTAACCTTTCTACAGTCCTTCGTGAGGCTGCGGGAGACTAAAAATTAAACTTCTGTGACAACAATGCAGCAATCTGAGCACTTATTACTCGGAGAGGATGGATGCAAGACGGGTTGCACAGAGTCAGCAGGCGGTAGGGGGCTTCTGGCGTCGCCACATCACTTGTATCAGTTAACCTAAATCAGCAATGCGCCCTTGTTTGTGCCAATATTGAACTAGGGATTGAGTTAAATCATCAATGTAGCATCACCACCGCAAGGAAAGGCATGAAGTTTGAAAGGAGGGAGGGGTAGGAAGCGTAAGAGAGAGAGAGAGAGAGAGAGAGAGAGAGAGAGAGAGAGAGAGAGAGAGAGAGAGAGAGAGAGAGAGAGAGAGAGAGAGAGAGAGAGAGAGAGAGAGAGCGTGAACGTAAGAAGTACATATGAAGTTTAGGGATTCACGTTGTCTGCAATCACGTGCTGCGTGGTTTGTTGGCTGGTTGCGACCGTAAAACAGCGGCGGACACCCACTCAGAGGGTGTCCGCCGCTGCAGGTCCCCGATGCCGTTTTCAATGTCGTCGTTGTAGTCATCGTCTTTGTCGATATGGGATTGTTCAAGAAGCTGAATGGAATTTCCGAGGCACATTTATATCGTTCGCAAAGACTGGAAGAAAACGGTTTAAAAACAATTACCAACAACACGAACTTCAAGCGCGGCAATGAAGAACGACCGCAGGATTTGGGAAGAATACTGGCAAAAATATTTAAAACGTGAAAAAGAAATCGCTTGCATTTGGAAACAATAAAAATCAGATGTTCTTTTTGTTGCAGTCGACAACACCAATTTTGAGCCCTAAAATTGTGTCTCGTACCACTCGCGCTCGCATATACACATCAGTCACTCGAATAGGCAGCAATGTAATAAGGGAGGGAGGAAGTAGATTGAAATCAAGATACGCATCATGTCCCGTTTATCTTGAATTGATTTGGCGTCACTCTTGCTTAATTTTTTTCTCAGACGGAAGTGTTTCCGCACCATAGATAACGACACAGAAGCGCAATGAGCTGCTATATTTCATTCACATAAGCTTCTGGCGAGCCTTCGCCGCATTTTTTATGCACCTTGGTTCTTGATCGTAATCAGGGCACGCTGATTACGGTTTAAGAGTTGAGAGACAGGTGAAGAAGCGAGAGCACGCGGCAGGTGTGAGAAACAATACGTCCAATCATGGGTTCCACCTGTGTGTCGGGATCGTGCTCATGCCAGATTTAGGAACACAGGTGCGGAAGCGACTGCGTGCAGGTGTGCGAGAGAATGCGTGCCGGAGCAAAGTCGATACCAGAACGTAGTCCGAGAAACTAACTGCGGAGGATAAGGCGACCACTCGTACTTAACATGGTAGTCCTAGCAGCGATCACCCTACTAAGTGTTTTACAGTAAAGCTGTTTTAAACCAGCCCCTTGTATAAATGACCCGCATGCGTTCCCCGGGAAGGAAGGGGACGGAGTTCATGAGCTGGGAAATGTTCGTGTAGAAAAATTGTGGTAGGGGAAGAAAGCGCGGCGAGAAAGTTTCATACCACGAAGAGCTCCATAGCAGGAGGCACTCCATAGCGCAATCTTGAACGCGGAAGTAAAGAGTGGTCGCCCACGCCAGTACTCCGCAGGCACAGAGAGGGAAAGAATGCAATAGAACTAGCAAATAGACAAGCAGGTAAATTCGCCGCTGTCGTCAACCCTCCCATTACACGGCGGAAAAAAGAAGCAGCGCCGCAACGCGTATGAAACAGATCGAAGCCATTCGAAAGCGTTAAGGTGGATCGGAAGGGAAAGCGTCTCAAGTGGCAAGATTACAACAACCTTCGACAACGCGAGGCGGAAGCAAGGCGTCTCTGGAGTCAACCGGGCATTCATGCTTGCCCACACAAAGCCCGTAAGATGTGCGTAGGTGTCTTCAGAATTTTTCTTTCGTGATTGCATGCAACTCAACGCAACCATATAAGCTTCGTTGTGTGATCCGCCACCGCATGAGTGGATCTGCCTGTTATTTTTGCCTGTTCAAGTGATGCTCATTCATATTTTCGTATCGGAAGGCTAAATGCATGCGTGTGGAGAAAGAACACGTGGAGAGGTGCATAGCTCTGCCTGAACTCCACAGCAAAGAGAGGGAAATGTTTGGTCGATTCTCTTAATATAATATTACGAATGGTAGAAGACCTGAAACGCGCATTTTACGAACCTGTAGTAAGGCTCACAGCCCGACATAAACTAAATTATGTTAGAAATCCTACAAGTAGAGTTAGTTTCCCGAGACAGCACTGGCAAGCTCGTGGTGAAAGGACACTACCATTGACTAATTAGGAGTAGCCTGGGCGGGGCAATTGCCGGCATATTCATCCAGGCTAACCTCGCCTGATCCCACACAGCAACCACTGCCACCACCACCACATATACAAACTAAACAGATCTTGTTGGACACTCGGGAACTCGGCATGAACTGGTGCAAGACGGGTAGGTCCACTCATGTTGTTTGGAACGTCCTTTTGTTGCTCCTAATGCGACTGTCAAGTGTCTGCAGCGTATGTCGTCTTGAGTTCGAGATTAGCTTTCACCAGCGAAGGATCCCGGCTATAGGTGTGCCTCTTGTTTTTTGACCTGATCCTGTGGAAATCAAAACAGAACTGCGCAACTCTGGCTGCCGTTTAGCTTTAAATCAGCGACTGTGCACAGTCACTGGCGGCTCCACAGTCGCGCATCAACTTCTTACAAATGTTACTTCTGCCTTGGTTGGTGCAGTTGGTGCAGATATTTTGGCAAGAAGTTAAAGGAGGTCAAAACGGTAGAGGCAGTGTGACGCACGAAGGTGTTAAGCCGATGTGTTGTCACACTACGCAACACGAAGAGTAATTGGGGCCAAAAATTTACTCCTCATCTTTTTTGCTAGTTTATAAATGCCAGGCATTCTTCGGCTTGGGAGAATTGTTCACTATTACCCTACACGTGTACACAAATATCACTCCCTGAATCTGTACAGGAAAGATTTTGTACGGGTGAGCAGTGCGAGTGGTTGGAGCTTGCTGCGGATGAAAACTAACGTTTGTTTCGCCGCCATTGTATTCGTTGTGCTTCAAAGCCCCTTTTTACAGGGAAGTAAGTGAAAGGAGGCTATAATGCACGGAGTAAGAACATATATAAGAGGAGAAACGGCCCATCCCGGCTGCCGTGAGTGAGGGACCAGATAATGTCACAATAAACCAATGTGGACTACAAAGCTTCTCAGCTGTGACGGCGAGGGAGAGGGTAGCGGCATTGGGTAAACAAAATTATAGCCGTCACAATTCATTCCGTGGCAGCGCTGCCTAATGCCGATTGCGGCGGACGTGCTGTTTCTTTTTCCGCGATAGATGCCGCTAGCTTAACCTAGGCATGGCGCTTGTGACGTTGTCTGGCCGTCATAGCAAGCGCCGTTTCCCCTCCTGTCTTGCTCTTGCTCGGTGCTATCAAGCCAGCCGGACAGGTCATTGAAACAGCGGTTAGTAGGCGAAAAAATGGATCGCATTGAATATAAATTGCACGGAAACTTTAAGGAATTCAGACTCAACTACAATATTCGGTTGCATACATAAGGGATGCTTGCCATATGACATCGCATTTGTTTTATTTTCGGGCAGAGTGTTTGATAAGAGTTTGTACGTTGCCGTTCGTTTCCTGATATCTACATCCTCATATATCATAGAAATGTTATAACGCCAGCACTGAATTTTTCTGCCAATGTAGTACAGTAAATACCAGCTTAGTGGTTTACGAATTTGTGGTTGTTGCAGCGGCGATTACATTTGGCGATAATTTGCCCTCACACCGCTTTCTTCGGCGCGGATATTTCTAAAATTCCAAGATTTTATATAGTTATGGAGGTACGGAGTCCAATTAAAGCAGGTTGCGAAATGTTGTAACTTAGGATGGTTATCGAATGATTCACATTAGAGGAAACAAAAACGCACAAAACTAGACGAAAGACAAATTTCGCTTCTAATTTTATCTGAGTATATATTTAAATGGACGGATGAATATAAGTTCAAGAAAATAATAAAGAACAGGATTGCTAAGGTACCTCTATATATAGATTCTGAAAAGTACGGGTATGAAGAAGCTCACGTTCTCAAAATTCTTTAGTTTAAGTTCTTAGGTCACTTACGCAGTGCTAGTTGTAGAGCTAAGTGTGACGTCATAATGTAGGTGATCCCAGTTCAATATGCGCGTATTTCCATACCAATTTTCTATAAGTACCACACTCATCTACAATGCTGTCAAGAGAAATCATCAATCATTGCTAAAAATGGGCTCCCATACGCTCTCAGGGGCGCATTATCGAGAACGATCGATGTTTAGAGAAACCTTTCTAGCTCTAAAGCACCGAAGGAAGCATGCAGTGTCGTATCTTTGGTTTGAAACTATGAAATACATTTCTTAAAGCCAAGAAGATGCTGGGGAAGATGCGGACTTTGATTGAAGCCCCGTCGCCACAACGAAAAATGATTTATTTCATGGTCAGACATGCAACCTTGAAACATTCATAGGAAGAATATCTCAACAGTGTGATGAAACCTCCACTCAACGAACTGAGATTGAGCACTTTGTATCTGCCATTACTTCAAATCTCGCGAAGACTCCTCTGTTATTCGATGTCTACAACGATGGCCTAAATAAAAATTACAAGAACTTTGCACGCAGAACTATTTTGCATATCGAATTCCGGGCTCTGTGATGCAAGCCGTAGAACGAGTTTTTCTTAGGGGTGAGCTGGCTAGCGGTGGATGGGTTTCTTATTCAATGAAAGTATGTGCATGACGACGAGGGCATTACATGAAAAAATATGGTAGCACAGTGTCATCATATCGATGGTGGCTTTCAGCTACGGGTCATCATGTAATGATAGGAACGTGGCATAATTTAATCGTTATTTTTACAGTCAAACTTTACATGACTATGACGGCACGATTTTTCGTGTACCCGAACGGAAACTCGCTCCTTATACATACATAACTTATGCAAGAATGCCTTGTGAAGAATTGGTCTAGAATTAATAAATAATTATGGGATTATAATATTTCAATAGAACAATAAAATAAAATAGAAAAACCATGATAATAACAATACTACTATAATATTAAAAGAATAATATATATGTCTAGAATTAATAATTTACACAGGCATTCTATTTGAATTCTAGTGACGTTATGGGAAGTCCACGTATAGTTAGGACTCGGAAAGTGGCTGTGATGTGGTTATGGAGAGTGACGAAGGGAACAGAGATGGCAACGACATCGATTAGATGCTGGGCGAAAGACGACCATACATTATAGCGGCAGGGGTGGCATACTCCGGTGGTAGTCGTCGGTGACTACCATGTGGATGTCTGCAAATCAGCCAAAAAGTGGCTCATACAGTTTACTTAGGAATATTTTGTACTACAGCACACTAATGATTCACATCAACTAACCTCTGTAAATATGTCCTTTATCGATTAGCTCTCGCAAAGAATCGCTCTACAGTTGTAATATCGTTGTATCCAAACCAGGCAAGACGCGATTTTTCCAGCAAATGTTGGAAGGCTTTTTACAGCAGAACTTTGATTTTTCCCGTCCCTGTTGGTGGGTCCTCACAAAGCCCGGAATTCGGTATGCAAAATAGTTCTGCGTGAAAAATTCTTGCAATTTTTATTTAGGCCATTGTTGTAGATTTCGACTAAATTCGCGAGGTTTGAAGGAATGGCAGACATAACGTGCTCAATCTCAGTTCGTTGAGTGGAGGTTTCATACCTAAAAAGTGGAACACCCTTGACTCACAAGAGGAAAATGACGCCGACTGTGGGGACGTCTGTACAGAACGAACTAAAGAAGGCATTGTGATGTGCACTGTTTATATATCATCAGGCACACCCATGTGTGATATTGAGAAGCTGATCCCCACACACTTAGCTCGGGTCAGTCGTGATGACACTGCCCCTGTGATCATTGTTGCATACTTCAACGTGGAATGTAAAAACCATGCAAGAAATGGTTTACTCACTTTGCGCTATAAGGAGTTTAGTACGAAAAGTCACACCAATCCAAGTTAGTCAAGTACTTAACAGCCAGGGTGTATATATCTAACTTTGGCCAATACTTTTTCTATGCTATGTTCCAAGCAAACCAATCAATGTATATTGCAGTAACCCCAAAGTTGTCACCACTCCCACTACTAAATAATGGAAAGGTATACCTGTACTCTTGTCTAATCCTGTCTGACGTGCTTCAGGTTCGCTGATCATCCACCTTGACACAGCGGAAGGGCTCATTATCAACCGTACTTACACATAGATATTTTAGTTCACAACAAATTTATTTTGTGAGATAAGCGATATATTTTTACGTAGTGTCAGAACAGATGACACGAACCATGGCCGATGATGAAGCGACGTATTTAGAAAATGAGACGATATATTTACAAGCGTCCAAAACGGAGCACTTGCTGACTGCGCTCCGAACACAGCTTCTTATTCATCAATTTTTGCCCTACAGCGGTATGTTCGAATTACTACTTCTTTGTCCCCTCGTGCTTGAAGTTTCTCGCCTTCAAAAAAAAGCCCCTTTTAAACGCAGCTTCGCCGACCTTTTCTTGGGTGCGCAAAGGGGTTCCACGGTTTTGCTAAAAACAGCCGGCATTAAGCACGTCCCAGTACCAAGCAGTCTTACTGCCAAGTACGGGATTTGCTTCTGAGATCTTCCTTCCTCTGTCGGATCTTATCTCCGTGTTCACTGTATACGCAAAGAAGAGGTTAGTCCGCGCCGCATCCCAGTGGTTCTGCCGACTAACCGGCTTCCCGGAACAAAGACCCGTAAAAGACCAACGGGTTATACAAGAGCGTCCGGGAAAGACAGTTTACGACGGGCAGCATACCGAATTCGTATGTTTCCTGAAAAAAAGCAAAAAGCAGCATCTTCCCCGTGGCGCTTTTAACGCCGTCTGCTATCAGTACAAGTGCACTGGGCCGCGGCTAAGTCGGTAACACTTAAGGAAAAGATAGAGAGGAAGTGACGACTAGACATACACGTTACGGATCAGGCGTCCGCGAAAACCAACCGCAGTGAATCTTTCCTTTTTTCCTTCCTGGAAAGTCGGCGTATTTCCCTGAGCATTTTCCTTTATCAAGCGTCCCAAGGAGATTGTCGGTACATGATTTAAAGGGGCCATAAAGACAAAATACAAGTTCGGTTCATTAAAAAGACTGTTTTGTCCCAATAACAATCGTGTTAATTTTATTCCAAAATTCAAACAAATAATCGATATGCTAAAGAAAATAGACGACGTAGTAACGACTCCCCAGGCACTTTCCGGTGACATCTCTATGACGTCACCGAATCTTGTTGGTGCGATTGGCGGCCGCCGACCTCAGGCGCCGTTAAGAAACGTGACTGGGCGGTTGTCGTGTGGCCGGTGGGGCCTCTAGTTCCGTTCGATCGTATCATATGAATGCGAACGTCCAGTTAAAAAACTGATAACATTGATTTTAGAACTGGCCCATATTTCGTCACTACTGCTCATATTACGTCAGTGTGGCGCGAAATTGCAAAGTTCTTCAATATTTCTGTAGCTTGAGCTACACTGGCCGAGGTTGAGCCGTTTCTCGTGGCTGCTGGAGAGCCGGGCTGCGCATGCGCGAAGAGGAGTGACGTCTCACGCCGCACAGCTGGCGCGCCGGAGCCGCTGCCACCGCGACTGGATTGGCTTCGATTGGATTGGATTGGATTGGATTGAAAAACGTTTTAGCAGCAGTAAGCATGATAATCAAGCTAATCCTAACAACCAGTAAACCTAAGAATAACCAGCTCAACACAAGCTCACGCTACGTATATCCTGGCATAACCGAGATAAGCCACGGCTAAGTTTTGGCGTTTTTTAGGTTAGAAAAGCGTCTTTTGTGGTTGATATGAAGCTGAGCGAGTTACCAAAGGCTAGTTTTTTCAAACGGATCAAGGTTTTATTGGGCCCTCACAGAACCTTAGGCACAACACGTGTCTCTCTCATCGATGGTTGCGCAGGTCCTACAGAAATCCCGCTTCGTGGAGAGGAATGTTTTGTCTACAAGGCTGGCCTATTGGCACTCGAACAGTGAAAAATGTTCACTCGCTATTCAACGAACTCCAGACCCGTGCGCTCAGAAGTGGACGGCTACGAATTGATGCAGGCGGCTTGATGTTCTAAAACCTGTTCCTAATTCTGGTGTGCACGGACGTTTGCGTGTTTTCCCTCCATCAGACACACAGCCTTTTTGCAAAGCGAACCCGTGACCTCGTTGTGTAGCCTTGTTATGTCTTAAGGACGCCGTAACTACGGCGCTACACTGAAATTACGCACAGAGGTCAAGATGCGCGAATTTAATGACTACTCGGCTCTCAACCACATCAACCTGGTTTTTCTATTACGATGATACCTACAACTTCGAGGAGTTCGCTCCCGGAAATGTAAATTAGTTGCTACTGTGGCCCACTGGTTCACATGGGAAACAAGTATTGCTTGTTAACATGCCCCACCAGTCATGCCGCCAATCACGTCATTTTATGAAAGCTTGACACTTAACATGGACTTCGGGCGAATTTCACGTGATAAGTCAGCAGACTGGTCGCTTATGGGACGACATTTTTTGTGACAGGGGATACTTTGAAGTCGTTTCATAAATAAAAGCTTCGAGGGAATGCTGAGCTCTTTTTCTTATTTCCTCTGGCCATAAATTTACATTATTAAAAAATGTTATATTATGTTTATTTTATTACAGTTAAGCTCGCGATAAATAAAACTCGGTGGGACTCCAGGATTTTGTTTGAATTATCAGAAGTCGGAATTAACAGAAGTGTGACTCAAAAATATGGCTAGGGGGAAAAATACCAACTTGTGTATTAATGAAACATTTCATGTATTTAATGATACAGCATGCACACAAAATACTGAAGGGCTATTCACACTTCAAAAAAAAAAAAAAAAAGAACCGAAGAATGGATGACTGCTTTGTCTGTATATGAGAGCTGAAAAAGTTTCCGATGCCAGAAAGAGCAACCAATTAATTCCTGTGACAGGTATATGCAGTTTATCGGCTTTATTTGTGACTGCTAGTGACACAAGGATGTAAATGTGCACCTAGAAGAGTAAAATGCCGCAGATATGTTCCGCCAAGGAGAAAAAAAAGTACGACTGAACCTAATTTACGTAATGAAGCAGTTTGAATTAAGCGGCTTTAAAATAAGTTGAAAATATAGCAGACCAACGAAAATATTGATTTTTTTTAAAATAAGCGATAGACCTAATTATCCTGCGTCTTCTGCATATATTATAAATTAATTACCTAATGTTGTTGTTTTACTTAATATCTTAATGATATAATAAAGGAATAGGGTGCAATAACGGCGCCGCCATGGAAATAAGATAATGCAGACAAGTTGTAGTCCACAAAAAGATACAAATCTTTGGAATACAAAATTTATATGCACCTCGCCACAATACGTTCTATGTGGACGCATCTCCTTATCCGCAACATCCCGCCCATGTAGCCTGTGTAGTAAATGGACAGGGACAGGAAATAACGTCCATCACGGTCAAGACCACATCAATCGATACTGCTGAGCACGAGGTCACGGGTTCGATTCCCGTCCGCGGCGGCCGCTTTTCTGATGGAGGCGAAAAGCAAAAACGGCCGTATGTACGAGATTTCGGCATACGTTAAAGATCCCAGGTGGGCAAAATTAATCCGGAGCCCTCCACTACGGCGCGCCTCATCGCCTGCGTTGCGTCGGCGAGTAAAACCCTACAGTCAGAATCAGAATCAATCAACACTGCCGAACAAGCCGCAATAGCCCATGTAACTACTGCCCACGACACAGTCACCATAATCAAAGACTCACAGACCGCTTGCAGACATTTTCAACGAGGACGCATTTCCAAAATGGCCCTCTATATTGTCCAAACAATTAAAAGGATGAACACTCCCGAGGTCTACATAGTCTGGGTTCTTAGTCACGAATCCCTCCAGAGAAACAAGGCGACTCACGCCGCTGCCCGCGCTTATATACACCGGGCCGTTCCCCTCTTCTAGGGATGATCGTCACCCCTGGAATCAAATCAACGACTTCTCCTGCGCTACACGGACATCTTGGCCCACCAACGACACCAACGGCGAATGTTCCCCCATCCACACCCGCAACTCACAGAAGATGAAGCTACCACCTTCAGAAGACTTCAAACCAACACCTATCCTAACCGCACACTCCTCTATGCCATTTTATCGGACCGAATATCAAGCCACTGCCCAGCACTCAGCACCCTATACCATCAGGTATGGGAGTGCCAGAAAATACCAGGTCAACAACCAATCTCCAATCCCTCCATTCAACAGTGAACGGCGCGGTTGGCCAGCCAGGACTCTGCGATTCAGCTTGACCTGATGAACAGGGGCCGCGCAGCCAGCCAGAGTCGGGGGATCCCAGACTGAGGATCCCCTCCACCGGACGGGTGCCCTAATAGCAGCACCTCTTGTTGAATAAAAATTTTAACCATTCATTAAATCAACAGCGGGCTCACGTATTCAGGTACTACTTCCGCCCACCGTGTAGGTAAATTAAACGTTTCTATCAAATTCCCAATAATTCATCTTGAAGCCTATTTGCCATGTTTTCTGCAGAGAAGCAGACTGGCTAGGTCCCCCAATATAAGAAGTATTCCAACTCGGGCTGGGATGAATGTTCCGCTTAGTCTCTCAACGTGTGCGAATTGCTTCATTTTTATAATTAACTTCGTGAAATTAACGCTCTATATATTTGGAAAATGTGACACGCTGGGCTTGATAAGAATAAAAAGAATTTGAACCCAAAGGCCCTGACGTCGCCTTACTTTACAAGAAAGTACCGGACTTTTCTTCCTAATTCAGGAACACTTTCTCTCGCAACAATCAAGACGCCACCAGAGACACGATCTTGCTGCCGCCTTTCGGAGAAATACAAGGAGGGAGTTGTGATGGGGTTCACAGCGCCATGGAGTCGTGTGCTTCGAAGGCGACGCATCCTTGCTGCTTCTAGTGACCGGCGTGTCCATGCCGGGTGATTTAAATGGGCTTCTGCAGCGGGGACCGTACAGAAAAGGCAGATAACGGTTAACGTGGCCCGGTAATAGGGTGGCCACGCCGGGTCACAGCGGGTAACAGGGCCATTACAACGCAAGTCTCCGCAGCAACACCTCCTTCCGCTGAACACATATAATGTGGAGGTCTGTTACGCACGGTAGCATGAAAGGACGCGTTGCGCGACGAACAGGCACCTGTTGTTTCAACTTGTTCACCTGGGCTATTGTGAGCAACAATAGTGGCCGCGGAATAATTAATCTCGGCTTTCTCCTCTAATAAAGAGCCTTCGCTCTCGCGCGGAATAATTGTGGAATAGCAGGAATTAACTGCCCGCCGCAATGTGAGCGGGGGGAGTTTTCCGGCGAATTCATAACCGAGGGCTTATGTCCAGTAGACTGCGGTCGTCTCTCGAGACAGTGCCATTGTAATCGACACGGCGCAAGTTTCGTATTGCCGCCGTGAAATTCTGATAAAGGTCTGCACCTGAACCTTCACTAGCTTGGAGACGGACGGTGCAAACGCCTGTAGGCCATCAGCATACACGATAGTGTGCATAGCGTCTGACAAAACCAAGTTCGAGTGGCCTCTGGCTAGACGAGGCACTGCACCAGTGTAATGAAAACGTTTTGTGGGTCCCGGTGAGCAGACAGCCATGTTCTGCCCGTGACCTGGTGTCAGTCGCCAGCACTGATATACCCTCGAGATGCGCGTACGTATTTTCGGATGTTCGAACATAAAATCAAGATCGTAACTTGTTATCGGCCACCTTATGGTTCTGAGAGGGTGACCTAAGCTAAAGCTAGCTTAAAGCTACTTAAGGCCGTCGCTCCGTAACAAAACTAAATTCGTGCATACGGGATGAACAATGTTGGAGAGCAAGTTGGTCCAGCGTGTTGAGCCGAAGCCTCGGCATGAACGGATGGTGCCGGTGTTATTTAATGGAGGAAGGTGATGGTGCACATTGCAGACCTATACGCTGTTTCCACGTGGGTCATGCACCAGGAGATTTATCCTGATAGAGAAGCAGTGGCTGAAGAATCGACGGAATCAGGAGAAGTCCGATTTTCCAAGTCCAAGTAGAGACCCTATACTTCAGTGAAGTACGCCGGATGAAATGGAGCACCTAGCCAACTTTTTTGCCGCCAGATTAGTGCCACGTGGCAGCTGACATAGATGCGGAAATACCCAATGCGAGCACGAGAAGAGAGTTGAAAATTGCCAGAGGTCGCGATCAACGGCACAGGACCACCGTAGTTTCGTATTGTTGACTGCTTTGAATGTGCAGCCGTTAATGACCTTATAGGTAACTTATAAAGCAGTGTGCATCTTGGAAAGCTGGACCCTTGACGACTTGTCTAGCACGTGAAATGGGCATACCTCATTAAGAAGCATTCTACGTCATCCAGAGTATGACATATTGGTGATTCGCTCGCTCTTATGAGGAACCCAGCTAGAAGCTTGTGCTTGCGTCTGCGCGCACCACCGACCATCACTTGTAGTATCAGAAATAGGGAAAATTGACTTGATTTTCAGTTATTGGTACAGTCTTCATTTACTTTTACTTTAGTTGGCAGTGCTTTTATTTATGGAATTCATTTATTTCGTCGGTTTTTGCAGGTCCTCGCGCTGCTGGCTTGCGCAGCGATCGCCGCCGCCGGCTCGAGAAGTTCGAGTCGTGGCTACTCGACGCCGACAGCTGGTTACGGTGACTCGTCTTACAGCTCGTACAAAGGTAAAGAGGTTCACAGCGAAGCTTCGATGACGTCATAAGCTTTCAGGGCATGCCCGCAGGGCATTCTGCACCCCTTTAAGTGCTGGTGACCATTGCGATGCCGAGGGAGGGGGGCTAAAGCGGCCCCACTGGGAAGTTCTTCCCGAGACATGCAGCACACTTTTTGCTGTGTGTTTTATATCTGAAGCGCGTGGTGTGTAACTCACCGCAGCCAATGAGCGAGCTCCTTTTTTGTATGTTATGTCTTAGCCACACGCTATAGAACGTGCCCCAGCCAATAGGGGTGCATCTATTCTTTGCATTTCTTCACATATTTCCGACGCACGCGCTACGAAAGGCGTGATCCGATCTTTCGTTGTGTTTTATAGCTGATGAAAGTTCTGTAGAACGAGTCGCAGCGAATTTGAGTTTATTGGCTGTGCTTCAGCGACCAGGGCCTCTGCGCGTAATGAACCACTTAGTGCTTTCATATGAAAAGAGGGAGGACGGGTCAGACGGTGAGGCAATCGAGAAACTTCAGCGTCATCTTGTCAGCGTTGCGCCACGCTCGCAGGTGCTTTCGAAACCTGCAGGAAGCAAAGTCTTTCAGACGTCACGGCATGTTGCACAAACGAGCCAGCTATGACGCTCGCGTCGTCTCCTTCTTGTTTTTTTTTGCGGTGCCATCTACTTAAAACCTGCTCAAAGGGCAGCCACCAAAGTGCAGCGGCTGGGAATGAATTCCTGTTCCAAAAATATGTCCCACGGATCGAACCCGCATATTTATTTCGGCGAAGAAGCAACACCACTCGTAATGAGCGGGGTGCGCGAGCATCATCTGTTTTTGTCCCCCTTATCGCCCCTTCATGAACCGGTGTCCGCGCGCTCAATCGATGCTGGGGAAGGAAATGGCTCGGCTGCCGTTTCAGTAATGAAGGAAGACGCGGTAAATGCGGAAGACGAATCCGGAAATGGCGGGCAAAAATAATTTGTGCGAATGGCGCAACAAAACTTGTATGAGGCTCGTTGCGGGACGCTGAACATCTATTCTGAATAACTTTTTTTTTTTCAATTTTTTCTCCGCCGTGGCGCAGCATCGACAAATATTCATCTTCGGAAAATAAGCCGCAAATCTGGGCACTGGGAAGCTGTTACAGGCTTATTTCGGCGCTGCCGAGAAACACGCACATTTTTCATTTCAACCGCGAGCGTGGGTTTGTTTTAAATAAGAGCCGCACATCATCCATCCGCCGCAGGTTTAGGCATGCGATGTCAAATTATAGGGGCACTTCCGTACCCAGGAATAACTACAGCTGGGAGCATTCTCACGCGGTTTTTTTTCCTTTCATAAACAGCCGACGTTGCGCAGGTTTCCGTATGTTAATCACTGAGAAATAGTTTTTCTAAATTTTTTTAAGCGAGGCTGGGTGAACGCTACAGCTGTAATGGCTATCGCATGCTACGGCGACAGCTCGTTTTATCATCAACAGCGCCATCATCGTCACATTATTACTATTACCATTAATATTATCTTCACCACCACCGCCATCATCATCATCATCATAGTCATCCTATCTAAGCCAACTTGAGGGCCCATGAATGTCCAGCCGCTCCTGTTTGCGCTGCCCTTAAAAGAAGCCGTAACCACGAGAACCACAGTTGTAAATACAGGTGGGCCGACCAATTAGGCACCATTATTTTATTTTTTATTGCTTCTAACTACTCCAGCACGGCAAGCGTATTTACTATCAAATCGAACCTTGGGTTGCTTTAATTATTAGTCAGAAGGAAAGTCTCTGGAATCTGCTTTCGAGCACAAATTCCTGACATAAAACACAACCTTCTCTTGCCTCCTGCTTACTTTAAAGAATGCATCGACCCCAGACTTAAAGTTAACGTGCCGAACAAATGTGCATTTCAATTCCTTTTACACAAAGACAGCCGCCCAGTGGAGCCCGTCCCGCCTCCATCACCAGGAACCTTTACCCGTTGTATAACTTTCCCCACTCCTATCAATAACGCCCGGTGGGGCATTGACAGTATTGTAATAAATAAATAAATAAATAAATAAATAAATAAATAAATAAATAAATAAATAAATAAATAAATAAATAAATAAATAAATAAATAAATAAATAAATATTACGCGCGCGTGAGGACTCGATGATACCTCGACGCATAGGTAACTTGTTGGCAGCAATGTAATTTCCATAACTTAGATCTCACGATTATATGGCAACTGTCTATAGTTTAGACGGTGAAAGTCACAGAGGAGGGGGAGGAAATGGAGTATGCTTGCATCTTTGTACTTTGACTACTCTGGTAGCATTTCGATAGGCCTTGCATTCTTTAATGCTTCAACGAAAAGGCCTACAGCAGCTGATTTTGTGTGGGCTGAAATATTTGCCAGATCGTGCTTACTATCGTAGTCTTAACACAGAAAGTGCTCACTCCCGAGTTTCAATGAGAAACCCGATGGGTAATATCGCCAAATCCCAGTGCTCGGCATACAGACTCGCCGAATGATTTACCAAGGCGACGTTCACTCTGCGCCCCGGTAGAGCAGATACTGGCCCAACTAGCATCCCATCTTATTGAAAATAAAGGCTTATGTCTGCCTGCCATGATGCTGTAATGTGTTAGTCCGTTTGATCGCTTTTGTCAGTGTTACTGTTTTCTTCCTTTCTATTTTTCTTCGAATACAATCTTCGTTGGGAGCACCCTAGCCATGATCTAACGTTGACAAGCACTTGTCTGCGTTAGGGACTGCTATGTTGTTGAAGCACTCAGCTAAACATTTGGTGCTTTTCTTTAACTTCTGCGAGGCGATTCTGTTCCTGAAACTTGTAAATTGATGTACATATGTGTTGCAGTGCACACTCATAAAACTCTTATTGCGTTCACAAATAATTTAAGCGGGTTTGCGCGTGCTGTTGAAAGGTGGGGGGCAACTCAAGGCCTGCAAATCTACATGGGTAGAGGTGTTGAGGCACCGATCATTCGCTGGCCGCTTGAGTCCTTCTGCTCGCATTGAGTAACATCGACAAACCCGTTCTGCTAGTCCCGGTTCTTGCCAACTTAATTGGGCTGTCCTAATCTTGATTTCTTTTTTGTGTTAGAGCATGTAGAGAGAGATAAAAATTTAGCAGTTTGCGGAGAAATAAACTTCTACATTCCACGTAAGCCACTGTACACCCCGACATTTGTGGCCGCTTTTCCCTCGGAACATGCAGGTAGTAAATCACCGTACGCCAGCCTACCAACGCAATTCCAAGGGGCAGATGTGACGCTGGGTTCGTCCAAGGTGGCCAAGGGCATCCTGCTCTCCATCCGAGTCGTGAACCCGGACGAAAGCTCCGGGCAGCCCACGTACGCCGCCCAGGTGCCCATCCACTTTACGGGCGGACGCGTCACCACCGGCCCCGTCGTGTACGGCCGCGAGCAGCCCTGCCCAGAAGACCACGTCCACGGCGGCCGACATCTGCAGAGCATCGTCGGGAGTTACTCTAGCGGATCGCGGGGTGGACGCGGCTATTCGCCCGCCGCGTACCAGAACGCCCTGTCGGCCGCCAAGAGCTACAGCGTCAGCCAGCAGATCCAGGTTGGCGCGCCGGGCACGGCCAGGACGTTCCAGTACCACGGTCAGTCGTACGCCGTTCCTGTGGGCGCCGTGCCCGCAACGGCGTCCCAGGAGGACGCAAAGTCGTACGTCTCCTACGCCAGTCCGTCTGCTGGAGCCGGGGGTCCCCATTACCAGCAAGGTTACCAGGTCGCCCACGCCCCGTCGTCATCCTACCCGAGCGGAGACGTCTCGGCAGAGCAGGCTACTGGCAACGGGAAAAGCTACACCACAGCCGCCTACGGGAATGGACACGCTTACCAGGTAGGCTTACGGAGAGTCTACACGCTCGCCACGCTGATACAAGTGCTTTCCTGCTACAAAGATTTGTATCGTTCCGATAGCTCTTCAGCATATTCCTGATAGGCGCGGTTACCAGACCGATAACTGAACCGGAACTCCTTCAGTATTTTAAACGGATGATAGATGGCGCGTTAGTATAGCAAGTAAGTTCTACCTGCTGCAGCTTCCTCCACTGTGAGCAAGTACGTATAGTTTCCTGAAACAGTCCAGCAAGGCTCATTTTGTGCGGTCAGGAATAAATCTGCACACAGGGCTGGAATTTTTATGGCGCTCGTTAGAGGCCTCTTTGAGGATGCTGCTCTGCTCAACAGAAGAGAGTTTCACTGGTATTTCCCACTGGGGGGAGGGTACTAGGGATAAACAGAGAAAGGAATTAATATGGCAGGTATGATAAATGACAATCAAATCGACAAGTGAACTATGTACAAGCAGTAAAACCAATAAACGTCTCACATGCAACGGGGCGCTGAATCAGATGATTACAGTCACTTTTCAGCACATGATTATCGTCCATAAAAAAAACCATTGAGAGATTATTTTGCAGTCGGCTAAATTTTGTCGCAACCTACAGCCGAGAATCCAGAGAGGAGACACTAAGAAATTTAAGCAGGGCTTTAACGGCTAGGCTTTCTTTCCTGCTTTCAGGCTTCCACAAACTCAATACACGCACAATGACCTCTCACAGCCGACACTCACTGTGTCGGCTCTCAACTGCTATCTGAAAATCTCTTCGTTGAGCTCTCACACAGGCACCACTGGTCCCACCTATTAATTTACAGAGTGCAATCTCCCAGAAGAGCAGCCCCTAACTTCTCCGCCAACCAGCTCTACCCAGGGATGTATAGGAAGCAACGGGATGTTGCTGAGGAGGACGCAAGCGAGAGGCCCTACGGATCGCTTTCTACAAGCTAAATGTATAGCCGAAGCTGCATAAAGGGCCGCGCCTTCGTAAAAGCAGTGCCTTGCAATATTCGCCACATCCTGTAAAGTTGTGCCGCTCCTCAATACGACTACAGTGGGTGTTCCACTAAGAATTCCTTTATGCAGCATACACGAATACTCTGGGCGGGTGGTTAATGTGACATAAAGGCCAAGACAGCTGCGCATCGCCGGTATGGCGATATTGATACAAGGTAAAGTGGTATTCACAACGTTGTATTTACAATACTTATTTAGAGGCTAGGTATTACAAAAACAGGGTTGAAGAGAGCACCGCGCAAGCCAGGAAACGAACGCCACGCGCCTCACCGTCAGCGTCCTATTCATGTCTCTTCTTGATGATGATCCCGGAGTACATGTAGCGTCCTCTTTGCGGGGAATTTATTCAATGCCCCGTAACAATATAAAGATCATGCGACCATCAAACGCCACAAGACTAAAAAGACTCCCCCCCCCCCCCCCCCCCCCCGCCGCGCCCCCCCTCCGCACCTATTAAAGCACAGTAAAAATCCCCAGAGTAAACATACCAGTATCTTCCTTAGCTTTGCAGTCTGTGAGAGCTTAAAACAAAAGCTCGTGTGTGGTTGCTATGCATGTATTTGGGTTTCAAATTTTTGCTGTGTTGTGCTCTGGGCCTAAAATATTTTATTTAATTTGGTTATTTTGTCTATGTATTTGGTATGTTGTGAATGCTTCGCACCACAGGGGATGAACTCTGGAAGCTGATCCCGGCACCTTTGTTAACACAATGCTTTCGGGAAAAGTACTTCTGTGCCTGTAAAGTCCTGTTGTTATAGTTGTTGCTGTTGCTTCAATTTTTGTGTTCGCGCAGTGGCGTCAAGGTGCGCTTCGATATAACTGTGCAAGCTTATGCATTCACTGTAACCAGTATGATTGTGCAACAGGGCCAGTTTTTATTCATAGCGTCTCTACAATCGTTCATTATTACGATTAATTTGTTTGCGGTTCTATGCACAGAACTCACACATGCAACACCAGAACAACTTCATTGGGGACAAAAGAGGTCTACCTTGTGGTAGCCGAAGAACACATGAAAGAGAAAACAAAAAGAAACGCGCACCCAATTTAGAGATTCCGCAAGTGACGGTACTTGCATGTGTTTGCGTTACCCGCGTCCTTTCTTTGGTGTTGTTGCCTGAAGGTCTTATGCAATGTCATTCGCATGTCACTTCGGTACAAGTAGTCAGAAACAGCGTAGTGGAGAAGACGAAGTGCCCTCTCAAAGGAAGGCTAATTGATACAAACACATGCTACAATTATTTTCTTTTTGGGGGTTCGTTTAGAAAAATAAAACTATGGATCTTACACGTGCGCGTCACGGGGCGATAAAAAACCTGATAACCCTCTTTTATTTGGTCCACTAAATGGAGCGTGAAATTTAAAGGCAGTTTTAAATGCGCATTATGTTCCTTGGGCTATTTTCAGGTTCACAGATCCCCCCTTCGAGTGAGCTGCCATATTGCCCCGCGGTAAATAATAATTGACTTTTATGTCGTACCCCGGCAGCCAGGGTAGCGAAAGACCCGCGACCCAGGTGCCAGGGGAAAAGGGTTTCCAATGCTTAGAAATTTCTATCTGGACACAACAAGTAAAGCCCGTCTGCCCGCCTGTGCGTCATAATTCCCACGCATACGAAAATTTAATCAATGAAAAGCGCGAGGGCTTTCGTACTTATCACGCTCCCTATTCTCCACCTGAATAGCTTGTCATGGCAATGCATTTATGTGTAGCAGTGAAACCAACTTTAACGAAGCTCTGTGCATTGCGCTTTTTAGGCTTGCATAGGGCGTTCTGTGGGTAATAAAAGGCTCTTAGAATATTGTACTTTGTGCTATCCAAAACGTTTTCCCACCAATGGAGTTTTCTATAGTAGTAATTCCGACTCTTAAAAGACCTGTTTCATAGCACTTCATGGTGATAGATATCATTTATGAAGGTATTTATTGTAAGGCTCCACGGTTTTCGCATTTCCATATAAACTTTTTATGCAGTGTACATAAATGTCTTCTCAGCAAAACAGTCGTGTATAACAGTGAAGCTTACATTAAGGGGCTCAAATATGGTGTTTTATGGATGTACAGTCAAACCTGGATGTAACGAACCTTTATGTACCGAATTCCTGGATTTAACGAAGTTTTCCAATTCCCCATCGCCACTCCCATTGAAGCACATGTGTTTGCGACCTCTATCTAACCACACGCCGCGGCGGTTAACCTTGATGTAACGAAGTCGGCGAGCTGCTCAGTCACTGTTTTTTGTACTTTTACTTCAAAATTGACCGGAGAAATGAACTAGTTTAGCGAATTCTAGCCCTACCGTAAGGAGCCAGCAGCAATGAAAACGTATGGAATCGCCTAAACAAGAAATTCGTCATGATGATGATGATGATGATGAACAGGGGTAGCTTTATTGCGGTAGACGGCATGGAAACGTCCAACTAACTGTTGTCCAACTAACTGTTGGACAACAGTTGGACAACAACTGTCCAACTAACTGTTGTCTCAGTTGAAATAACAACGTACTACTTCTGCACACTTGTCACAGGTCGTCGCCCAAGGAGGTGACGGCCAAGAGCACGTCTACGTAACTGCCCACCCGGGAGGCGCGCACGGCGGTCATGGCGGCCCAGCTGGCCACGGCAGTCATGGCGGTCATGGCACGAGCATCGTCTCCCAGAAAAGTTACACCCCATATGCCGTCCAGGACGCGTACAGCGTGGAAGCCTCACCAGCGAAGTCCTACAGCGGGGAGGCCGGCGCCTCTGGAAACGCCATCGGAGGCCAGCAGGTGTCGTACGAGGTGACAGACGGTGCACAGGGCAAAGGAGGATACGGGGGAGGGCCGGCTACCAGCGCCTACGCCGCGGGCCCCGGCTACGCAGGACCGAGCTACGGTGGTGGACCCGGAGGAGCCAGCTACAGCGCCGTTCTGGGACGCGGATACGCAGCCACCGGAGGGCCCAGCTACGGTGGCGCCGGTGGGCCGAGTTATGCGGCACCAGGGGGATACGGCAAGGCGGGCTACCAGGTTAGCGCGTATCCGGCCGGGCAGCCTACGTACGGTGTCAACGCTGCGGCCTTCAAAGCAGCGGCCGCAGCGAAAGGATACGGAACCTACGGAGGTGACGGAGGAGAAGGCCAGACGATCATCGTCACCTCGGACGGAAGCTCTGGCGGGGAAGGTGGAAAGTCATACGGAGCGTACCAGGCCGTCGCAGCGGTAGGACAGTCGTACGCGGCGGGCGGCGCGCCACAGTACAAGGCTTCTCCACAGCAGTACAGCGGAGCGCAACAGCAGTCATTCAGCAGGTTCACGGATCCCTCGTCGTTCTACTCTGGAAGTCAGTTCGCGGACGCGAACAGGGCCGCCTTGCAAAAGTACAACGCCCTCCTGAGTCGAGCGGCGTCTATGGTCGGTGGCCCTCAGAATCTCAAAGCCGTCGCGGCGAGGTACAACATTCCTTGGAACTGGTAGGTCCTTAATTACAATTTTGGGGAAACACGAGGACGTATGTAAATAATTCTGTAATTCAATTACGAGGAAAAATATCCATTTCACTAAATGCAGCTTTGACAGAGACAGTTCTTCGTAGTATTGTCTTCGTAATATAGTTGCGGTTTTGCTCTGATGCAAACGACAGCAAAATGATTTGGCTAGAAAGGTATTTCTAAGACCCTGACCCTTAACTGTCCCCCAACTGTTACTGAAATTTCGCCCTTAACGGACATTGTATGTATCAATGCTTACTATCAAGTACAGTATTGCTTTTTTAGTGTCAATTTGTTGCATGGAAACTCCGCGCATAATTACGGCACATAATTGCAGAAACATTTTCGGCTATTCAAGTATGCTGACAGCTGTCGGCCACCCTGCCGAACCGAACGGAACCATCCTGATACTTTAGGCAGATTCATTAACTTTTTTCATCGCGTTGCATTGGATGGGAGGGGTACGAGTATGATAGGCCCATTCGTCAACGCACAGAGCCTGTAAGTTGACCTACAGAGTCCCGTCTGTGGGAAATTCTTTAAGGTATCGTTACGTTTCCCTGCAGCAGTCAGCTGTAAATTACTTGGAGCTGCTTTTCACTTTTGAAAAGTTATTCAGAGAATCGTAGCAAGCCACCGGCATGGTGGCATGCTTGCGAGAGCGAATGCTCGTGAAAGCAATAACCCCTTAAGGCAAAAAACAGCGCAAAAAACGGCACGGAAGACGAGAAAAGACAAACACGGGCGCTGACTGACAACTGAGCCCGTCTTCACACTTTAGTACAATAACCCCTTCTTGTGAAGGCTCTTCTAATAGAAAATCAGTGTCACATATTAATAACATTAAGACAAGTCCGCAGCGTATTGTGAACGATTACAATTGAACAAAAGCGCCACCATGGTAGTCGTGACTAGCACATTGCTTTAAATACAAGCATTACTTAACGTTTACTTTTTTCGCTATACGCGTCGTAACCAGTCACCGAAAAATACGATGCTCTGAGGGGTGCTCCAGTACGAGAAATATTTAAGTAGCAAATTTCGAGCAGACGTTTACTCCAGCACTGTTATTCTAGTTTGTTTGCAGACTGCACATCATCGTTAATACAAGTCGGAGCTTAAAGAACGTGCCCTAATGAACCTGATAATCGCAATGTGCACCTCCAGAACATAACGCATGGTAAATGATAATCGCACTGACGATGCGATCATCCATTGCCCAAATTTAGTGAGCTCTGCCTCACTGCAATCTGAGACTTACCGCCCAGAAATACATTCGACGCCATTACCTGCGCTAATCTCAGGAAGGGGACCTCGAGCTGCAGGAGAATAACACAAAGTCCAAACTTGTGCGGCTACAGCCACTAATGGGACGGGCAAACGTTATTGTCACATTGCTCTGAATGATTCACGGCGCCGCCCAGTAATCCCGGTGCAGGGGTCTCCAAAAGAATTACTGACTGGAGACATGACACTGTAGGAAAACTGCCGGTCTCCATAGGCTAGTGCAACAGAAGATGCAACGGGTCGTCACACGAGGCAACCCAATTGGCAATGCAACGGTCACTCCGAAAGTATGGAAAAGGTTCAGATAAGCCAAAAGTGTGGGGCGATCGCCATCGCCGTCGTGTTCGAACTGCTGCAACAAATTGACGGAAAAAAATTAATGCAAAACACAAATACAACACGAACAGGTACAGGGACTCACTCACTCACATTTTATACTTATGCACTCATTCAACTAGATACTTCAGTTGGAATGAAGCTGCTGCGAACAAAAGCGTTGTGAGGTATTGCGAGATAAATTGTTCACAAGTAATTTAAATGACCAAGCAAAACGAGTTGTGAGGAGAGAGCACGTGAGAAACTGGTATTGTCACCGCTAACTTGTCTTTGTTATTGCAATGACGCTCAACAAAGACTTCACAAATATTGCTTCTGCCACGATAATGCCGGTGTAAAAAAAAAATAACCAGCTGTCTCAAGCCTTGTCGGTATTATCATGGGAATGCGCGAGCCAATGCAGACGCGCTTGGCAAAAAATAAAAAGAAAATTATTATTATCGGAATGTACCGCAAAAAAGAACTGCGCTGTTTTCGCAGATAAGGCTATGTTCAGACTACCGACGCAAAAGCCGTATCGTGATCTACGTAAATAAAAAAAAACAAAAACGGCGTGTCACGCAGTTTGGTTGGCCGAGACGTGAAATGACGTCATTCTTTAAAGCTACTACGACAGTTGCGGCAACAGTCTGAACCCCCGCCTAAGAGGTCGAGCGAATACACGAGGCGATTGCCGTGATCCCTTATGTGAAGGGGCCATTAAGACAAAATACAAGACACTATTGCCACAATAACAAAGATGCAAGTTGAGACGAAAACTACCATCAACTAAGGTAGATATTGAATAAGAGAGACGAAGCAGTGACGACTCCCCGGCCGCGTTCTTGGTGGGTTCTTACGACGTCATGAGGACTTGCTCCTGCGACTCGTGGCGGCCGACCAAATTCACCGCGAAGAAAAATGACTGCGTAATTTTAGATGAGCCTGTAGTTCGGTTTTTTGATATCACTTGAATGCTAACGCACAGTTATCACAATGATAACTAGGTTTTGTTTTCAGTATTACCCCATTACGTCACTTCAGACGTCGTCTAGCCAGGCATGTGATTTTTTTATTTATCTGTTTATTTACAAAACGTCAGTCGGGACTAAAATTGAGTTTAGTTAGCTATCACAGGATGCTTTTTTCAATTAACCAAAGTTTTATTTGATATTTATTGTCTATTTTGAAATGATCAACGTCTACAGTGCTACTTGCTCCTTTGCGTAGAAATATATATCGTTCTATCCGCGACCACTCATGACAGGACAGTAGCACGCATTAGGCGGCACCACTAAACCGAAGTGGCACTGATGCAGAACTGCAACTAGAAATTGTTACCGAAAACTAGATTGCTGAGATTGGCTCTCACGTCTTATTAAGCGGAGGGTTACCGTGGTTTTCTGCAACTTTGTTACCTGTTTGTGAAGCTTTTATTAATAATAGATCCTGTTTTTCCGCCTTCGACGCGAACTTTTAGAGCATAAAATATTGAACTGTTCAAGAGTTATAAGAAATAAGAAATGCATTATAGGAAATATAGTTCCGACATTAGTGAAATGATTTTGAACATCTATAGCGTCAATATATGAATGGCTGTCGACAAAACGCCCGTGCGTGGCAGCAACGAAGATTTAATGAGTGATTAATAATTTGTACATTATGTTCCCATATTTTGTAGAGACTTGAGGAAAATATAGTATTAAGCCATTGAAAATAATTACGCTAGAAGTAAGTATTAGCAATACTTATTATTACAATAGGGCCTAAAGCAAGGCTGTTTGCTTTGCCCGTGACCTATGCGCATTTGAAAGCTTGTACATAGTACATAATGTCAAGGTGCTTTGACAAACGGGGAGTGGAGGGGGGAGGTGGGGCGGGGATTGATTTTTCTTCAAAAAGGGAGAGATACTCCAATGTAAAAAAAATCTAGTTCTCGGACAGTTTTAACGTAAAATGAGGGGGAAAGTAAACCATACCAACTTTAACAGTGGTTAAGTCGGAAACATCACATTAAATTTAAGAACTTGGTTAGTACGCAGTTCTCGTTCATTTGTTATAGCTTGCCCTCCGAATTGCGAGACGTAAAAAGGGGCCACGAAGAAAAATACAAATTTGATTAATACCATTTTTCATACCATTTTGATACCATTTGATACCATGATACAAGGTTTGATACCGTTTTTGTCGCGGGCTTCAAAGAAAAAATCGAGACATTCAAGAAAACGTATGAAGCAGTGGTGACTTTCAAGCTACTTTCCGGTGATTTCTTGGATTTCTTAAAAGTAAATGTAACCTCTTAATAGAGTAACATCGTTTACAATGTGAAACCGTTAAAATTTCGCAGCAGTGTGTGATAGCTGTGCTCTACCATTGTGTGCGACCGTGTGTCGGGTGCTCAAAATAACCGCAATGAGATAACCGCATGTCGATTGTACTTGCAGATGGACCAAAATATGAAAACTTGGGAAAGAGAAAACTAATAAAGGGTGACCGGGCGCTGCCACCCGAAAGCGGTCCCCCTGCCACTGCTGTTGACGACTAAAACGAACGAGCGAAACGCGCTTCTCGTTCAGGAGTGGCCCGGGTGAACGCCAGAGTGCCCTTGTACAGTATTTTGTAAGATAGACAGTTTTTTTGAAGAGTACCTGTGTTGTTCACATTTTCGCCTGTATTACCATGTGTCGCCGTGTACATTGTCAATGTCATTATAAAAATAAAACGAAATGGCGCATTAGAACGCGTAGTTTGTTTTTACCGATCACCTCCACTATTGGACCCTGACTGGTTACTCCGACAGCCAACTCAATTGTTCCTACACCCGAAGTAATTTAGCGTCTTTGAAAGTCCTACGTAGCCACATACTACTTTTCTCACGTTTGAATTTCGCCTCTATTTTGCATAGACCAATCATCCGTATTAAGAAAAATGAACCAGTTTTTTGTTTTTTGCGTGCAAGAAACAAAACTAATTGTATTCTAAATATGACCTTTCAGACTACAGGGACAAACGTTTAAGATTATTTGAAGTCTGGATAGCATGGAAACGACAAACAGCTTAAGCTCACCCAGTTTGAACAAAGAATTAAATACAGTCGCCATTTAATTTATGGACAAGTTAAAAATTGTCGCCATTCAACTCTTCAGTGAAAGTATCGAGAGAGGGTGACAAAATGTCTAAATCTATATTTAGGCCTTTTCGGTCATTTGGCTCTGACCGTGGCTGCCACAACACGCGCGTCTTCTTGTTTACCTCATTGGAAGCAAAACATGTCCTGTAACCTTCCGCAGTGGATCATTGACAAGAGCGTTTGAAAAGATGGAGACGAGGTAACATGGTTGATTCCAAACAGCAGCATACATTTTTACACTTGATGAGAAAAACGGTGTGCACCACGTGTACAATAATTATGCCCATGCAAAAGAAGCAAAACTAGTTTAAAATTAACCCACAGCCCTCCATTACGGTGAGCTTCCAGTAAAACACAAGCTTAATTTCTCACGTACTGCAAGAAGGCTTGGGTCCTACGAAGACTTCTTTTTTTGGAGATGCTTCTAAAAAGCAAATTATCATCGACAAGAACGCAGCTTAGCGGCCACCACTTATAGGTCACCTGACCCCTGCTTCCACAAAACGCGCACATTTCTGATGACGATTTGAAATGTATTTAATATAAAAAAACCATTTATGAACTCGTCTAGGGTTCACGTCGAAGTGGTACAGCGCAAAAAGACGACGGACCGAAAAATAAAGCACAGGACAGCGTCCGTTCTGTGTTTTAATTCTCTGTACTCCGTGTGTTTGCGCTGTACCACTCCAAGTTGAACACCCGCCAAATCGCCCTAATTTCTATATTGTTAAGCCTACCATTCGTAACGTGTGGCTTCACGTGTTCGAAGGGAAAAGTAGGGGTCAGTGCTGGGGGCGAGACCGGAGCGACATTCAACGTGGTGCACCCCTTCTAGTGTTTAGAAACCACCGCACCAAGTGTTCAGAGCCCCCTTTCCCTCCACCTTGCCGTAGGGCGGCACATCACAAACTTTGCTTGAAATGTATAACATGAACATGCTTTTACCCAATTTTAGGTTGGCATGCCCGGTGCTCTTACCCGATGAATTGTGAGCACAAGTTTGCCCAACGAACGCCCCTTTCGATATTTAGTATAAAGAGGTGCTGCTTCAGCATAGTGCTGCATGAAATGTATTTGCGCTGGAGCAGGCAGGCGGTTGTATTTTCAACACAACGTAACCATTCGTGTGTTCGGAAATAAAAGCGGAAAACTTTTTGAACTCTCATTTTGCCTTGAGGCTGCGCACGCGATGTGCGCTTATACGTTTGTTGCGACTTTTTCTGTGAATGACTGGCTTTTCTGCGCACCCTCCAATTTGACCCAGCGGAATATTTCAGTGGTAAGTCAGCCTTGGAAGAGAAGTAAACGTCATTACAGTGGCTCCTTATTTTTCAATGCTTCTGCTAGATTGGGGTCTGCTTTTTCTCACTTATAGCTGCTCCGTCATTCCCCTTGTTCAAATGAAACCCATACTGTGGGAGGCCACCTCAAAGGAGAGATGAGGTGAATTCGGGTTTGCTGCTACTAGTCGCACTTGCATTATTACATGTTTCTCAATCAAGCGGTAGTCTAGACTTTTAGTTTATTTGTCAAGTTTCTGGACCAGAAAATTCCGGAATTCATTTGGTTCCCTTGGAAACCCGCAGCAAAAATGTCACTCAGGATTCACGTTTAATTTGGTCCCGTTCTAATCTAGCAGCCAAAAGTTTCTGGAGTCTGCTCTTCTTCGGCTACCTCAACAATAGCATTTTGATGTGCCTGTCTGCCTGTCTGATGATATCAGACAGGCAGATATCACTGGACGCAGCCGCCCGGCTAAATGTTGAAATAATTTTTGAACCAGAACTACAGATGGGTAAAACCATTCCGAACTGCTGAAATTGGTGGGTTGGCTCATATATGCCCACATTGTTCGGCACAAAACAAACCTCAGGCATTTATGAGAAAATGTAACTACAGCACCTAGAATATCAGGGTCCACTAAATAAGTAATACGAGTTTGATTCATTGTTATTATAGCAAATGAAACAAAAACAACGCGTCAAAAAGCGGGGTTGACGAAAGGCCAAAAAGGAAAGCGTGCACTAAAAACAAAAAGCAGTCGGCTAATGCTGTTTCAAGCATAACAAAAAACTGAAGGTGAAGGAAAAGACACGCTTTCCCAACAATAGCGCGCGATGAGTGCAAACGCGGGAAAATTGACTGATTGAACATATCCTCCTTGCATTCACCATTGGAGGAGAGGGAGAGTAGAGCGCGAGGGAGAGGGAGGGGAGGGGGGAAGTAGAGAGAAGAAGGAGTTACGTGGCGGGGGCTGCTAAAGTCTATCGTCTTTGGACGACATTTGCAGCCACGCCAGAAGATGCGGGGTCAATTTTTTTTTTTTTCGTTCTTAAAATAAAACCGTCATAGTTGTTGTTGTTGTTGCTGCTGCTGCTGTTGTTTTCCCGTCAACAAAACGGCCGCCACTGTAAAGAGTAAATAAAAACCTGGTTTGTATTCCCATGAGATGTGAAAGAAATACCGGGCCATCTGCCCCAACGCGAAACATGGGGAGGGGCGAAGCATGCAGTGTATATATGTTTATTTTTGGCGCCTTGGCGTTTCTGCCAACGGAGATGAAACCACTGGGGGGTACAGGTATACAGCTTTGCTGTAAAAGTCTCTTGTCTTTGAAGCCCGAAGTGCTCCAGCGCGAGGCGTAAACGAGTGTCTCGGTGTTTTTTCAGTACGCGTTACATTATAGCGCCAGGCGTTAACGAGCTGCTCGGTGTTTTAGTACCATGACTGTATGAGACGAATGACGATTACGACGACGACGACGACGACGACGACGACAGGAGACACCAACAGCCCCAGCCTCTAAGAGGCTCCCCAGGAGCACTCCAATGCACTACCAATGCGCTACCAATGCGCGAACTCTGCACATTACCAGAAGTAGAAGAATGAAACTTGCTGTAGTTCCTTTCTTCGTCGCACAACCATGCCCACTTGGCGGATTGGCCAGGAATCGGAAGATTCTAGGGGTGAATGTGGCCGCTTCTCAAAATTCACCAAAATATGAATCGGAAAGGTAACATTTAACGGAAACTTCCGTCCGCTTACGTGCTGCCGAGGAGAAAGCCTTACGCGGACTTCTTTTCTGCTACATCGTGTTTGCGTTCTCTTTGCTCGCTCTCATTTCTTCGTCTTATGAAGCGAATTACTTCGACCGGCGGACCAGCCTGAATTCATACTCCCACGAGTAAGAGCTCTCCTCCGTGCGCACCTGCCATGGTGCACCGATCAAGTCAATGCTTCTTTGTAGTTTGGTATGGTTCCGCATTGGCGCTGGGGTTAAGGCACATGACTGTCCCTAGCGACCCGAGCTCAAATCGAACATCAATCAAATTTATTAGGGGCGACGCCCCTTAGGGGCTCGGGTTGTTGGTTTCATGTCATCGTCGTAACCGTTGTCTCATGTAGTCACGGTACTAAACACCAGGATACTCGTTTACGTCTCGCGCTAGAATACTTAGTAACGCGTACTAAAAAACACTGGGACACTCATTTACACCTCGCGCTAGAATGCTTAGTAACTCGTACTAAAAAAATACCCGGAGTCTCGTTTACGCCTCACGCTGGAACGTTTCGAAAAAGCCTACTAATAAAACACCGGGACACTCGCTTACGCCTAGCACAAGAACGCTTCGTGCTTAAAGACACCGGACTTTCACAGCAAAGCTGTATGCCTTTACCCCCAACGGTTTCATCTCCGTTGGGAAAATGCCAAGGCGACAAGAATACGCTTCGTCCCTCCCCAGGTTTCACATTAATGGAGATGGCCCGAGATTTTTTTTTCTTCTTACAGCGGCGGTCATCTTGGTACCATTCGTGTTGCTGATGTCGACCACGACTACGGTCACTTTTGAACTCTGATAAGACACCTAATGTTTCGCCTTAAAAGTAGTCGAATAGTGCGAGCCACCCGCCGCGTGGCTCAGTGGCTAAGGCGTTGGGCTGCTAAGCGCGAAAAGGCGTGTTCGACTCCCGGACGCAGCGGCCGAATTTCTGATGGAGGCGAAAAGCGAAAACGCCCGTCTGTTCGAGATTTAGGGGCACGCTAAAGATCCCCAGGTGGTCAAAATTAATCCGGAGACCTCCACTACGGCACGCCTCACTGCCTATCTAGCGTCGGCGCGTTAAACCTCATAATCAACCAATAGTGCATGCCGCGTGACACAACGTGTGGGCTCGTGTGTAGAGAAGGTATACACCAGCCGCCGAGAGCCTTGATTCTAGGGAAGCTGTGGCGTGGACCAGTCAGCTCGCTGACGTAATTCGCGTCTAAGACGAAGAAACAAAATCGAAGGGACAGGCGAAAATACGGCATAGGAAAAAAGAAGGCGTTCAAAGTAATTCCTGCCAAATACAATTAAATCAAAGCTGTGAAAGAGACTAAAATACGATGTACCAGTAAAAAGTTGTTAATAACGAGTATCGCCAGTGTTTGCCTTCAAAGCACGTCACAACGCTTGCGTGCTTCGGAGAATTTTCGGCGCGCCGCTTCTCTCCTAAACTGTTTTCAGCGCCCATTGCAAAACCATCTCTGCCATAACTGAGTACGTCTAGGCAAGTCCTTCCTAAACGAGACTAAAACTGGGGGCGTGCCTTTACCTGACAGCAGGTATAGCGCGAACCAAATCTTGGGCATATTTGAGACAGGGAATAAGTATACATAAACGAACACTCCGGGGCCCTTTTGAGCTAACGCCACGAGGGATTGGTTTCTACAAAAATAAGTAAGAAACACGATATAGACAACAGATTGAAAGATATGCAAGATAAAAGCGGAACATGAACGAAAGAAGAGAAAACACACAGGAGTGTGCAGGCTTAAAAGCACCTAAAAGAGGAAATTTAGAGGAGCCTGTTAATAAATAAGATCTTTTTTCATACTCCTGATGTTTGACTGATCCCGTTTGGGTATGTGTCATTCACCAAGAAACATCATCCTCATCATCCTCTTCATCATCATAATCATCATCGCACCTGGCCAGCAGTGGCCAGCACTGAAGACGCTGGCCAGCACTGCATTCTCAAGTGGTGCCAACAGCGTTCGGCAGGTTAAAATTGCATCAATCCAGTCAAACCCATGTTGGGAGAAAACTGAAGAAGGGAAGAAGAGAATTGAGTACCGTACAAAGCTGATCCCCTATTCAAAGGACTCAAAGACTAGCGTCACGATTCACACTTCTCTAGTCTACATTTCCTAGCACATAATCCTCACCCACCATCCCGGCAGTGGCAGAGGAGGCGGCAATAGCGCTCGCATTAACGCCTCGGGCGTCACCCACAATTATGATCACGGATTCGAAAGCGGCCATTCAAAATTTCGCCCGTGGGTACATATCGCCCATGGCGTCCAAAATTGCCCTTCAAAATCCCCCGACCTCCCTGGTAGACATCGTCTGGACCCCGGCGCACACCGGCTTGTGGGGAAATGAGGCAGCACACAACGCAGCACGACGATTTACTATCCGTGCCGGCGCCAGCCTCGTTCCCTACCACGGCGCCAGGTCAGACAGGGATCACCTAATCACCTACCATCATATCACTGCGCATTCCCGCCTCGCGTGCCGTCAATACCCACCTGCCCACCCTGAGCTAACCAACGATCAGGAGCGCTTATGGCGACTCCTGCAGTCGCACTCTTTGGCCTACCGAGCACTTCTGCGCCGAATTCAACCCTCGCAATTCCCCTCGCCAAATTGTCCACTCTGCGGGGACCTAGCCACGCTGGTCCACTCCATGTGGTCCTGTCCTCAAGACCCCTTTCCACGCATGTTAATGAACAGCAGTGGGAGGGAGCGCTGGGCGGCTAGGAGCCAAATGTCCAGATACTTCTGGTCACCCGTGCTGCCAACGTCGCTGCCGGCCTCACACCGGCGGCCACACCGCTTCCGTAAACCAGCCTAAGGCTCAATAAAGTGATTCCTCCTCTTCCTCCTACCTACACATTGCCCCTCTCGGGCCTGGTCCTTCGTTTGGTCAATAAACGGTCCACAACAACTGCCGCTGCCACTGCCCGCAAGAGCGGCGCAGTTGGCGTGGCTCGGGGAACGGGATTTCCTCGTCTTAAAAACACAAAGAAAAAAAAAAAAGGCTCCAATACACACTGTGAAGGTGGTTGGAAACAAAGCTTTACACGACACCCACAACAACTGTCCATGCCACGTCACTTCAATTCACACACGTGGTTCTACAAAGAGTGAAACCAGAGATTCTGCCAGCCGTTTCCTGGATTTCGCGGGGGCAACGTCCCGAATGCAGCAGCAGCGTCGGATACGGCCGGGCTAGAGCAGCGGGCCGTGCGTCGGCAGAAAACGAAGAGGAGCGTCTTTCGGAGGGTGTGACAGCGGAACCTAGCCATCCTGATGTGCTAGCTAGGGGCTACACCACCGCACGACACAAGCGCAGACACCGAAACTATTCGGCATGTGAGCTTAGTGATTCCCGTTATTACCGATTAAAACTAGTTACTTTAGTAAGTTTGAGAATTGCGAGAAAGCTGAGCGAACATTTATAATCTATATTTATCAGATTCAGTTGCTCTTTTCGCCTTTTGTAATACCTGCTAAACACAACCGAATTGGAGTCCACCAATTTAGAAAACGACAGAGCCCCATTCGTGGCAAGCGGTGCGCGAAAGGTAGCGTTTCTCTAGCGGCCAGATGTCTGTATGTGTTCTCTACATTTTGTTCTCCCGCCCTGCAAACTAGCACTTAACGTATCTTTGCCGTACGACCACTTAATTTCGTCGGGCCCGGGTTACCCAGTAGGTGCTGTCGAACAAGTTAATCAAGCCGTGCGAAGGAAGCGCACAGTTGACGCGAAGCACGCCAGAACAGGCCAAAAACAACCGTCGCTAAAGCAGACGACAAAGTCGTCCCTCCAACGCGCACGCCGGTGGGAGCAGCAGCTGCGCGCGAGGAACGCTCATTAATAGCGCCACATCGCCGCGCCATCTGCACTGTGCTCCGAAAGTGAAAACCGCCCTCCCACTCCCCATCCGCGTTCGGAGTTTCTTGTCCCGCACGCCACGAAGGAATCGTTGGCTAGTAGAGGTAGAAAGCTTTGCTTTAAAACTTTTCAAGGGTGTGTTGTAGTATCGGGATTTTCGGACCCCATCATTTCGGTGGTCCGATACCGGGGGCTGGAACACGGTTTTAAAAGGCGGCGCCATCTTGAATAAAGCCTCTCTTGGATTTCCCCCTTCAGCGTGGGCGTTTGTCTCTTGTGCCCTTCGGGGCCGTCGCCGTCGCGACATTGCAATGGCGCAGTCGGCACTAGAACTTCCGGAAAAGTAAGCGTTAAGCTTTCGAATATTTTGTGCGCAAACTGGCCACAAGTTTTCTTTCAACATGGTCAGCCCCGGAAGGCTCCGCCGAACTCGATAGGGGGTTAGGTCTACGACAGGCTTCCACTTCGGTGGAGACGGCGGCCCGCTTCACAGTCGCCCAATCGTTCCATCAAGCATCAAACCGATTCCGCAAACGCCAGGACGAAGCCAAACTTCAAGGCAGTGACAAGTAGCGCCAGTTAGTACACACTAAACGTTTTTACACCCTTTTTGGCCGAAAACGGTGTTAAAACCCATGGCGAACACCTTTGAAAGGGGTTTTGTCTGAAAAAGGGTGTAAGCATGAAGAAAGGGTGTTCTTGTGAACACTATAAAATAAGGGCGTAAGGTTGCTTAACGACCTAAAAAGTCGGTGTGGGCAGCGCAGCTACGCGTGACAACGTGGAGCGGCTAAGCGCGCAGCATGACATTAAACACGCACAAGTCACACTTGGACTCCTGATGAATTGATCAAGAAAACCAACGGGATGCATGGGGAGTGCGAGTGCACGCTTACTTAGAAATACATCTGCCCTTGTTGCTTTTATAGCCAGCAGAGGAAAGTCCTCTGATAGAGTCGGTGGGCTTGTCGCAAAAATCTGATATTTTAGCGCTAATTCTGGAATTAGGTGCTTTAATGTGAGCATATGCAATTCAGCCTGCGGATTTACGAAAACTCTTTAATCGTGATTTGATTATTATTTTCTATAAATCACAGCATCTTACTAAATATTCAACAGATATTCCACAATATTTTAAACCCACCACAAAAGGTGTTCATTATTTCAGCACCCTTTTTCCCACAAGGGTGCAAAGCTAAAAATTAGGGTGTTGGAAACTAAGCAAAAGGGTGTGAAAGACCACCGACTAAGAAAAAAGGGTTTAAAAGATCAACTTCACCCTTGGAGGTATTTTATACCCGTTTGCTTATTACCAGCGGAGCTGTTTAGGCTTGAGCGAGGTTCGGGGACGTTAGCAAAAAATACCAAGAAAAATTACTGCACCGCCTGTTAAAGGAGTACTGACACGAAATTTCAAAGCTGTGATAACTATGTAAAACGCTTCCTTTTTATCAGGAGATATCTCCCAGCAAGTTTCAACAGCAATAGTTCAGCGAAACATATTTAAAATCCATTTTAATCTTCGCGCACGAGAAAGCCCAGAGCTGGCCGACATGACATCATGTGCTACTTGCCCGTAACTGCCGACGTCGGGGCTCCCGTGACAAAGCCGACGCGCTGGCTGTGGTTGGCGCGCGCTGCTCGGGTGTGTGTACACGTCATGATTTTGGGACTGACGTCATGCTGCCCGGGCCTGTGGGGACGGCGAAGACCTCTGCCGGTCTGGGCGCGCGCGTGCGCTCGCTCGCGCGCGCTTCCAGAGAGGCAGCGATGCGGCAAGAATGGTGACGTCATGTGATACATCCTGTCATGGCGGCCGCTCGGCGTTTTTCAGTCGAAACCGAAACTGGCACGAATAAACGACGCCGTAAATGAATGTTTACGCTGCGCTCGACCGTCTAATGTGTCATTCTCTGATTAGTGGGCTGGTAGGCACGCATAGCAGCGAAAAAAACCTAACACGAAAATTTCGTGTCAGTACTCCTTTAAGGGTGCCCCATCGCCGATAGGTGTTGTAACAGTGAAGCCGGCTTTCGCGCCTGTTCGAGTGTGAGCACAAGGGGCGCATGCGCACCTCTTGCTATACTATTTTAAAGGTACTGGTCTTCTTGAGACCCTAAAACGCAAAAAAAAAAATGGCGCGGCTTGGACTAGCGGCGCAAGATTGGAGAAACAGCGGAGAAGGGAGTCGACCTAGCTTGTTTCCCACTTAGATCCGCCGTCAGCGTGGGGGACACACTGGAACAGCCTTGTAAAACCCGGCTAAACTTGGCTTCACCGATCAGCACTTAGCCTAGCCTAGCAATAACATCGCAAAACCTAACAAAACTTAGCAAAGCCTAGCAAGATTTAGCAAAACTTGGCAACACCGGAATAAGCTAGATCGACCCCCAGCTCCACTGTTTTTTTTTTGTTTTTTTTTCAGCAGTACTATTATGAAAGGGAGCACAGGAACGCATAGAAAACACCCTCAGACCCAGCTATGCGTGATACCGAGCGGCCGCCGTCGGAAACTAAGTGGAAAGAGGGACGCTGTTCTAATAACTGCTCCCATTCCCGCCGTGCGTCTTATCGGCTGTCGGACGATACCATATTATCGGCGAAATGGCGTAAGCTGCTGCTTTGTAGAAATCCCAGCGTGGCAGGAGGGCCAGCAGTTAGTAGAAGAGCGCCCTCCTTCCCCCTTTTATTTTCACAGCGCCATCCGTGTGTCGCTCCGAGTCTGTTTCGAGGCTGTTTGCCACGCGTTCCTGTGTTCCCTTTCATATTGCTCATAATAGTACACCTATTTCACACCCTTTCAGAAAATCATGGGCGTTACAATCGGTCAACACAATTCTCGCCACACAAAAAGTGTGTAACGCTAGAAATTAGGGTGTTGGAACCTAAGAAAAAGGGCGTAATGAACTCCCAACATCCTTACTCCGCACGCCTTTTTTAGGCAGTAATGTTACAAAACGTTAAGTGTGATATATTGTATTTTTAATTTTGAAAGTTCAAGTTGATGTTTCACGTGCCAAAGCTTAACTTGGACCTATATAGGCGCACCGTACTTGGAAATGAGCGATCATTGCAGACAAATAATTTTTGGGGGGTTTTGATCATTTATTACCAGCTGGGGAAGATGGTATGTTGGGATGTCTTGTACTTCGCAGTGCAATTATACATGCATGCACGGCTTAAATCAATCAACAGCTGAACCCTTTTTCCACACCTTTTCAACACCCTACCAAAAACCAAAGGTGTTGAAGTTGTTCAACACCCTTCTTACCACACAAAAAGGGTGCAGAGTTACGAATAAGGGTGTTGAGTTTAAAGAAAAAACGGGTGTAATGGCCTCCCAACACCTTTTTTTACTTGTACTACATCTTTCTTGGCCAAAAAGGGGTACGAAAGTTTAGTGTGCTGGTAGCTGTATTGACCAAGCAAAGGTGGCGTCACGCCGTTCAATAGTCGTCATTGCTCCGTCCTCGTCTAAAGGCAACATGGCTGACATCGCGGCGAAGCCACTGCCATTTCTGTCGGACCCGAAGATTTCGCACCGAAACGGCAAGCGGCAGTTCTGAAGATGTTTTTAGGAGCAGAAGGAAGTCGAATCGCCCACATGATAGAGTCGAACAGACCATCGGCCACTCACTTCGACGCCGTGGCATGACAACGGACGAACCGTATCCAGTTTAGAAGCTTACTTCAAGAAGATACCGAATCGGGAATCGAGTTTGCGCGCACAGATCAATATTTAGGCCGACAGAGCAACTTTGTCTCCGAAGACGCTTCATCACTCGTGGACCAACTCATCATAGACCTTACGTCAGGCGAATCAGAGAGCGCCTGCTGGCAGACGCCACAACACCGACGTTAGACAACGCCATCCAAATCACCCAAAACATAACCCAAGTCCAGGACTGCGAAGGAAAGTTTGACAACCACCTGAATGCAGCCAATCGGCTGCATTCAGGTGGTTCGGCAAATCGGCCGAATGTTATCAATCGAATAACCGAGCTCCGGCTTCTTGGGGAAAGGCAAAATCTTGGCCAGACGTCATTCAGGTAGTATCCATGCGTTTCTAAGCGAAACGTTAACTACATTTAGCAAATCTGCCGGAGCTTCATTATACAACGATTTGATCATTGCGGTGATAATACCATCTGGGCCTGGCACAGACGCTGGGAGGCAAGAAATCACTTTACCCAGTTCGCCTATATTGACCTCTTCAAAATGAGCTGAGCCTACTATACGACGGCTTGTAGGAGGAATCCTCGTCACAAATCGCAGCTGTAGGGACGCTGCACAACTGTAAAACAAGACAACGAAGAAATGAAGCTGCTGACAGAAAAGTAGTAGTAGTTTCAAGTATCTCTGCTGACTTTTGGTTTTGCTGACTTTAGCAGGGAACTGCAGTTAAGCGCATTTCAGCTCGAGGAAAGCCAGCAGATGGAATCGCAGCTCATGCGGAATAAAAGCCCTCGTAAGACAACTGGAGTTCCCTATACCTAAAGGGCTAAGTACTGAAATCATCCAAAAAGAAGGAAAATAAAGAGGGAAAGTAAACCTAAATGGATGTTCCCGGAACCCCAAAGTGTGTGTGCTGTTCTCTAGAGTGCTGTGTGGGTGCAAGGAAGTGCGCAGTGCAGTGACGTGCAAAGGTCAAGTGAAGTGAAGGCAAAGACAGTGCCTACCAGGGATTTCCACACTGTTTAGTTACAGCTCAAGAGACCATTGTTACGGGTAATGAATCGTTCCCGAAGGAAGGAAATACAGAGGAAGAACTACATTACTGTTTCGGACTCTAGCACAGCCAACCGGAGGCGTGTTTCCAAACGCTTCGGTGCACAGCGCCCCAAGTGACATCTGAGATGTCACTAAGCGCGCTATTTTATTGAGCTCCTGCTAAAAGCAGCCCGCTGCTCGTGCTCTGTGGCCTCAAGGTAGAGCTCTGGAAATGCCGCAGGCGGCGTTGATTCTGTACACTGCCGTTGATGACCAAGGTTAAAGCCCCAGCGGATCTACTTCTGACGTTCTTCTTTCTGTGGCGTGAGCTACACTGGTCGAGGTTGAGCAGTTTCGCGTGGCTCCTGGGGAGCTGTGCTGCGCATGCGCGAGGAGCAGTGACGTCACACGGCGCACAGAACGTTGATCCCTGCTTGGCGTTTCTCACACACAACACGCGCCCAGCGTCTTCGCCGACCTCCTTTCCGCAAATGGCGGCCTGGTCCACTTGATGATCATGCGAGGGGTGGCCAGGTGTGGAACCGATGGCTCGTGCACCGCAGCAACACCGGCGTGCGCCTGTGGAACCAGCTTAGCTCTGGGGCGACTGGTGACACTGCGCCGGAGCCGCTTGGTAAATATACATGTCTCGCATAATAAGTATACCGTGTGTGTGTGTCATTGAAGCAGCAGAAAGCATGATAATCAAGATAATCCTAGACAACCAGGAAAGCTAAGAATAACCAGCTGAACCTCAGCTCACGCTACGTATATCCTGGCATAGCCGAGCTAAGCCACTGCTTATTTTTTTGTTAAGTTATTTCTAAACCCAGTTCTACGTGTTGTTATTGTTAATAGCGGTTATTTGGAAGGTTTAGGTCACTTGAGGTTCGGGGCGCAGCCTATGACCACGTTTAATTAACTTTCTGTATCGTGCAAAGACACATGTCACGTGGATCGCTGTGCAGCGAAGCGTTTGGAGTAGTAATAAAGTTTACTGCTACTACTACTGGCTTTGGGTTTCCCTTTAGAACTATTACTTGTCAACGGGCATGGATTGTGAGGTTGAATGAGTTCTCATGAACTTGCTCGTGTTTGTGGGTGTCGCCCGTGCCTGTTATTTTTTGTTCTCCACTAACCAGGTACTTTCTCTTAAGTATGTATGTACTATCGCAATTTCCGGATCCCAGCATTTCGGTGGTCTACCACTAGGGGGCTGCCACAAGAGGACGCCACCGTAAATAAAACTCTTGGATTTCCCGTTTCAACGTGAGCGGTTGTCTCTGCTGTGCCTTTCGCTTCGGTGCCGTCACCGTCGCGACACTACATGTGTTTCACACCTTCGTGGGCTCAATCTCAAAGTGGTTTCAAACTCCGGATGTCTCTAGCGGTTCTTAATTACACACGTTTCTACTCATCACTTACACTGAATATTTCAAACAGGCCTTTCTTTCTTGTTCTCTCAGAAAATGATGAAACCGAAAGCCGTTCGCGACAAACACACGGCATGAGAGGGTTCTTTCGTCCCTACAAGAATGCTCAGAAAGCACGGCAATGGCAACGCAGGCAGCACTCGCAATAAAGTCGGACAAAGCGACATGTATTTGTACCCCTTCAATGAAGCGTGTCCTCATAGTCTCCTTTACTAGCGGTGAACCGCAGCGGTAGCTTCGCTTGCCCCAGCGCACGAATCTGACCATAAGCAAATAAATCGTGCGGTCAAGGCGCTTCCCCCTTTTATCAAAGCGAAACCCGCTGTATCGATAAGAAGTTCGCGTAGAAGTGACGAGGGTTCAGGCAGCTAACCACTGCCAAAGACACACGTTCCCCGTCAAACGTTCCCGCTGATGGGCTGATGGGCAACGATGGCGTGCGCGAGGAACATAAGTCCCGTGAGGACGCAGAAGACGCCGGCGAACGCGCGGAGCGAGTACAGCTCTTCTTTCGACTCGGTGCACACGTAGTTGGCGCTGCTGGGAACGTAGGCCGCCATGGCGATGGACGAGTGCAGCTTCATGAGGCAGCTGTACGGGAGGTCCGGGGATCCCACGAGGCAGGCGGCCATCGCGGCGACCGAAGTGACCAGGCAGATGCCGGCCACGATGACCATGAGGAGGACGTCAGAGCGGCCCACGATGCTGGAGAGGTCGTGCGCACTCAGCAGGAGCACCACTGCCGGAACGCCGCCGACCAGCTGGAGCGCATGTATCATGCCCATGGGCGTGTTCACGTAATCGATGTTGAAGGTCATCGGGCGGCGGCATCGACTCACGCCGGCGGACTGCTTGGAGGACGAGCGTTGTTGTTACGCTGTTAGGTATAGACACATACCCAATCAGGGGATCGGCCAATCAACTGAGGATAGTGAAAACAAACAGAATTTTTATTTAATTACAAGGCGCTTAGAAAATACAATTTAGACCGGTCGGAAAGAGTTTTGGATCCATAAACAAAAAAAAAGCTGTAAAATCAAGGCGAGGGTGACTAATCGCAATCATAAAGAGAATCTATTGGAATTTTCAATGAAGCGCAGGAGGGCAGAGCATACATCCCGGCGGCAGAACCCCATTTCGGATGCCCCAAACGATAGTAGAGCTGGCACTGTTAGGGATATCCCATACTGCAAAGCGGCACCTCCAGGAACTGACGTCTGAGACATGAAAAAACGTCGACATATCAAAAGGCAGTGCTCGACAGACTCGTCTTCGTTACAATAGCTGCGCTGCACTGAGCTTCTTCCTTTATTTCTACCGTTGCGGGATGGAGCATACCCGCTATGCGGGGCTGCTCGGTGATGACGAAAGGTGAAAAGAAGAGATACATAAGATTGCGGAAATCGCTAATCATCGTGCTCTGTAAACGGCGAAGCGGCGTGCAAGGGACACGGACATAGATATAATATTCGGTATCTGGCGCGTGTCACGGGTCGAGGGCTTTGGAAGTCACATGCGCGCAAACCGATGCAAAGTCTGTTGCTGAAAGTATTTTGAGGTTGACACATGAGCCTGCACTAAAAGCACGGAAATGTGCTGATTTTGGTAAGACAAAAACATCCCGGGCCATCTCCCCTAACGTGAAACCTGGAAAGGGGCGAAGCATGCAGTGTGCATAAGTGTATTCAAAGATTGTAAGTCTCTTTCTGGCCACACGACACGCGCTGATTGGGCGCCGGAGAAGGGCTGGTGGGAGGAGCAATAGCGCCCTTGCTTGCTCAGGTGGTGGCGCCCGCTCTTGCGTTGAACCGTATTTAAGCTATTAATGTTTTTTCCGATTAAAATGAGAGACAGATTGGCCGTAAGTTCTGTTCGTGTCACACACCGCTGCATGCTAAGAAGTATGCTTTACAGAAAAAACCTGAAATTTGAAATCATTTTTGGGACGGAATTGAACAAGTTTCTGTCATTAATGCAATTAACGCCTTATTATTCCTGTATAATAAATTAGTTTAAATGATGTTAGATTATTTTGAACTGGTTTTATCCATGATACACTTATTTTGTAGCGTGAGCTACACTGGCCGAGGCTGAGAAGTTTCGCGTGGTTCCTGGAGAGCCGTGCTGCGCAAGCGCGGCACGTGGTGGGCCGGTCCACTTGATGATCAATAGAGGGGTGCCAGGGTGTGGAACCGATGGCTCGTGCGTCGCAGCAACACCGTGCTGCGCAAGCGCGGCATGTAGTGGCCCGGTCCACTTAATGATCATGCGAGGGGTGGCCAGGAGCAAGTGACGTCACACGAAGCACAGAACGTTGCTCGCTTCCCTTTCTCGCTTATCACTTTCAGAGAAGTCACGCAGCACTACCGGCTACAAAGACAGACACTCCCTCCACCTCATCCTAGCCTCTCTAAGGAGCAGCAGACAGTCTTTCGCATCATTCAATCTGGATCCTTCCCCCACCCAACAAGGCTACACCTCATGTTCCCGGAACAGAACTCGGCCGAATGCAAATTTTGTAAAAAACCAGGATCACTCCGCCACATAATTGGGGAGTTCGACTTCAGCTCAGAAAATCCACCCCTCCTCCATCCCCCCACCCCCTCTTTTAGAGAGCAATGGGAGATTTTGATGTCCAGCTCCTCACTCGCGACCCAGCTAGCGCTGGTCAACCGGGCGCAGGCGGCCATGACATCATATGGGCTCCAGTGAATAAGGAACCACTCCCAATTTAGACGCTCAATAAATGTATTCTCTCTCTCTCTCTCTTTCACACACCCCATATACGCACCCAGCGTCTTCACCGACCTCCGTTCCGCACGTGGCGGCCCGGTCCACTTGATGATCATGCGAGGGGGTGGCTGGGTGTGGAACCGGTGGCTAGTGCGTTGCAGCAACGCCGGCGTGAGTCTCTGGAACCAGCTTAGCCCTGGGGCGATTGGTGACGCTGCGCCGGAGCCGCTTGATAAATATTGGACTGATTTTCGGACTGATTGATTTACTATTATTATTATCATGATAATCCACGACAGCAGCATCATCATCATTGTCATCATCATTGTCGCCAACGTCATTGTCGTCGCCATTATTACCAGCCTCTTTGAGCCCATTGCAGGAGGAAGGACTACATGTTCCTTCAGGCGTTCCTGTCTTGGGATTACTCAATCCATTCTCTGTCCCGCATTTGTCAGGAATACGTTGCATACGATAAAGCACATTTACAACAGCGCATTCGCCTTTAAAAAATCCCGTATGATGCAGAGAAAGGCATACGCTTGGAACGTGGCAATAAATTGCGCCTTTATCTTTGTAGCTGAAACATACGCAGCCAGCACTTCCACCTTACGTTTTATTACCGTGAGTAACCCCCAGAACACAACGCAGCACCTAATACTTTACGAGAAGGAAAGGACAGCCGATTTGACGTTTTGAAACAATTCAGTGCTGGGCACATTGGATTTCAAAAATTAGGGGATGGCGTCACAAATACCGGTCACTGTCAGTGCTCCAAGAAGTTGCTGCCCCTAATATAAATAGTGGTGGAACTACGCACTAGCGTAAATGTCGTTTTTATGCATGGTTTTTATACTTCTATGCATGAATATTGCGTCTTTTTTCATGTAAATATATTTTTTATGAACGTTGGGAGGTTTTGTTTTCCAACCTCAAACTTCTGGCGCCGCATTTTTTTTTTTGTCGAGCTGAGCTGAATGGGACTGCATGTTGGCAAATACAACCTTAGCACCAACAACGTCTCTGCACGAAAGGTATATATACCTGCATGCCTGTGTAAATACCTGCAGATATACCCGGCCAGCGGGTAGGCCCGTGCCCACGGGCCGTGCTCGGGACAGGTAGCACGTATTTTCTCGGATCTTGGCCGGGCTCGTACTTGAAGAAAAAAAAAATTGGGCCGTGCCAGCCCGATCCGGTCCGGGTAGAGCCTGACGGCGGGCAGTCTCATGCCGCAAATTTTAAATTGTTGATAACGAAAAGTTGGCTCGTTGATCTTTTGGGTTTAATAAAAAAAAAACGAAGTGCAAAGTCACTACGGCGACGTTAAAAATAACAAAAAGATGTATTGCAATTATAAGGTGCTAACGTCAGTAAAACAAAACATATGGGTTCCATCAGCTTGTGACATGGCAATTTGGGCAGACCATACCACCAAGATAAGCTAACGTTCCCTTTGGTCTTCGAAAACTTATTATTTTTTTGTTAATAAACGCGACTGCTTAAGTAGACAACTTTGTGTGTATGGGAACAAGTTGGATAGGTGTTTGGGGAAAACTTTAGCGGTGGTAGTGATGATAACACGCATTTAATTTATGTACAAGGGATACAAAGCCGCCATGATACGCTTTAGCGAATTTTGGTGTCTAGGGGAGAGGGATTTGGTAAGAATTAAATTTAGAAAAGTTCAAGTTAAACTAGCTCTCCGCAGAGGGTGTTAGCGTCAAAAATATGTAGGAAGGAGAGTCCTTTGTGAAACGAATTGAATGAAACAACGACAGGTGCAATACCTGTTCAAGAAATGCATAAACAAACAGATTATCCACTTTTCTCAATATCATTTAACCGATCCTCAGTTCGAAGACCACCACAAATAAAAAGCACATTTCACCACGATTATCGACAATACACTTCCGAAGTCAAGATATTATGTTCCGCAAGGATAGGTCCAAATTTAAAATAAATTTAAATTTTTTCGGCTTCATGTGTAGAGGCTAACTCAGGCTGGTAGTTAAAAACAGCCTGGCGGGCTCGTGCTTACTTTATTAAATTACTCGGGCTCATGTTTTAAAAAAATTGTCGGGCTCGAGCCGGGCTCGGGCTTTTTTTCTTAGTGTTTTAGTCGGGCTCGGCCCGGGCCCGGGCCGTGTCTCTAGCGGGCCGGGTGCGGGCCGGACCTAGAAATTGCGGCGGCCTGTACAGTGCCCAAACAGGTATAAGAATAGCCTTACTGATAGCTTTGGTTAACAAGTTCACTGACTGTGGACATTTCCAATCGCTGAAGCTTAGAAACCTGACAGTTCACTTCAAGTAAAGGATTACTGGCTAAAAAGGTCGTAAGAAATTTTATTGTGAACGCAGGTTGCACTGCTTCAACTAACCAAAGCCCAAGTTTAATAAACGCTTGCAAAAGCCGCCACAGGTAGACTGGGAGCCTTTCTGATAGAGATATGACGTAAGTTAAGCCAAGAAAGACGCCCACTTAGGACCGTACACGAGTTGTCAGGGGTATACCTTCCGATAACCCCTATTCAGGAATAGCGGGTCAATGCCCGGCAGGGTTGGACCTTTCAAAATGCTAGTGGTGAGTACACTGTAGACTCGGCTGTGGATTAGCTTCTCACAATTACTTATATTGACCGATACATGCAGCCAGCAACGAAATTTCAACGAATGACGATGTCGAGCGTACGATTTGACTCCAAAGTTCAGCGTGTGCTGTGGCGTAACGCAATGCAAGCCCAGCCTTCCGCTGGGCCACAGCGCAGATCACATCATTAAGTCCAGTGGCATGCTCGCTGCTGTGGTTTTCTAGGTTTTCTTTGCTGGCGGCATGGGTTCGTTGCTCAGGGCATGCTTGTGAAACTGAGCCATGGTCATGAAGACAAAATGCAAGTTTGGTTCATTCAGAAGATTGTCTCGTTATGCTGACACCACTTTTAACGTAAAGTTCGCTCAAGTAAACTATATAATTAGGAAAAAATGGAATGGCCATGCGACCCATTAGCTCATTTCCCGCCACAGAACCTATGATATCATGCCAGCCGGCTCTGCGATTGGCTGAGGCCGGAAAAAGCGAACGCAAATTAGACAGAACTTATAAGCTTGCTGTACGAGCTATTTGCGCTTAAAAATAGGGCACATTCTTTTTATAGCTGTAAGAATGGTGGGACAAACAGTGGAAGTTACGAAAGGACACGCAAACATAGATGTACTGATTTGTACTGCTGTTGGTATACTGCGCGCACTATGCTTTGTTTAGATGTACAGCACTGCGGGGCTTTCGGGTTGTCCCAGACGACACTGGCCGATTGACGCAAGCGATGGCGTCTTACGGGACCATATTTGTCGAGCGATCACCATTTTTCACGAAATGATTATTTCTCCCTGAACAAAAACAGGCCAGATACAAAATAGTCAGAAACAAAGCAGAGACAGAAAACGTCCTGCTGAGGTGTGGTGGCGCCATCTAGGTTGACTAACAGTAAGCAAGTCTCCTCTCCACACCAAGTTTAGCTGATAGCATCCTCGATAAACACGCACCGGGGTTGCCCCCAAAACCGGCGCGGTGCACGGTGCCCAACGACGGTGCGCACCGGCACGGTGCATTGATCGAGGACAAACTGAGCGGTTCTACCCTAGCACCATCTCTAAGGCTGTGAAAGCAACTCATCAAAACGTTCACAAGTGGCTAAAAAGCAGCGTAATATTACACAGCGCCACTACAAAGTGATATTTATTGAAATCTAATGATTATATGTACACGCAAGCCATATCCGTCACACATGCGCTAAAATGTACTTCACCGCTTCCACTAAACAGCTGCCTACAAGCTGCTTCTGATCTTCGTACTGAGAGCCATAACGCGAGTGCCTGTTATGTTCCGCCCTTCCGCCACAGTAAAGCAAGTAGGTCTTCGTGGTCTAGGCCCTCTAGTAACTGTTCGTGTAATTCAATCGAACGAAACGAATGCAAAGCTCCAACTGGCTGGCGATGCATTCAGCCTTCTTTGCAGTACACGAAGTTCGCGTCCTCATTTTCAATCTCCGGCCCTTATTAACGGCCGTTATGAGCCCGTCGCATCGCTGTCTGATTAATTCGCAAGAAATTCATGCTTGTCAGCAACAATATACAGCCCGTTCCGCCTTCACACGAGTGCACCGATGCTACAATTCACGGCACCGATGCGCCGTCGCTGCAGCAGACGGCGAAGGAAGCCGCTTCGCCGGCGTCGTCCGCGATGCATCTCGGGATTGCACTCCGTCGCACCGTCAACTCTCACGGTGCGCGAGGGGGCAACGAAGAACTGCCCCGCGACGGTGCGCCCCAGTTTATCGAGGACACATGGTGCGCACCGGTGCGGTTAATCGAGGATGCTATGAAAGACCTGTTCTTATGACGGCATTGCAAACGTCGTTCAAGCACACGTTTTGGCGCGAGAATCAATATGTTAGCTTAAACGAATAATTTCTCAGTGAATATGCATCGTTTACTTCCGGTCAAGCGCTGGGGGCACTATTGAACACGAAATATTTCGAATAAAACAAACTTGTATTTTGTCTTCATGGCCCTTTTACAGTGAAGGGTTATCGAGGACGGTCTTAATTGTCATTCTAATGTGTGGCTCTGGAGAATAATGTACCATGGCTCTAAAAAATAGGGACAATCTTCCAACAAGGATTTGTTTGGTCGGGAGTGAGGAGTAAGAGCTTGTTGGCTGTACGCCAGCTTTGTTGGTGCCACTAACTAATGCCCGCTTGTAGAGCTTGATCGCCGTCCTGTAAATATTGTAAATATATTTCTACGCCTTCTTCCTGTAAAAATATTCCGCAACCATGCACAATTCTATTATTCTTCATCATCATCATCACCAGCCTAACTACTCCCGCTGCAGAGCAAAGACCTCTCCTATTTTTGTCCAATTACCGCGGTCCTATGCCAACTGTGACCAATTTATCCCTGCAAACTTCTTGATCTCATCTGTCCATCTAACTATCTGCCGCCTCCTGCTACGCTTTCCTTCTGTAGGGATCCACTCTGGTACCCTTAATGCACCAACGGTTATCTTGCCTTCGCATTACATGCCCTGCCCACGTCCATTTCTTCTTCTTAATTTCTACTAGTATGTCCTTAACACGCGTTTGTTCCCTAACCAACTCCGCTCTCTTCTTGTCCCTTAATGTTACACCTATCATTTTCCGCTCATTGCCCTCTGAATCTATTATTCTTATTACATTAGAAATGACCGCAGGAGGAATTGGAGAACGACGTTTTTTTTCCGTCGCAGACACGGTCAATCTCGGGATATGCACCTGCACAGCAATACGTCTTGAGAAGCTAGTGGAAGGGAAGTATCACTCGCCACACGATTTTTTGAAGAAAGTCAAATTAACGATCCGTCAAGGAATGTATTCCTTCGGTGACGCAGCCAACACATGCTTCACATTTCTTCAGCAGCCTTCTGCGAGAATCTTTTTCCTATTACTTAACCAATACGACACACGCATCATAAATTCGAAATTCTAGTTTCAGTTTCTCAAAACAATTAGGCCTACGTATACGGCCGCGAATTTTAGTTGCAAGTGACGTTAAGTATAGGTGCTCCATGCGTTAAAAACCTACCATTCATTTGCGTGACAAATAAAGTACAGTTTGGAGAGTACAAACGAGTAGCGTGTCAATAATAAAGCTCGTTCGAGTAACTTGATATTTAAAATAGTGATGACGTTCCAAAGAAACGCGAAATGCAGTGTTCACAATAACAAATAACGTGTAATACATCGAGCGTTTCCCCACCCATTCACTTTCACATGAGACCCGCTCCCGAAGCCCGGTTGAGTCTCAAAGGTCGTCAAGGTGTAGCACAGCTCAGACTAGGACGGGCTGGTAGGCAATGACCGCCGAGGCGATGTAGCTGAAGCAGTTGATTATAGAGAGCCCCGAGGCGATGCGGCCGGACACGGTGCGTCCCTGCGTCAGTTCCTGGCTGGTGAACAGGATGGAGCACAGGACGTAGCCCAGGGTGGCCGTGGCCACCGTGGTGCGATACACGGTGCGCAGGGGCAGCGTGTTGTCCAGGGTGCAGCAGGCGTACAGGAAGAGCGACAGGGTGAAGAAGGTGCCCGACACCCACACCATGAACAGGGCGTCCACGCGCAAAACCACGAACCGACCGCGCTGGCTCGAAGAAGTGGTGACCAGGAAGAAGATGGTCGGGCCTAGCAGGAGCTGGACCAGGTTGAGGATGCCCAGGGTCATCCGGGCGTACGGAGCCATGATAATGCGACTCGGCTCGGCTGGTGGCGGAGCGCTCGCAGGCCGGAAGGGTTAGGTGGCAAGAGCGGAGACTTAGAAGCGATGGGCTTGCCCGCTGGCCTTGAGTGTGTGGTGTGAAGGTCACCAATGTGGCCTCGTCAACCTAAGGGTGGAGATGCGCTTGAGAACAGAAAGTGCAAGTCTCTTGTTCAGCAACCACAACAACAACAACAACAACAACAACAAAAAACAAGGCGTGGTATGGCACATAACGCCCGAACCCTCTAAGTAACAACCAGAAGAGGCTCAGTACGAAACACCTTTCAATCGCGTACTAAAAGGGGTCTTTCAGAAAAAAAATTAACGAAGCGTTTAATACAAAAATAAAATGTTAACAGGAATGGTCCTTCTCGACTTGAGCGCCAAAAAAATACATTTTTTTGCTTGTCCTAGCGCGGGTAGCATATTAGTTTTCTATCAGCAAGGATGAGCTCTAAATTACAAGCTTCAAATGACTAAACGCAATAATTGACAATGACAACATATCACCGAATAACATTGTGCGTTAAGCCGAGGTCGGTGCAGCAACCAGTTCCTGTCATTTTTTTTTTTTTTTTTTCAGATTCCGAAATTACAGGTCTAGAGTACAGGGATTGCATGGTTGAGCTACTCGATGTGTCCGTAAATTTAAGCCTGCGATATTTGTATTAGCGTCCATTAAAGGTTGGCGCATTTCGACAGGGTTGGAATCTCCCGGAGCACCCGCCGCGGTGGCTCAGTGGCTAAGGCGTTGTGCTGCTGAGCACGAGGTCGCGGGTTCGGTTCCCTGCCGCGGCGGCCGCTTTTCGGATGGAGGCTAAAAGTAAAAACGCCCGTGCGTACGAGATTTCGGCGCACGTTAAAGATCTCCAGGTGGTTAAAATTTATCCGGAGCCCTCCACTACGGTGCGCCTCATCGCCTGCGTTGCGTCGGCGCGTTAAACCCTACCGCCAATCAACCGAATCTTCCGGAGCAACTTACTTGCCAACAGCGGAATGCCCACTGTCAACGAAGCTGAATAACGTTAAATCGCAAATCACGATTAGGGCTAAAGGGACTGCCGGAAATGGAGTACAATAGCCGTACCTAGCGCAACTGCGAAGCCTCCGCAAGGAACTGTTACAACCCACGGCGATACCTAGCGTACTGATACCAAGCGTAATGATAGCCGCAGGCTTCATTACGTAGCATTCGCTTTCCAGCATCAGCAAATGTTTAAAACTGGAAGTAAATTGATTTACCTCTGAGCCTAAAGAGAAGACCTGGGCGGTAGCGTGAACTCGTACTTCTTCTTCTTTCTCCTTCTTCTTTTCTTTCTCTTCTTGGTATTCAAACATCAAACTCATCGAGGGAAGGGGAGAAGGTTGCCCACGAGGGTAGCGTAAGTGTAGATGACGCTTACAACAACTCAATAATGACCGCAAATATTGCCGCTTAGGGAGAAACAAACCGACATAAAAGGAGCCACAGTATTGTTATTGCATTATTCGATCAACGCGACAAAACGGAAACGGCTAATCACAAAATGAATAACCTGTTTTGCCAAAGGTCAGGATCGTCATAATTACCGAGGCTGCGCGAGAATAATTTCGCAAAATTTTTCCTTTACGACGAGGGCCTCACTTCTAAGGATTGTTTTACAAGCCGCAGTTGCCCAGTTTGCCACCGCAGCGATGCAAATAGCCGACAAACACCACTTGCTGCGGTCTTGCCTCGCTTTGCGTCTTACGAGACTGCGACATCTTGCGGCGACGGGCATCCGTGCGGAAGACGCTGGGCGATCGTCGCAAGGCACGCCCACACGAGCGCTTCGCGTTTTCTTTGTTTTGTTAACTGCCGGGAGGTCGCCTTGAGGCTTGCGCTCACGTGCGCGAGCGCTCGGCAATTTCTTGGTGTTTTTAACTGCGGACACAAAAAACTACGATTAGCTAATCAGCTTCACCGATAAAAGGTGTGTGCTGGCAATAGATGATGACATAGCCAGAGTCGAAGTCAGCGTGTAGGCGACCCGAAAGGCTTCAGGCAGTGCCTTCGATCTCGATCTGCCGGGAAAGCGGCGGAAACCGTAAGCCGCTTTAACAACAATGGGAGCGCCATTCGCGAGATTGCTAATGGCTTTGCACAGCAGTCTTATTGCATTTCTAAAGCGTCAATTTGACACGTTCTCCTACTTCCCTTCCCTCTGGCATAAATAATCCTGCGTTCCCAATATTTGCAATAACGGTGTCCACTAGGCCAGGCAAGCTTTTCAGCCAGTCATTTTTAGCAGCTGTAAACGCATTGTAACTGGAATAGTACGAGCCTACGAGGAGCTATTAATTCCTGCGCCTTCCAATGGATTTATAATTAAATTCAGTCTGCCACATTCTCAGTTGCCTGGAAGTTGGCACGCATAGTTTATTTTTAAAACTGTTGCTAAAATAAATGCTAGTAAAAGTGATCAAGTGTTTTTTTTAATTCTCAGTGTAACATTTTACTTCCCCACTTCATCCCTTTTGACGATCACTAACTCAGTGCTCCCCTTAGTGGCCAAGTACCCCATTAGCCCACGCACTTAAAAAGGAGTCGTGAAGACAAAATACAACCTTGTTTAGTTTGAAAGAACGAATCTCTCGTAGTTCGTTAAACTTAATCTTAGCTGGGAAAGGCGTTTTTTAACTAAAAAAAGAGAAAATGTAAAAATAATGAAAAAAAAAATTATCATTCTTTCAAGCGCGAAAAAATGTGGACTGAGGACGTGAAAGACAGGGACGGGCGCACCTTTCCCGGTCCTTCACGTCCTTTGTCCAATTTTTTTTTTTTCGCGCTTTGAATATTGATTATGGACAACGAACTAGCCCGAACCTACACTTTTTCGAATTTCGCGCTACATGACGTCAGCAGTGACGTAACAGGGAAAATACTGGGCCTCCTCGATTATTAGTCCCGGATCGTCCGCGGACTACCCGAAACGCGATCCGGCGCTGGATTTTCCCATATATCGCTACAGAGCTACCGGTCCGAGGGCAGTCCTCGGACTGCCTGCGGACCGTCCAGGACTGGTAAATTGAGGAGGCTAACTAAAGCTATAGTTATTAGAGAGCTTAATATACGTAAGCATTAAAACGGCGCCATCGGACGGAACTGCCATTGGGCGGTTGTGTTCCCGGACGCTGGCGGTGATCGGCGGCTGCAAATCACACAAAAGAAGTTCCTGTGATGTCATAAAGAGCGGGTGAGAAAGTGGCTGGGTAGTTGCCACTGCTTTACCTGTTTTTCCTAATATGTAGTTTAGTTGTCGGAAGTGGCCATTAAAACTGTCATAGTTGTTACTGGGGCAATCGAAGTATTTTGGATGAATCAAAAATTCTATTTCGTCTTCATGGCAGTTTTAGACTGTGCCGGCATCAGCCATTGCACGCCCTACATTCCCTGAACATTTGCACTCTCCGCCCTATTTCGTGTTATCAGTACAGTGGGAGAACATCCAACGGTTTCCGTGTCACACTGCTAGGCGTAAAACGTAGATCTAGTCATGTTAGGCGAAGGGTCAATCCAACCCACCACTTTAAACGTAAACGGTAAACCACACATCACCATGGGCGGTCTCTTTAACCCGTCCTAATTTAAATTTCTGGCAGCATCTTTTCCGCCAGATCTGCGTGAAACACCAGCAAAACGCTTCAAAGTGCATGCCGTAATATATTTTTTTTTTCCAAAACCCATAGCCAACCTTTGTACTTCAAATGTTTCCCGTATATTCCCCGCAATGTTGCCCACACTTGGCCCTTCAGGACAGAAGGCAAACATTCTACGAGCTTTGTAACTACCCCTAAAAGCATGCATTCGGTCATTTTCCGCACGTGACATAAATAAACAGCAAGTCTTCAGCCGTCACAGCGAATCATTCTGACAGGACTTCAGTCTGTTGTTTCTAAAATTAAACTTTGTGTCATTTTGTAGTACAGGGAACCGGAAAAATGCGGTCCTGGCGCTTTCTAGAGCCCCTATCTGAACATGCAGCTTACCTATGAATGACTGGTGATCAGACAAACTTTATGAAATTATTCCACCCCGGCTTGCCTTGCAGCTTCTTCCTCAGCGGGCATGAATTACCATAAATTATTTTTATCGCACATCACGGCGGTTGTTATTGTAGTTATCCGCCAGCGTTGTAACAGTGTTAACCTATTTGTGCTACCTTCCATGTTTTTTTTTTTTTTGTTGTTTTTTCAAGGTTATTTGCTATGGAGCCCTCTTTAAGGGCAAGCCTCGTCGACGACACAAGCCCGATGATGAACAACCAACACGCTCCCTATCACAGTCGACGCTGGAAAGCAAGCTATTTTCGTGTCAACTGGAGCGGACCGAAATTCGAACTTCTCGGCCGGGAAACTCGCATTGGTACGACCTGCGCGCTCCCGCCTTTCTGACCCCACAAAGAATAAACGCGCAGTCGGGTTGAATGGCCATTGGCAAGCTGGGATAAGGACCCTAGCGGAGCGATAGAAGTCATATAACTCGGAGGGCCTTAATCTTATCATTGATGCAATGCGTTTCCTAACGGTAGTTTTATGTTCTCGAGCTTGGCGAGGATCGAAGTTCAGCTCTAATAACTCGAGGCCTAATTTACCCGGGCGTTTATAGTCTAATGCTCAGCGTCCAGCGGCTCATTTGAATCAAGCAGACAGCTTAATTGAGGTCATATTAAAAAGAAACAGACGTCAGAGTGCACGTGAGCAGTACGTATTCTCTATTTTCTCGTTTTCCTGACGACTCCTTGCTGCCCACAAATGACCCCACCCCGTTCACGTTAAAACAACCGTTGGTGCCGTAGCAATTCCCTTACAGTTTGTACTTATTAGAGTACTTGGGGTGTCGATAAACTATTGTACTTAGTTCATGGTGGGCGATGGAAGTCGTTTCAGTTTACTCCCACTTTCGACAATTACGTTTCACAATACAGAACGTACGTTTTCCACTTTTGATTTTATTAGGTTTATCGCGGAAACATCCGAAGGTCCGTCGTAAACAGTAAATATATCTTTGGGCGTAACGGCCTGCTTTTTGTAACAGAACACCGAGCTGTAATTAAATGGTATCCGACCTTTTCGATCAGTATCAAGTTTTTACGACTGGTAAGGCGCGCCGGGACCGAGCTCCCGCTGAGCCAGGAATTTTCTTCATTTTTTTATAGGAATCGCGAAAGGGAGAACTACTTTGGACAGAGGATACGAACTAGAGTGAATCGCCAATTGAAGCGAAGGAAAATAGCTGCTGCGCTTTATTGGCCCATTCCGTGTCCATAGGATTAATGGGGCAATTCCGCCTTCCCACCTCTGGTTGAGTCCCGGCAAAAGCCCACGCCGACGAAACAAGCCATCTGTGAGGACTTCTTCGGGTCAGAACGGTGCCAGCCAACTGCGGCGACGGAGTAAAGAAACCTTGTCGTTTCCCCTCCCACACAGCGGCGTATGTAAGAACTTCACCGCCAGAAGGAACTCTGTTGGGGCTCAACAGATGGCGCTAGGAGTGTTTTGCACGCGCACATGAGTAGCACCCGACCAAGAGGGTGAAAGGGGAAAGGAAGCGGATGAGATCGAGGACGGCTTGAGAGGCTTCTTTAGAGGGCAAACGAGTTGGTGCGCCACTGTGTGAGAGAGAATTAAAGGCGCAAGAAAGACGTTCGCGGGAGCACAACAGATGGCGCCATAGACCTTTGAAGCATTCAGACGGGCGTATGGCTACTTTGCCAAGTCCACCCGCACCGCTTCAAGTGCTCGTTGAATTGACTGGATCGTCGTGAGGAGTTTGCAATGTTTGAGCCACGAAAGTTTTCATGGGAGAATGTGATGCATGCCTAGCCGTACGCAAACCTTTTCCGCCCGTAGATACCTACTCGTGGCGACAAGTTCCCAAGCCACTAAGCTCGTCACCTATGCTGAAAAATCCCCACGTATTATATTATAAGGCCTTATAACTTCCCCGTATTTATTCAGTAACAAATAAAATAGTTTAGCCAGATTTGTGGCGAAAAATGTTCCAGTTGCAATGGAAATTAGGGTTCTTGCTTTAAATTATTTGAAGTAAATTGGCAGTACCCGTGGCCTGGGAACTATTGAACAAGACTGGCATCGCACCCTATCATCATCACCCCCCCCCCCCCCGCCCCATGCCCGTCAACGTCATCGTCGTCGTCTTCGCTTTCGGAGTCAGCGCTTGCAGAGCATCCTCGCAATGAAAATGATTCCGACAGGTTATCATGCAGTTACGTTCGTATCTGTGATGCTCAGACAGAATCATTACGATGATTCGGCATAATGGCGAAAAACCACCTTCATTAACATCGCCTTTAGCATTTGTGGGCTGTGGTGAAGAGGCGCCTGTCTGTCTGTCTGTCTGTCTGTCTGTCTGTCTGTCTGTCTGTCTGTCTGTCTGTCTGTCTGCGCGCATGTGTGTTGAGGGAGAAGGAGAGAGAGAAATGAAAGGCAGTAGAACGCCGAGCAAAGCGTGGTACTGTAGTTTGACTGTTATGTTTTGTGTTTAATGAAGTCTACTATTTTTGATGTTAGGCAATAAAGTGAAGAAAAACACGCCTCCAAAGTAGTGACTGAACCCATGCCTCCCGATTACTCGTCCCATGCCGTACCGATTACGCGATTTGACGATTGGGGTCTTCGCCACCTTCTGGGGTATACAGTATAGCCCGATTATAGCGAACCCAGTTTTAACAAAATCCCGGCTATAACGAGCAAATCTTCGTTTCCCGTTACAATTTGTATACAAAGATTTTATGTCCAGATATAACGAAAACCGGATATAACGAACTATTTCCGTTTCCCGATCTGTTTGTTATAGGCGGACTAGACTGTATAACATAATATAACTTGCATCTTTCACTTGAGTGTAGTTATATAAAGCTTGATGTTCATCTTTATCTCACGACCATCTGTTTTCTGATGTGTAATCTCATGGTCTTCTTGCTGTTGCTGCATTATATTTCTAGTGCCGTTTGACCACCCTAAACCCATCACATGCACACGGTTTTGAATGAATGCAAAAGGCACAGGTCAAGGATAGAGGCCTTCACGACAGTCGTCACCGTGAGATGCGAGACGTTCAGCGACGCGACAGCGGCGGGGAATGAAATCGGGCCTTGACTTTAAACGGTGAAGCAACTCAAAAGCCATGAGCAGAACGACTTTTTCATGTCGGCTTCTCAAGCGGAAGAGATGGCTTGATTGTCGTCCAAACTATGAGGCAAGAACAAAGAGCAGTTTTCGGCCGTACCAAATGCCATTTAGGTTGCCGCATTGTTCTCCCTGCCATGTCATGCCCGGCCTAACCAAACACAAGGTCAGTCCCCACATTGGCGCTTCGAGGCGGTATAGCACGGCCCAATGCGATCGCCGAGCCATTAAGGCAAATAATAGTTACGCTATCCTGCCAAGACGCGGAGAGCCTTGTGCTCGGACACCGTCGGCGATCGTTTGCGGGTGAATCGCATTAGTGCCAAGCTAGGGTAACATTTAAATACGATGCTTCCCTGATTACTCGCGTGAGTTGACCGAAGGAATAAAACAATATGATGTGAAGCGAATATGTTGAGGATTCACTGAACTCTGGCATCGAATCCTGTCACAGCACGCAGTACTCATGAATACCAACGTTAATCAGGACTTGTGGACGACAGACCTGCATCATTTAAGGAATTTGAGTTGGAAGTTAGGAAGTTAGTCTGGAAGTTGTGATTGACGACTCTTCTGAAGTAGTGAAGGAATTGCTTCAGCACAATATGTTCACTCCAAATAAGTCCCGAGGCGACGGTATTAATGTTTAAATGAGGGTTCCTTTTCTTACTGTTGGGACGAAAAAGTGGCCGAATGCGTACGCAGATCGCATTTTAGCATGCACTACGATTTTTGCATGGCTGCAGGCAAAAATATGCTAGTTCACGTTTGTACGCGCGTTTGTAAATTAAAAAAAAGGGCCATATTTGTTTTTTCTTCTCAAATTCCGCTGAAACGTCAGGAATACTCCTCTTGTCAGGTGTTCATACAAGTCTGCCCGAACGTTTCCGTATTGTTCCAATACCGCGTTTGCCATGCAAAAAGGTTTGTCCTTATACACGTCCGTGTATTGATATGACACTCTTGCTTCAGACGGTTTTATTTCTCAACATATTACGACATGATTTCAACGTGCATCTTCTTTATGCTCCCGGGCGTCCGTGTATCTAAGTAAATTGCGGCCTGTGTTGCCAACTTTGGCGCTGCTGCTATGAGAAGTGAGCATAGCATGCTGCCAAAAACAATTTTGCCCTTTTTGCACCTGCTCAGCGGCTGATTGTATATTAACCTCTATGAAACCCTCTTTATACATCCCCACTCCTAAACCGCGAGAGGGGTTATACCGCGTATATGTGAAACAATTACTGGTCTGGCAGATTGGGTGCAATAAACACCAAGATGGAGAAACTTTTTTTGCAGAGGTTTTTAGGCCAGATTTGAAAAATAAAACACAGCTGGCAGTGCTGAGGTGTCGTACGCTATGCTTAAACCTTCCGACCGTTGAATCCCTAACTCTCGGCCTCAAAGCCTTCGTGGGTAAGAATTAGACTCGTGTTTTATACGGAAGTTTTAGTGATGTCACTGGGTCCACGAAGTGGAAGATTATTTCGCCACGTCTTCTGCAATTTTACTCAGCTGTAGCCTGTAGCGAAAAAGTACAGGCCTTGGTACACAAATCTGCGACCAGAAAAAAAAAAAAAGCGGGGTGGGTTGAGTTCTATGAACGTACCCTTCCTAGGGCACATGCCCATGCCAGGGATTTGTTGAGACTGCTTCAAGGTTCCTGGAGTGAAAAAAGAAAGAAAATGTTTCGTACAAGCGCATAGGACGTGGCAACTTGTGGGACTGACCGAAGATTGCTACTATTATTAAAGGCTTTCGTCGTCTTCCTTGTTTGCTTGCTTACGTACCCAGTCAGGTTGTAATAATCGCATTTAATGCACTCTACAGCTTTATCGCGAAGGGGCAATGGCCATTTAATTTCTTCTCTAAATTGTGAATGCTCTTGCACGCGCATCTGAATGCCTTAATTACCAGAAATGACTGGAATAATTGGTGATAAAGACGTCTACAACAGCGCAAAAGCCCAGCCTAGAAAGATCTGTGCGTGCCTTCGCATATCTAGCTTAGATAATTGAACAAAATGCATGTGACACTAGTGGCTGCAACACACTCCCCAGAACTTCTGAAAGGGATTCGCAACCGTCAGTCCGCCACTCCTCGCTGTTACGTAAGTACGGCTGCCGGGCTTTGTGTACTAGTCTCGCGGGTTACTACCAAGCTCCCGTGTAGGGAGTGTCAATTCACCACGCTTTGCTGAATTGTCCTGTCAGGAATTTCTCCTCATCCTTTTTTCCCTCCGATCGCTCTCCTCCTCCTCGTGCTCCTCCTCCTCAATGGCGGCAGCAGGCAGAGAGAGAGAGAGAGAGATATAGATAGATAGATAGATAGATAGATAGATAGATAGATAGATAGAGAGAGAGAGAGAGAGAGAGAGAGAGAGAGAGAGAGAGAGAGAGAGAGAGAGAGAGAGAGAGAGAGAGAGAGAGAGAGAGAGAGAGAGAGAGAGAGAGGTATTTGTTGGTGGTAAGGCTGATCAAGGCTTTTCGGGGAAGATCTTGGGTAAAGAAAAGGAAAAGGAAGCAAGCCGCCTCAGGCCAGCACAAACACAGCAGGCCAATGCGGCAGCTATATATTAGCCATACCTACGCGGCGTAGTAGCGTAGAATAGACACATCGATCCACGACCTTAGATGGAGCCAGAGGGCCATGTAATGCCAAGAAGAGGAAACTGTCTCAGGGGTTTCCACTCATGCTGTACCAGGTACTCCGTACCCACATGGTGCGTCTGCAAACAGTGGACACGAGCTGTGCACCTCGGGCTATGAAAGCCGGCTTGTTTGCTGGCTATCTCACATACTTGGTTAGTGAATGTCCAGCGAGGAGGTCCATTATCGCATCTAATGCTCCCGGCGAGCTTTTCAGGGAACGTTCGACTGCCATTTTCTTATTTGGCTCACCTAGAGGTCTTACTAGCAATGTCTGTATTCTTTTACTTTTTTTTATTTTATTTCTTGACGAAAACCAAGGGGAAGCTTAGACTGCGGGCGTATGTGACCTGATAGAGGCCTCAACCATCCGATTCACCATGTCAGCAACAAAAGGGATGCTCACAAATTTAAACAAATTTAAACAAAACGCACAATCATAATAGCACTATTCCACAAAATCACAGTCATTAATACATTTCCTATTTATTATACAGAGGATGGGTCTAAAATGCACAGAAGGATCAATGTGTCCACACAAACGTTGTAATTCACACGCATTAAGTTTCAACGATTGCACAACTACGTCACAGTGCGTAATAATGTGTTTTATTTAGTAAATGTTCTTAACTTCTTCCTTTGCGGGAACATACCGGCGTGTACTTCAAACACTTAATTACATATGAGTTTTGCAGGCGTTTTCCTTCGGTAACATTTATTTAACCTCCTTTTTAAACGTGTGTTTACTGCCTTCGAAGTTTAATTTTTCTCCAAATTTATTTCTTTCTTCAGTTGAGTGGTACACACATCTTCTAATGTCCGCGCCTAAATCCTTCGTTTCTGATGGCAGTGCGAGTTAACCAACTTTATCCGCGTAGGTCACTTCAAGTCAAACGAAAAAGTGACGTCAGGGTGTTTTAGTTTGCGAGATCCCGTTCCGTTGTGGGTACAAGCCAGGTACTTCCTGTATGTGCCGCTCCTTATAGCGTGTGGAGCCCTGGCAGTAGTAGTAGAACTGCTAAAAATAACCGCTCCTCGGCCTCCGTAGTCTACTGAGTAGAACAACGGGATTTGGCGGCAATGGCCTTGTTTCGATCCCCCATAGGGCAAAAAAACTGTGGTTGATTTCTCTGTCACAGGCATCGGTAAAGCACTAAAGTGAAATGTGCAGGGAAATCTGCAGCTGAGCATGATTTGCGGGTAGGCGGCTGTCTTGTGGGTGTGCTTGGCGAGCGACGTCCTGCTGCCGGGTCGTTTCTGCAAAGGTGTACTGGCGTCATTTCCGTGACAGATATGACGTCAGTGAAATCTTAGTGTATACCAGCATAAAAATCATTTTCGTGTTAAAATATAAAACCCGAAACCCTAATTATAACGTACTCTTTAAAACTAAAGGTTGCTTTGCCGCAAGCAGACCCTTTGTGCAGGGGTGCACCCTTTACAGGCCGCGTGCTCCATTTTCATGGCGTCACTTCCATTACGGATATGACGTCAGCGAAATCTTTGTGTATCCGGGAATAAAACACGTTCGTGTTAAAATTTTGTAAGCCTCCGTGTTTTCTTTATTGTTCAATATTATGTTTGCTTGATTTTGCGTATTCTACGTAAATAATGGTGGTTTGGTATCTTTTCCTTTGATCGTTTATTTTGCCACAGGGCATAGATAAGGGGTATGAGTTGATGATGAGGAAAGTTTGTTAGATGAACATTAGAATGTTCGCTTCGCGTATAAAGTCTAGGAGGGAACGATGATGGGGCCAATATATCCACGTGTTGTATGCGGATGCGTCATCTACGCGGAGGCCCGTCGCCGCAAGATGTCGCAGTGTCTTAGGATGCAGTGAGGCAAGACCACAGCAAGTGGTGTACGTCGGCGATTGCATCGCTGCGGTGGCAAACTAGGCAACCGAAGTCTGTAAAACAATCTTTGAAGTGAGGCCATTGGCGGGTCATGGCACGAGTTAAGGACACCCCCACCTAGATCTTCCTAAGCGCAACCACCTCGGCACGGGTAAGACTCGGGGGAAGGGTGGCAGCACACGGTGGAATTAGGGACGTGTGCGGCGCCAGAGGTGTTCCTTTCTAGTCAGCAGGAGAGTCGCATCATCCAGCTCTAACGGAAAGGTCGGAGACGGAGATGGAATGGGCTGCTACGTCTGCCTTGCAGTGGGCCGTCAGTAGGTGATGAGGAACCCATTCAGTCAATATCTTGTGAGCAATTCGTGCAGCAAGGTGGTGAATACTCTGGGCCAGCATAGGGCTACGGCTCACTAACCGTAGTAAGCGGACTGCTTGAAGGGCATCGGTGCGAATTACGATACAAGCTCCGGCCGCAAAGTGAGTCCGGTTACTGCCAGGAGAGCCTCTTTAATGGCTACAAGTTCTGCACAGAACGATGGTGGAGGTTCCGGGACCTTAAATCTCGATGTCTTACTGAGGGCTGGGCGGCTAGTGCAATGAATGGCAGTGGCAATCACAGTGTCTTCAGTACTGGCATCTGTATATAATATGGTGGAACCTAGGGGAACGTGGCTTCCATGTCGGTGATGCGATGTTGAAGGGCAGTCGCCTAATTGTTCGACTGTGGGCGACGAAGGTCAGTTGGCTTGTTGCCACTCAATTGAACGAACTGCCACGGGGGAACCACTCGCTGTGGTGGTAGGGCTGGCAGCGTATGCGAGACTGCGTAAGCTATTAATGCTCGCGCAGAATCACGCAACGAAGCCTTCAGTTCTGGATCTTTGCGACACTGATCAACAAGTTCATCCAACGTGTTCAATTGGGCATGTTCCTGGAGAGAAGCTATAGGGGTGATGCGTGGGAGTGCAGTAATTGCTCTCATGGCCTCCCTGTTAATTGCTTCCACTCGATCCCACTGCGCTGCCCTCAAATGCTGGAACTGAGCAGAGTGGACCAACTGCAGTTGTAATACTTCTCTCACTATTTGTCTCGCCACGTGTGAGCTGGCTCCACCAGCTTTTCATCACGTATAATTAACGTTCTCAACCCGCCGCGGTGGCTCAGTGGCTAAGGCGTTGCGCTGCTGAGCACGAGGTCGCGGGTTCGATTCCCGGCCGCGGCGGCCGCTTTTCTGATGGAGGCGAAAAGCAAAAACGCCCGTGTGTACGAGATTTCGGCGCACGATAAAGATCCCCAGGTGGTCAAAATTAATCCGGAGCCCTCCACTACGGCGCGCCTCATCGCCTGCGTTGCGTCGGCGCGTTAAACCCTACAATCAATCAATCAATTAACGTTCTCAGTCGCACATGAAGTTCCTGGATTGCCCCTATCTCAAAACGGACTATCGCCTTTCAGTTGGTTGGAGGGCTGTCCATTGATTACCCACATGAAAAGGAGATAGCGTATTCTTTTAGTCAGCCGTTATAGCTTGTACCTTGAACTTTCACTTCAAATTTCACATGTTTAGCAGTTGTTTTTAGCTGATGTATCGCTATTTAGACTTCACGGGAGCAGAAAGAATACTTAAACATGGCACGTGCCAACTCAAAGTGGAAAGGACGACTGGCCAATCACTAAAGATCATAATCACCATCATCCTCGTCATCCTAATTATAGTCATCGTCATCCTCCCCTTCATCATCATCATCATCATCTAACCCGCTAGCTCACCCCTCGAACCCTCGTGTAGTGCTGCAGGCGAGACCTCCGTCTGGACTCCTCGCAAGAAGCGCGCCATGTCTAGCGTGCGCATGTACCTGTCTTCGGCGTCGGGCGTCCTGAACGTCTGGCAGGTGGTGCTGTGCTTCTCCGTAGTCGTCACCCTGATGGCCGGCCGCTACGGGCCCGACGGCCGCTACGAGCTGAGCATGAGCGCGCTCCTGCTGCTGCTGGCCTCGTTCGCCTTCTTCGTCAGCTCGCTGCTCATGCTCGTGGGCGTGCTCCTGGGCACGCTGGACCTGCAGTACTCGTCGCTGTACAGGCTCAAGTACTTCATGGCCTCTCTCGGCTACCTGCCCTGCACCGTGGCCTTCGCCTTCGGGGAGCTGGGCTCGTCGCGCGCCGCCGACGCCTTCGTCACCATGGGCCTCGCCGTGGCGAATTTGTTGATGTTCTTCGCCAGCACGTTCATCGCCTACCAGCCGCTTCTCTGCCCGGCAATCACAATCTTCTGACTGACCGTAGTATGCAGAAGACGCTGTCGGCCAGTTTGCGCTTCTTGCTCGTCTTTTTTTGTGGGCGGTCTTGATTAGGACGTTTTCACTTCGCCTCAGGATCTGGCGACAGTAGGCTGTATCAAAGCACAGCGAATGCAATGAAGGGCTCCTTTCGCTTGCTTCGGCAAAGCACCTGCTTAAATACAGCTGTTGCGAGGCTTGGTAACTAAAACTGAAAGTCTGTAGAGCGCTAAACACTCATACATTTCAGGTTTGTTTCACCCAAGACCGGGATGGAATGCTCTAAAACTGAATCTTGCGTTCATAATCAGCATCATAAATTTTGCAGTGAAAAATTAAGTAAAGTTGTGAAAATGCGTTGCTTATTTCTAGCCTTCTGCCCCTCCTTAAATTATTTTATCTGCTTATGGTCACGTAGTCCGTTTAAAAGAACTGAACGTTATATTAACGCGTTATTTTTTGTGTGCGGTTAATCCCTGCCCGTGCTTTTTTTGTAATCGTCAGATGTTGCGGCAGAGGCACGTACCAACTCGTGCACCGTGTTTAGATTGCGTAAGGTTGGCCCGCACAACTTAAACCGGTTTTCCACATTCTCCACATTACAGCACGCTATAATATAGAGAATGCGGGAAACTAGTCGGCAGGCCTAAAGAGAATAGTGTTCTTTTTTACAAGAACTAATTTAGCGTTTTGCTTGTGAACTGGACTCACTGAAATGTCACATGAAAAGATGGTCTTCTTGTCATTGTGAATACACAAAGTCGACCCTTCGCAAAACAAAGAATTTTCAGCTTAACTTGCTATTTCTTATACGCTCTTGAGAAGCTTGACACAAAGGCGGACTTTGTCAAGGGGGACCTTGAGAGCTGACGAACAACGTTTATGACAAAATGCTTGACACTTTGGTGAGCAGAGGACTCGAGTTATCCGTGTCGGAGACGTTGTTAACTAACATTATTTGCTGCGTGAAAGATAATTAAGGTTAATAACAATTGAGAGTAAATTGGTCTCAGCACGGAATGCGATGGCAGCGTATGCGGAAACACACGCTCATTCGTCGCTGAACCGCTTCGACTGTTATTTAAGAAGGCATGAGGAGTTCACCGTTTAAGAGGAGGGGCCAAGATTCAACTCTTCATTCCGCCGAATGACGCGGCCCCTTATTCGACTCGGCGGAGGATCATAATACTAACGCAGGATAAGCCCGGTGTGACACTGCCTGGTCTGCTCGTCGCAACAGATGCACCTTCCGTTTCTGCTTTGCTAATGTGGCATTTCCTTAAAGTGGGCGCAAAATGCGTTTATTTCTGCAGCTGAAAGGAGCCTGGCCAATAGGTGCCACAGCTCTGTAATGACGTAATTCCGGTGGTCGAAAAACACCACAAACGGGAAAGAGAGAAATATCTTTTGAGCGAGTTTCAAAGTCGTCTGATGGCCATACAGCAGTAATTTTTGGCTGAGGTATTTTGCGACCCCTTATTCTAAATGCTGGATGTGTTGCTTGAATACACTCTGCAAGCATGTAGAATTTAAAAAAAAAAGTTGAAAAAGCGTTGCAGGTTCCCTTTAAGAGCGAGATCGTCTTCCCGTCTTGAAGGCTTTACCCTCCGAATTAGAACCTGGGCCACGAGGCTCGCCGTAAAGGAGGGCTACGGATTAATTTGCCCCACATGGAGGATTTTCAACGTGCGCCGAAATCTCGGAACACGTGCATTTTTGTTTTTGCCTCCATGACAGCGACGACCACGGCGCGGCTGGCATCGAACCCTTGTTCTCGGTTTCAGCCGAACAACAGCTCAGCCACAGAGCCACTGCAGCGGCTGCGTCAAAGTATGGTCATGGTCCTCAGTAGCGTACATGAATTATTGATACCGGTAAACGAGCAAGGACGCCTACTACAGCTGTACCTCGGGGGGCAGGGCGTTTTCCAGTCAATGGAAGCAAAGTGTTTGACTCCCACCCACGATTTTTAGAGCGGCACATTTCGAGCGTTCGATAGTACAGGTAATCTGAAAGAGTATGCAGCCAGCCTGCCTTCTAGACCAATATATATGCAAATGAATTTGCCGGTTACTATCCATTCTTTGAAATAGTAAAGCCAGCACAGCGACGGGTTCCTCGTGGCAGTGATGCCAGCCAATCTGACCATTGAACCGACCAATTTAACGTCAGTCAATCCGTCAGAGAGAGAGAGAAAGAGAGAGAGAGAGAGAGAGTAGTAGTAGTAGTAGTAGTGGTGGTCGTAAGGCTCCTTTTTGGCAAAGGGAAGGCAGGCTGGCCAGAGGGGGAAATGGGAATAGCAGGGATGGAAGAACAAACGTTTCTTGAATCTTCAAAGGGCATGTAGGCAGCTTCCAAAGGGGGAACTAATGGTCCAGTTTGAAGAATCGAGCTGGATGTGGACCCTGGTTTGCACTACACGTGCCAGACCACTCCCAACAGAAAACATTCTTGGCACGGTGAGGAATTGGGTGTCATGGTATTGGGGATCATCTAGTGAAGAACCATGTGGGAGTGTACGTTGGGGAATATAGCGACGGTCTGCGAATGCAGCGCAGTGCCAGATTAAGTGATATACGTCCGCTGTAGAGGTCGCTGAACAGAGAGAGAATGAAATTCTTTATTAGGCAGAAAATACCAGACCGATTTCCTCATTTCACATCCCCATCGGGAGTGGTGGCTACTGCGACAGCCCTCATCACTCAGACTTCAGCAAAATTAAAAATAGCCATGCCCATTGAAATCCTCCTGGTCTTGGACTTCTAACGTTTTAGAATAAAAGCCGAAGATTTCTATATTTGCGCACGCGCGTTGTGAGATGAAGTAAATCTCGAAGTACAAAAATGGGAGCGAGCCGGGGATTGCGCGCAGGGAAAGGGAGACAGCAGAGCCGGGGGAGGATTCTGAGAAAGTGCGACACGGCGCGCATGGCCAGGATGCTGCCGCACGTGCAATATGAGCCTCCTCGAGAGAAATAGAGGAAAGGACGTTATTTATCCCAAATAAAATGTTACGCGAGAAATGTGTAGTTCTAATACGCGAAAGAGGTTGCCTATATCAGCAACTATAGAGAGTGGCACACACACACGCAATAGTAGTTGTGATTTGTCTTTTACTTGGGTTGACGCCGTCTGTTTTTTATGGCGCTTGCGTGACCTGGTCAGTGGCCAGTTTTCGATTTTTTTTTGTACATTCTTATGGCTGACCACACGATATTTCGTCGAACTCTCGATTATGTGATCTGGTCACTGGGAAGTTGTATGTTCGTCGTTTTTCGTGATTAAATTTCATTTGAGAGTAGCGATCGTCCTGTTGCCTGGTTGTCTTACGTTTCTCACGGCTGCGCTTTTTGAAGCTTTCGTCATCTAAAAAGAAAGTCTTGCCTTTTGTCTTCCTTCTTGCAAAGGCTTTGCCGACCCCATGCGAGTCAGCAGCACCCCTTGCTTTTCTGTGTAGGACCTCTTGATGTTCAGAGGTAGAGCTGGGCAGGGCGGCCGCCCACTGCACGTCGTGGAGTATGTTTAATAAATGTGTGGTTTGTTTCTTTGGGTTTGTAGTGATGTCCGAGCACTTTTACATGATGTGCGAGAGTGTAGCCCACCCTGGACAGAATCTACATTTTGGTTCATATGGGTCGGGATACATCTTATGATACCGGAATGGGTTTGGAAATGAATTAGTTTGCGGTAGTCGTAGTGCCACACCCGGTTTTCTATCAAGGGACTCACAGGTGAAGGCACCGATGAGGCCAAGGAGGAGGCGCACGGAGATGTCCAGCGAGCGGAACGGCCGCTAAGTTTAACCGAGAGCTCAACAGAAGATCAACGGAAGGTCTAACTAGGCTTTAGCCTTTACATTGTTTGAAAGTTCTGAGCTTCTCTCGTAACCTTTTTCCGCTTGTCAGAGAATTTTCGATAATACAAAGAAAGTAGTTTGTGCAGCAAAGGCCTTTCAATATCATTTTTGAGATTTTTTAAAGTCATCACAGTTTGCAATATATTACATTACTCATCATTATCATTATCAATTATGCGGCCACACTTATATCTAGCTATAATTCGCACATCTGCAGAGCGAACCACTCACGGGTAGCATGGACTTCGTTTTACCTCTATTTCGGCTTGACACTCTCCTGCTTTCAAAAAGAAAAATGAAATCACTTGAATTGGTTTTAGAACCACCTTAATCGCACACTTGTAGTTGCTATGACCGCGTTGGGGTTTTTCTTTTTTGCGACTGGTGGTGACTCTGACCAACGTGTGCAAGATCAGCGTCATCAATGTTTACAGGGTCATATCGTTCCTTTCATCCTCGGTGTCTACGACCACCTCCTGGATTTTCCTCCATCTACGCGATTTTTTTTAACGCGAAAGTGTTTTATTACCGAATACACAAAGATTTCACCGACGTCATATCCGCCACGGAAATGACGTCAGTACAACGGAGCAAGCGGCCTGTAAAATGTGTACCTTTGCACACAGTGTCTTCTTGCGGGGAAGCAACTTTTAATACTAAAGAGTAAGTTATACTTAGGGTTCGTTTTTAGGTTTTATATTTTAACACGACAGTGTTTTATGCCGGTATACATTAAGATTTCGCTGAAGTCATATTCGTTACGAAAATGACGCCAGTACATTTTTGCCGAAGCGACCCGCCAGCAGGACGTCGTTCGCCAAGCACAGTTACATGACAGCCGCCGACCCGCAATTCACGCTCAGCTTCAGATTTTACTGGACATTTAACTTTCGTGTTTTACCCATTCTTGAGTCAGACAAATCAACCAGGGTTCTCTTTTAAGATTAAGCGTTGCTCTGGGTTTTACAGTGAATCTGGAATAATTTTGCCGGACCCAGGTGTCGCTAATGCCTACACTTCGATCATCGGTAACCTCGGTCCTCACAATGACATGCATCTTGTGTGGCCGCGTAAAAATTATATATATATTTTTTACTGCAGCCAAATTATTATCCTCCGATTGGTAGGGGCTTTCCATGGGATGAAGAAAATGGGTTGAAGCAGACGCGAGGTGAAAGCGGAAAGTATGAACACGACGCTACCCTTCACGCGTCCCTGAGACCAAGAAAATAAAAAGTTAGAAACAACAACCTCAAAAAGAATCAATCCGCCACCGCGACTCACGCAAAGTCTCCGCATTGGGACGCCGGGAGAACGTTACGTCAGCATCTGAAACATGAAATCCGCTTCTTCCCAAGACCCTCTGTACCATAAGAGGCCGCCTCACCTGCCCAGATGGCGGCTAGTCGCACTGCGACTTCCATTCATGAACATTCGCCGTGTCACACACGGCGGCTGGAAATCTGGAATAAATGATACGACCTTAACGCGCCTGTGAAATTCCGAACCACGGTGCAGACTGTGGCCACAAGGTCAGTTTCGCCATGGCTCGCACGAAATGAAACTCTTCCAAGGTGCATTTCTTTGTGTCGATTTGATTTCGTCGTACCTTTGGTTTGGTACTACCAACAGCTCCGCTGACCACTCACTTCCGAAAGACAGAATGGCTCCTCAAGTTTTAAGCTATGTTGTTGACAAGAGAAAGCAACACGTTTGCGACCGCGTGTATTTTTCTTACACTAATGAGCAAAAAGTAATAGATTATATGACAAGTTACCAACAGTACATTTTTAGCGTGAGCTACACTGGCCGAGGTTGAACAGTTTCGCGTACGTGGCTCCTGGAGAGCCGTTCTGCGCATGCGCGAGGAGCAGTGACGTCACCGGGTGGACAGAACGTTACTCGCTGCCCGGCGTCTCTCACACACCCCACGCGCCCAGCGTCTTCGCCGACCTTCGTTTCGCACGTGCGGCCCAATCCACTTGATGATCATGCGAGGGGTCGCCGGGTGTGGAACCGATAGCTTGTGCGTCGCAGCAACACCGGCGTGCGCCTGTGGAACCTGCTTAGCTCTGGGGCGATTGTGCTGCGCGGGAGCCGCTTGATAAATACACATGTGTCACATAATGCGTATACCGTGTGTGTGTCATTGAAGCAGCAGTAAGCATGATAATCAATCTAATCCTAGACAACCAGGAAAGCTAAAAATAACTAGCTGAAGCTTAGCTCACGCTACGTATATCCTGGCATAGCCGAGCTAAGCCACTGCTAATTCTTTGACGTCATCGTTTGCGCTAGTAAATCTGCTCTCTCTCTCTCTCTCCCTGTCACCAGGGGCGTAGCCAGGAGGGGGGGGGGGGGAGTGTTTTTGTGTCAGAACCCCTCCCGAATTTCCCTCTAAGCACCGCATTCCTCGTTCCACCTTACTTTCACCCTATTTTCAGCCAATGCTATTTCCACACCGAATCCATATGCTGTAATTTAAAAACAGAGATAAGAATGGTGTCGGTTTATCAAGGCCTGAAAACGACCACAATTTTGTTTGGGTGCAGAATCTCTTTCTTTTTGTTTTTGTGCCCCCGGGGCATAACACCCCCGAAAAATATTTCAGGCTACCACACTGTCTGTTCCCGTTCGAGGCATATCCGTTGGAAGAGCGAATCCTCCAATCACCCGCGATAGAGGGCTCCGGCCTTCGATGCCCAGCTTTTGCTGGTCGCATAACACAGCTGGGCAAAACGGATCACCACCAATAGCTATTAGAAAAAAAAACTGGGGAAGCTTGCACTAAGTCGCTCAAGGCTCGAATAGTAGCGAAGCTGCAGGATTTATTTCTACTTGAGCAGTGAAGGGCACATCAACACGCATTTGCAGAAGTTTGAAATTGATTATTTACATGTTCCCTGGTCGCTTTGAACTGTGCTAGTAGTAGTCATTGTCATTGGCGAAGCTGAAGGATTTCTTTACGTGAGCAGTGAAGGACACATCACCACTGCGCGGGCCGCGGACGCTGGGCGGTCGCCGCGAGACACGCCCTACGAGCACTCCGCATTTTCACTCTCCTGTCGGTTTTGGCCAGTTTTTTTTTTTTTGCTAAAGCCACTGCGCGTGCCGGGGACGCTCGGCGGTTACGCGAGGCACGCACTCATGAGCGCTCGGCATTTTATCAGTATTTTTTGACCCGTTACTCGTTACCCGCCACACCACAGCTCTGCGGTTACAAAAATGGCGCAGTTTGCACTAATGGTGCAATGGTGGAGAAGCAGCAGTGTTGGGGGCCGCTTTTCCTTCGTCGGCGACCCGGCTCTTGCACCTCACATGGATTTCCGAACTTGCCGCTGAACGTTGCCTACCCCCGGCAGGCCCGGATCGTTTTGTCCGTAGGCTTTCATATCTCTCCCAAAGTGGACCGCGTTACCACCCGCTAGAAGCCGCGGCAACCGGCATTGCGAACAAGGCGTCTGTGATCCACATTTCAGGCGCGAACGCACGCGAACTGGCGAGGAGAACAGCACGCGAGAGATCACGGCAGGAACGTTGGGCAAAGTGTTCTCGAAGGTCGAGTTGGCCGACGCCTGGCGCTCCTCACGGGGCGCACGGTCACTTGCGCTCGGTATTTTTCGTGGTGTTTCGCGAGCTCCGCACGTGGCAAGATTTGTTGACGGGCTAGTTGGTGTGCAACTTGAAAAGCCATGAGAATTGCGAAAAAACGACGACACACAGAAAGAAGACAACAGGACGAACTCAAGTAACAACTGATTTATTCAGGGGCTAACGCCCCCATATATAACACAACGTTGGCGTATGCGCCATACATACAAATACAACACGCCAGGAAAACATGACCAATCGTCATACCCCACAAGAACGACTTTAACAAATATGTCTCGCTTCGATATATATCCAAAGATGTATCACTAACGCAAATGGGTGTATTCTTTATGATAAACGCCTCCATAATGTCACTCGCAACGACGCTACTGCTCTGGCCAAGAATCCTAATCTCATTCAGTCGAGGCCTGCACCCACTTTTTTCGAAATTTTGGCAATGCTCAGTCAAGGTAGTTCTACTATATCTCCCAATGTGCGCTCATGCTCCCCTGCACGATCATTCACGCAGCGCCAAGTTTGGCCAATATAGGCCCTTCCACATGTGAGTGGAATTTCATATACGACGCCTTTGGCGCATTTCAGAAAGGGCTTGGCATGCTTTTTGGCACAGCCGCTCCGCCTGGTTTACTCCTTTGCAGTGAAAGAACAGAGCTGGCCCAGCTTCACAGGAGCAGAAAACACCATTACAAGACACTTTTCTTTTTCACATGGTGAGCTACATTTTGCATGCAAGATACCACCACTGGCATCGCACCTTCCTTTGAGACCCTCTTAAAAACGTGTTCTTCCTTTCATCTTCTGGAGGAGTGCTTCCCTCACCGCCGCCAGGATGGTATTGGGGAAGCCTGCATCGTTCAACCGCGACACTTGGTTTTTGAAACCTTCCAGCGTTCTGCGCGGGCACGCCTTCATAAGATAAGACTCCAGGCACATTGCAGCAATACCTCTTTTCACAGTCTTGGAATGCGCGAAGTCATAATGTAGAAGATCCTTTGGTGCTCTTGGATAGTACATCCAACACAAGTGCTTTTCAGAAACACACACTTCTATGTCCAAGAACTGTAGAGTTTTTTTGGGCAGAGGGTTCATGCCACCTGCTCGAACCAGATCACGTGATAGTGCACCCGTTGCACCTGCGGCGCCTAGTTTAAGTGGGCGTGTTTCGTTCGTTCGTTCCTGGAAGAAGACCCCCTCCTCGCGTCGTCCACGATTGCAGCCGATTTGCTTCTACTTCACCGTTATAGCAAGAGAGATGGAGTAAAGGTCGTTGCGGCAGCGAAGAGGAGGCAAATCGGCTGCAATCGTGGACTTAAACCGTCATAATGGTCGTGAATCTTGCGTGCAGCTTCGCTACCTTCAAGTCTTACTCTTTAGTGGGAGCTTCCCGCATTTTTCGGTAATGCTTTCGGCGCTTTCGACTGCTCATACCTGCACCTGCCACGGCGCTGCTGGCAGGAATGACGCACTCCAACGCGTTTCTGTGTCACTCTCCTCAGTTCCACTGCGACCGCCGATAAAGAGCCAGCGTTCTGAAAACTCGCGCCTCCTCTGTAGTGGGTGCGGGTCCCCTTTACACGCTGCCCTCCAAGATGTGGGCAGTACTGACCTCGACCATACAAACCCGGCCGAGCGAGACCCGGGCCGTTCCGCTGCTGGTGGTGTCAAGTGCGAACCCTTTTTTTCAATCTCCCGCTCTCCCTCTCCCCACTCCGCCGTCCTTTTCATTGTGACGCTGGAGCTTCCTGGACCCTCGAATGACCCGCGGCCGTATACTCTGCGGCAGTATTGAGCACGCAAAGCCTTCATTGTTTGGGGGCTTCCATTGGCGCGATGAATCGAATACAGCCGCTTCCGCCTTGCAAAGACGCTCCTCCCCGGACGGTTCCGGCTAATACGCTTTCACGCTGGGCTGCCGAAGAGCGAAGCAAGCGGTGGATCCGCCGCGCTGGAACGCGCAGCGGCCGTTCCGCCGTCCTCGTATAATTTCTGAAGCCCATTTCCGAAAGAGCAGATTGCGGGCCGTGCGTAGGCGCGTCCTTTGTTGTCGCGTGCCGATAAGTTCGGGTTAAGGTAAACTTTGCCCCACTGTGTGCGCAACGCGTACTACCGGTAGCTCAGCCCTCTTCCACTCCGAACACTGCTCGGAGATGAGTGAGCGTCGTGCGGGTCAAGTAAATTTCGTACGGAATGCGGGCTCTCAAGGGCGCCTAACTAGTTTTTTTTTCTTCATCAATATGGCAGAGAACTGAAACGACCGAAGTGTACCCATGCGTTATGAATTAGAGATGTTTACACGTAGTAATTACGTGCTTGTTCCGCGTCCATTTTGCTACGAAGGGGTTATGCTTGAAAGAGTCTATGCTAGAATGTTTGGCCATGTCTACAAAGCCTCCGATAACTTCTTTCGGTACTGCAGATATCTTTAACGGTAGGATAATATTCCCCGAGAAAATTGCACAATGCTTATCAGGAAGGTGCGCGGAAAGAACAAATGAAACGGACAAGACAAATGGAGTATTGCATTAAAGCGGCTATTGGACTCCTTGAGGAAGAAGGAGGGGGTTGGACGCTTTAGGTAGGGGCGACTTCTGGGAGAAAGAAAGTTGCAAGACGGGTTACTGTTTACGACATTTATTGTAGTGAATGTCAACTGAGGCCTTTTCGGTGATAAAGAACTTTCGGTGTTGCAAACTCTTCAGCATTTTGTTTGTATGTGCGGTGACATTTTGGCGCGTTCTTGAAAAATTAACCGCACTTTTTACACAGGCTATTTTAGCATGCAGCACACCGGGTATCAAATCTGGGTACACCAGCAGCGTCTTGGAGTCAGGAATCGCCACGACTGGACAATAACTACTTTTTTTTTCTCAAGCGTTTCTTAGGCTACAAGGCAAAGCAGGTGGTTATGATCGCAACAACTATATACGACAGCTTTGTCCAAGTTAGGATGGGTTGAATATAGGATGAAAATAAAGCAAACTCAGCTGGAATTAATAATTACATACCCGGTTTTAAAAAAAAGCAACCACCATTGACATATAATAAGCAGGACACACCAGTCTGCATCGGCAGGTGGGGTAATTTAGTCATAAACCTCTTGCAAATAAATGATGATTGGTTAAGCTTATGTTCTGAAGAATCATCGACTCGTGGGCTACTTTAAGGTACGGGCTTTCAATTAGATACGCGAGGATATTAGAAAAAAGAAATCATGGGGCGCATCATCAAATTTCTGAATGAAACAAGAAACTTTAAACGAAAAAAAGTCAAGAGAAAGTCTAAGTCAAAGTCTTTCATAATTATTTGAAGGACATCCGAAAAGAGTATCACACAATGAAATTTATGAAAGTGCTCATCTGTTTTCTGTAGAACACGCAGGAGATAATTTATTTTAAAAAGGAGGTGATCATTCCAAGCGCTCCAAGATTTACTGCGGCTGCCAGTGCATTTTTTTAAAGGTGCATAAATTGTTTCTGAAGCAGGTCTTTCTATCTCTCACTGATACTGTATGTCGCGTCGAAAGCACACTGCAAGAGATCCAACTTTCTCTGACGATGCATGATCATGTCGATCGTGGGTGAGGTGAAAGAAAAAAAAATTATGTACCCCTCCGTCTAACGATGGTGATGGTTGAACGCGAAGTTTTCTCGTGACGTATTCTTTGGTTGGCCAGTCCCACACTGCGAGTATGAGCTCTTCTAAAGATACGCACTAATTTTCTAGAATACCCACAACTCTCGGGTGTGCACTCCAAGGGCCTAACGTTTAAGTTTGGGGTGTACGGCGCAAAAAATTACACCAACTTCCCGTAGGGGGAACCCTGAGTAGTATGCGAAGCAGCCATGGGGTCGACTGAAGTTCCCATTAGTTTTCAGTTCGTCGTTTCCGTTGACGTTCAGCTTCGCGTGCCTTCGTTGTATCACTAGCTTCTTGACGTAGTTTGAATGAGTGAAGGACATAAGGCGCATTCGTAGCACATGCTCCCCTCTCGGTTTGTAGCGCAGCGGGAAGAGCACCACGTACCCCCCGTTCCGGCCAGACAATCGTGGGTTCGAAACCGGGCACCACCTAACTATTTCTTTTTATAGTGGACTGCGCTGACGTCAGCCAAAAGCTGACGGGGCTGAAGAGACGCGCATGCGAAGTGGAGTGCGGACGGCGGACAACGAGGGAGGAAGGGACACAGCCCGAGCATAAGATGCTTCGCATCTAAAATTCTACCTTCTGTTTGACTTTTGCTTCGAACATGTCGAAATGAAGCAATCGGATAGACGCCGGCTTCATAACGCGATGGACCCGGGTTCGACTGCGTCCACAGTAAGCGTTTTAAGTGCAGAGCACTTTATTGGCCCGCCTTGTCGTCTTAGCTCGCAAACGGTGGATGCGACTGCCGGAATCAGGCGGCGCAGCGAGATAACGGACCCAAGTAGAGCATTCTCTCCCTGCGTCAGGGAGTTAAGCTGAAGCTTCGAAAAGCACGCGGTTTAAATATTCATAACCGTTCGAATCTCGTGAACCGCTGGCGCTTGTCATACATCTCTCCGTTGCTTAGCGCGAAGAAAACTGCAGGTGCATTTGAGGCAAAATCTTTGTACGTAACCGGCAGCCCCGACGTTCAGTTAGTAAGGAATGCTCGTTTGGTTGCTTTCACGATAGTACGCAAAAAAAGCGGCCCCGCAAAAAAAAAAAAAAAAAAAAAAAACGGCGCCTTCGAAATGCTGCAGAAAGGCTCCAGTCGCGCAACAAAGAAATGGTGCGTTCGAAATTGCGCAGAAAGGCTCCAGCCACGCAAGAAACAAATTGCGCGTTCGAAATGACGCAGAAAGGCTCCAGCCGCGGAAGAAAAAAAAATTACGTGTTCGAAAGGACGCAAAACAGCTCCAACATACGAAATTAAAGCAAGCGCAAAAAAGAAGCGAACTCCCGCTGGGACAGTTATAGGCAGGGGGCGCGCGAGAACTGCGAAGGCGGGAAATTTGAAATGCATTGGGTGGCAGCAATGAGTGGATAAGGGCGCTGCAGCCCAATATGGGGAATCACTGCTCTTCAGTGCCGACAGCTTTCACATTGAGTGGAACGGCTTTATTTTTTTTTCTTTCACTTCCTCCACGATCATTTATCATCATCGTCAGAGAAAGGTGGCCTTCCCACGGGGCGTATTGGCATACAACGGCATCAGGGAGGACACTAAAGCTTCGCTTTAAAACGCCTCCCGTGGTTGGAATCGAATCTCGGTCCCTCGCGTGATAAAGCCGACATCCGATCGTCGAATTCTGACAATCGGAAACGGTGGCAGCCGTTTCGAGTTGGAGAATGGTGAATGGACGTGCAAAAGGTAGAAAAATCTTGCACCCCTCCGTGTGGCGAGGGCAATCGTTGAACGCGAAGCTTTCTTCGTGCGAAATCAAATGGCGAAGAGTCAAAGTAAAAGCTGTGCTACCAATGTCCAAGCTGCGTGCCAGTCAAAGTCAAAGCTCAACGAGCCAAACTCCCACCTGTTCTAGAGTCATAGTCCAAACTCAGTCGGCAACCAAGGAATCCCTCACAAGAAAGCTTCGCGTTCAACCATCGTCGCCTTTAGACGGAGGGGTGCATAATTTTCTACTATTGATCAAAAAGATTTGCTGTAGGAACTGCCATTACGCGAAATGTCTTTAATCAACATGTTTCAGAGATGTGTGCTTTTTGCGTAATGTTTTTAGTATGGGAGCGTAGACACATATACCGGCTTTTTGCGCCATGGTTTTAGGAGAGCTTTAGGAACATGTGTTCCATCGCGAGAATGACACTGAAACTTGCTTTTGTGTGGTCGCGAAATTCTCTTACACAACGTGCCTTTAATTTATATCCCGTTTCTTGGGCAACCAATTCATGGCAAAGGTACGTCCCTCCGGAAAGCTCTGTCTACAAACAACACGGCCTTGTGCTCACCTGAAGTACCGCTAAAAACTCGCACTGTAAAACGAAATTCTTCGAGGTTTTCAGTTTCCTGCCTCTGATTGATGTTGGCGTAGACCTCAAAAACAATGTTGATGTATACCGTAGAGCTATCCGGTCAATGTACTGCAGAAAAAAAGTTCATGTCAACGGAAACTTAGATAACACACTGTCTGCCTGAATACATTTGCTTCTTCCAGGAAACGGGGGCCATATATTATCGCTAGCACGCTAGCATATAACGAAGCAGCTCGCACAACACCTCAGCCATAAGGAACAAAGAGAATTCATTAGCGTCTGCGTTAGCACTGTGCGGGCGGTCTACCTGTCGACCTTACGTCGTCTCGTGTCTGGTAGGAAGAAGCGTACTTCAACTCGACGGCTGACACTCAATACAGATATCTCGATGTGCATGTTGCAACGTCGGTGGCGGGATGAAAGCCCGCAGTATTGTGCAACCGTTCGTGCAATTATTGCTCGTTGAAAGCCCGGTCCGTGATTGACACCTACAGCGCATCGGACGAGCAGCTCGTACGGTGGCTGTAGAAGCAAGGGCCCCTAATGGCGCTTGCGCATGCGCATCTTACAACTTGGCTTAACATTTCCTGTGCACGTCCGCCCGCATGACGGAGCGGCCTGCCTGCACAAAGTGGGCCGTTAGCAGTACGCTGACGGGCTGTTTTGTTTTTTGCACGTTACTCTTGCCATGATTGAGCAATTAATCACTGCAGACTGACAGCCCTTCACGAGCGAGAAGAAGACGTGGCTGCGGTTGGCAACCTGTCATGTTTATGGAGACTTGGCGCTGACTATAGCTACCAGTTTTTCTGCCATACGACGGAAGGCTGTAGGGATCACAACCGACAAGACATAAAAGAATGAAACGCATTTAAGAGTAAAACTTACTTTGCAGACGTAACGGCGAAATTCTGGATATCGGAGTTCTCAAAGGGTACTGAACTGAATGCATAGGTACCAACTGTCAATTATGACAGTGTTTTATCGCGTTCACGTCGGTACAGTATAGACAACGCTGGATATTTATTGCGAGGTGTATACATATATATACACATACATTCTACTCATGTTTTGCGCGGCTCTAAAAATCAAAATGATGACCTTGGGGGGGAAGGGGGGGGGGGGAGGGGTGCACGATAAAGGTGCATGATAAGGCGTCATGATAAGGGGTGCATGATAAGGCGTCGAGAGAACATAGAGAAGCAAAAAGAACTGGCATGGAACCGGAGGTAGTGAAGGAGAAATGGGATATCTACCGTGGGAAAAAACTAGAAGTGCAGAAAATGGTGCAAGCAAAGATCAAGCAGAAAAGCGAACAATGGATGGCAGAAATACGGAAGAAGGACAAAAGCGCATCCAAGAAGTTTTGGAACCATGTAAAATCACTAAGCTCAAAAAACGATAACCACCAAAAATTTCTGATTGATGAGGAGGGGGAACATTTAGAAGAAGAGCACACGTTGGTGCATATTCATCGAGTGATTAGTGAGAAGTTTAGGCCAATAGTAGTAGGGAAACCTGCACCGATAACATCAGCGCCACAGAAGACTGCGGAAAGAGAAATAAGTTTGAGCAACCTTGATTGCAAAAAAGCAGAGCAAAAGGTTTCCCCCCAGACAGCAGTGGGCCCGGACGGAATACCAATGCAACTGATAAACCTGCTTGGACCTAAAAGTAAGGAATCGTTTATGAGTGCAATAGATAAGGTGATAGAAACCAGACAAATACCAGAGGACTGGTTAGAAAGTAGGATGAATTTAATATATAAAGGCAGAGGAGACAAAGCCAGTATTGATTCATACAGACCACTCACAGTAACGTCAGTGGTGTATAGATTCGTAATGCAGGCGATAAAATCAGAAATTCAAGCATGGATGGAAGAAAATGAAATACTTGGGGAACTGCAGAATGGATTCAGACAAGACAGGCGACTGGATGACAATTTGTTCGTGATAACGCAATGCATTTAAATTACGAAAGCACAGAATAGACCACTATGAATTACGTTCTTGGACATTAAAGGGGCATATGACAACGTAAACAGAGAACGGCTGTGGAGAATGCTGAAACTCCAGGGATTAGGTGACGAGTTAGTACAGTTCCTTATAGTAATCTATAAAGACAATAGAGTGCACCTTACTTGGGAAGGACAGAAATGCGCCCAGCAGGTCAACATCCATCGGGGACTGAAACAGGGATGCCCTTTGAGCCCAATACTGTTAATGCTTTACATGGCAGGGTTAGAAAAGAAACTGGAAGAAAGTCAAGTAGGGTTTAGCCTAACCCATATGCTGCAAAGCGAAGTGTTACAACAGCATATTCCGGGAATGTTATACGCAGACGACATTGTTCTTTTAGCTGATAACCAAACCGATATGCAGCGGCTAATAAATATTAGCGGCCAGGAAGCCACCGACCTCGGGTTAGATTTCAGTGCAGTAAAATCAGGAATAATGGTTTTCAATGACGCTACCACTGAGGTAGTGTCTATCCAGCAAGGCGAATTACTAGAGTGAAGGAATATAAATATTTGGGAGTGAGGATAAACGAAGGGGATAACTACTTAAGAACTCACGAGGAGCAACTTAAGGTTAAGGGAAAGCGAAACGCAGCTATAATGAAGCATAGATCTCTGTGGGGGTATAACAAATACGAAGTAGTGAGAGGAATGTGGAAAGGAGTAATGGTTCTGGGTCTCACGTTTGCGAATGCTGTACTCTGCTTAAAATCAGACGTTCTATCAGGCCTTGAAGTAAACCAGAGAAAGGTAGGACGTTTAGGCGCGCATGGAAAAACAACTAACGAAGCAGTTCAGATGGGCTGGGCGTCGTTGGAAGTTAGAGAAGCTCAGAGTAAAATATGCTTTGAGATGAGGTTGAGGGCAATGTATCAACGAAGGTGGGCAGCTAAGGGTTTTAGGTACCTATACTTGAAAAGCGTGGACACGCAGGGGTTAAGAAAGACTAGAAGACTAACGATGAAATACGGAAAGAACAGTGGAGAATCCAAAACAGCCAAGGTAACCAAAAAAGAGGCAAGGCAGATTGAAACGAATAAATGGAGGGAAAAAAATGGAAGCTAAAACGTCGTTAGAGATGTACAGGGCTGAGAAATTGAACATCAGAAAGGAAAATTTCTACGATAATTTCCAGGGCAGCGCTTTGCTTTTTGAGGCTAGAGCAGGTTGCCTGCGAACTAAGAGTTTTGTGGGGAAGTATTCACAAAATGATGGGGTATGCGTGGTCTGCGGGAAAGAAACAGAAACTATGCGGCACATAGTGTTAGAATGTGAGGGTATCCATCCAAATCTATATGAAGGGAATATTGGGCTTCCAGAAGCCCTAGGATTTAAGGGTATCACAGAGGAAGTTAACTTCGAGGCTGTCGAGGGGACGAAAAGAAGATTAGAATGTTGGTGGAAGAAAAGCAGAGAGGGGAATATTGCCTAGGACAGTTACCACCTGTAACAGGGAAAAGAAAGTATTTCGGGTCTAATAAGCTTTAGTGCCTACCCTAAGCAGCGCTAGTATTAAACCAAGAGTGTAAAACATGATTATATTAGTCCTTTTTGGTAAGATGACATGTCATCACCCCGCTTCAAAGGGGAGACCAATAGCAATCATCATCAGGAAATTTCAGATTTTTGGGGGAAGTCATTCAAGAAGGATGTTTCGCCATATTTCTAGGCATTACAGGAAGAGCGTATAATGTTTGCCTACTGCCCTGAGATGACAGGATATGGCAGCGAATAGGGGTCCTGTTATCTGGAATGTGCAACGAACGTTTAAAGAGGGTGATGGAATTATGTGTTCCGAGAAAAAAAATACTCAGACATGACTTATTGACTGACTGACTGACTGACTGACTGACTGACTGACTGACTGACTGACTGACTGACTGACTGACTGACTGACTGACTGACTGACTGACTGTAGGGTTTAACTCCCCGACGCAACGCAGGCAATAAGGCGCGCCGTAGTGGAGCGCTCCGGATTAATTTTGATCACCTGGGTATCCTTAACGTGCGCCGAAATCTCGTACACACGGGCGTTTTTGCTTTTTGCCTCCATCATAAAAGCGGCCGCCGCGGCCGGGAATCGAACCCGCAACCTCGTGCTCAGGCAATACTAAGACATACACTTCAAAGCGTCCTGTTATTCAGCGTTCTGTAAAAAAAAAGGGTATGTGAGCGCCGATATGTTAAAGTTTAAGATTTGTAGGTTACTGGGATCTTTTGGGATCTCTGCCCTATGTAGGGACGTTGTATACGAAACACCTAAAAGGGTTTCCCGGTGTCCCAAAAAACCCGAATGCAGCACACATTTCCCATTTGCAGGAAATTTGAAAATATCATCCTTCACGCGCCCTCAACGTTTAAGCTGCGGTGGTTAATCGCGGCATTCAGAAAACATTACCGGTTCAAACCGTCTAAAGACCCATATGCCCGCACGCGTGACACATGACAAATATTCACATGGGGTTAACGGAAAATTGCAGGGCTGATACCTTGCAAGTATATCTTGGACGTAATTTGAACCAGTGAATACCCACATAGACATGACCACGGAGCAAGAATATACAGGGTGTCCCAGCTATCATGCACCAAGATTTAAAAAAAGAGTAAGGGCGTAGGTCCAAGAAAACCTAGTGCATGATGTTTGCAGTACTGTGGGCATCATTTTTTAATAATGAGGCTTGACTAATTAATTTTAATTAATTATCTAACCCGAGAAGTACTGTCCTAATCACTAAAGTGTCAATGAGGCACTTGTAGGTACCCACAAGGGGCATCTAACTGAGGTATTTTCAGCGACGAACTAATTGCGTACACGTTTATTCTGACTGATAAAGAAAACCCCCGAAATATGAAAAATATCACGTGATGGCGCCTCCTCGCGTGTCCTAAAGCAATGCCCTCAAACAGGGTGCCTCTGAGTCAGCCAGAATGAAATAAACAAAAGAAAGAAAAGAAATCGCGACCGAGTTTGTGCCTTATCGGCACACGCGCCCCGCGAATCTTGCTGTTGCTGCTCCTTCCATGCATGCAATTATCAAGGTGATGCGCCGTCTTTTCGGGCGGGTGACAGGCGAAGCAGGTGCTTTCAATCAGCTTATTTGGGGACGCTGCTTTATAATGCGGGCGGAAGCGCCGTCACGTGATGTTTTACATATTTCCTGGGTTTTCTTCATCAGCCAGAATAAACGTGTACACAATTAGTTCATCGCTGAAAATGCCGCAGTTAGATGTCCCTCGTGGGAACCTACAAGTGCCTCATTGACACTTTAGGGATTAGGACAGTACTTATCGAGTTAGATGATTAATTACAATTAATAAGTTAAGCCTTCTTAACGAAAAAATGCTGCCCGCTTCTCCACAGTACTGCAAACATTATGCACTAGGTTTTCTTCGACTTACGCCATTACTCTTTTTTAACATCTTGGTGCATGATAGCTGGGACACCCTGTATATGGGAGCGAAACGGCCCATTGGGGCGGGCGCGGCGAGCGACTAGAGAGTTTTAGCTGGCGAAAAGCAAAAACGCCCGTGTGTGCGAGATTTCGGCGCACGTTAAAGATCCCCAGGAGGTCAAAATTAATCCGGAGCCCTCCACTACGGCGCACCTCATCGCCTGCGTTGCGTCGGCGCGTTAAACCCTACAATCAATCAATCAGGGAGTTTTAGCTGACCGTTTTTCACGTGCCGCTCCGCCCCGATAGCGAGCGCGAGGGCCATTGCGCATCCGTGGCGCGCTAGGGCGCTAGCGGCGATACCGGAGCGGGGCCCCGGGACCGTCGCGGCAGCTGATGCTACCGTGCGGAATTTTACGATGGCTGCCACCGCGATGCGAGCGAGCGCATGGCGAACTCCGTATCTTCAGTTGAAACACGAGCGACGACATCGCAAAAGCTCTTCCGAATAGGCAAAGGTGCCACACACCTCAACGAGCTTTAGAAGGAAAGCCAAAAACGTCGACGGAAGCGCGGGGCTGCTTCTATGTAGGGCCGAGAAAGAAAGCCTTGTGGTGGCTATTCCAAAGTTTATCGGCTTCTTTTAAGTTATTTAGAAACATTATACCATGTCAGCGACTACATTATACCAAAAAAGGTTAAATGAGCGAAAAAACACGGCATTTTGCTTTATCTGAGCGACCAAATACAAATTCTTGTTTCTTCTTGGGTAAAGTTTTGGTTTACACACGCACGCGAAATGACCAGTCAATCACGCGAATGATTCCCCGTCGAGGGTGATACGGTTATCGCTTAGCTAAAAGCCTTTCTGCTGCTGACGCTCCGGTTGTGCTAAGCGGGGCGTCGGGAGCATAGCGGAGCGTCAAAAACGGTCAGCTAAAACTCTCTAATGTCACAACGAAAACCAACGCGGACTAGAAGGCTTCGCCGCACTGACGGTGAAGGAGATGGTAGCGCAACTCCTGAACGAAATGATAGTAGCCACAATTCATTTCTTCTTATTTTTTCTTTCTTCTCTCTTCTTCTTCTCTCGCCACAGATGCTGCTAGCTTAACCAAGGCCAATCGCATGTGACATTATCTGGCCGCACTATGACGCGACGCTTCCCGTCCTTTCTTGTTCTTGCTCCTTGAACACTACGTTTTGGCCCATGCTCCTTTTATTTTATTTTTATTTTGAAGCAACATTTCTATGGCACACAGAACGAAATATCCAATAACCACCGCCATCGTACGTACAGTTGTCGCTGTATTTCGTATCGGCTTAATGTGGTCGTCTGATATTCTAATTAGAAATCATTTAATGGTTCGTTGAGCAAAAATTGGCTAGCGATTACGATACTCCCTAATGCGATATTTGGGCGCCGCAGCATCAGTGTGCTGAGGCAGCACTCACTCGTGGGCTCACTCGACGGCAGCGATGATGAGACTCTGCGTCGGCGCCGCGAAGTGCGTCTCATGAAGGGACCGCGAACTGCGTCTTAAGCGAACGCCCGCGCACGCCCCCCTCACGTTTTCGCCAAGTGTCGCGCCGTCGAGCGCCTCGTGCGGGCACAGCATACTGCCCCCTCCCGTCACCCACCGCACACTTTCGGAGGGCGCATGGCGAACCACCCTCCCCTCCCAATTTCGCGACACTCTCCTCCTTTGCTTTCTTTCTTTGTTCGCCTTTCTTTCACTTTTCGGTCCAGCCATCGTTCGCTCGGTCACAACAACGGCGACGCGGCTCGGCCCACGAACGGACGACAAAGGGCTGTGCCCTAAAAGCGGACGTCCGGCGGCGCTGAAAGCAGCGAAATGGTGCCTAAATCCACGTGACTGCGAGGGGTTTCAAAGCGCGTGCGTTGCGTTAAAATACACGAAACGACTGGGCCACTAGGCAACGCATGGGCATGCGCAGAGCAATGTGGAAGGCGGAGTGTGCATCAAGCATATGCCACGCAGGCCTCACCGAGCGACCGGACCGAGGCGACCGCGTCTTTCGACACCAGCGGAGAAGACCAAGAACAAGACTGCGAGCCCCTCACAGAATACACCGGGATCCTAGCAGCCTACAGGGAAGCCAGGAGAGCCTTTCCGCCACCGCACCGTGAACTCACGCGCGCGGAGGCGGTGAGACTACGACAACTACAAACAGAATGTGTGTTGACGCCCACCCTGGCCCGACACATATGCCCGGAAATGTTCGCGGACACCGTGTGTAGTGTGTGCAGACGCGAACCCGCCACCCTCAAGCACATCATGTGGGGGGAGTGTGACAGTGCTGTGAACGCAGGGGATGCGCAGTGCCTGGATGCGACATAGCCCGAAGAAGTGGGAGCGTGGTTACGTTCCGAAGATCCAACAACACAACGCAGGGCCATCCAGCGGCTCGAGGAGGCTCTAGCGAAGCAGACGAGAAAGGGAACCTCTGCACCGGTAAACGGGAGTAGAGGAGCCCGAGTACCTGACGCCTAGCTGGAGCCACAATCCTCGGGGTCTAAGCCCGGAACTATAGGGCGTATTAGCCATAGTTCAAAGACAGGGATCAACCGCGCCCTGCGTGGCCGGAGACTTCCCACATGCCGGATACCAAATAAATGTTATTTCTCTCTCTCTTTCCAGGTCACTCGGCGTGGCAGTAGAATTGTCAGTATTACCCTCCGTGTGAGTCCGATCTATAGCCAACAGGCTAACGTACTAGCTTTAACATATAATCCCAAGTGATTTAATTTCAAAGCTCGAAAGAGCGCGCGGCAAAACCTTAAAACATTACTCACAGCGTAAAACCAGTAGGAAGTTCACTCCGCGGTGGAGTAGAGATAGTGGCACTTTTAATATGGAACAGGAAGAGCCATCGTCCAAGTGGGGGGAATGGGTGATTAGGAATGAGCTAAGGATCAATGCAGGCAAAGCTATTGAAGCTGCTGTCAAAGGAGTTCTCCATTATGACGACGTCAGGGTTTCATTTTTGATCAACAACGAGACTAGCGCACGTGGCAGGCAGAGGCAGCGTAGCAACACGTAGTTCCAGAACACGGGAGAGCAACATTAATGGACAGACAGACGGAAGACAAAACTTTCGCGGCTGGGACCTTATCCCTCCATTTTACTGCCTGTGGTTTTACTAACAGTAACAGCAGTTACCAAACTAGCCAAATAAAGTAACGAGCTCACAGTTTATGTTGCCTGTAGAGCTCTCTGGGTCAGGCGTCCACTCTGTAGCCCCGACGTGTGCCGCAGGCGATGTCGCCGTAGACGGCTGTGACGCGATGGCGCTGTACCGTCTCTGCATTTTTGTTTTTGTTTCCAGAGTAATGGATGATCTGGCACTGTGGCAGGAACGAAAGACGTGCTGGCCCCGAAGATGTCGCACAAGGCGAGGCTTCTCGGCGCACAGCACGGGTGCCTGGATGTGTGGGAGGGACATGTGGTCCGCCAAATGCTGGGGCGGCCCCCGCATGTCGGAACGATGGCCAGGGTATGGTGGCTCCATAGCCAGGCTACGCGGCGCACAGCGTGGGTGACTGAATGGTTGTCCGGCCCTACGCCATGGGCCCCACTGTGCCGGCAGGAGCCATCGGCGTCCAGGCGCTACTGCACGGTCGCCTTGACATTGGCGCTTTCCCTCGAAGCGCCAGGTCGCATTCGAAGAGCAACCCTTCGCTCCAGCCGGTCTTGCTTGCTCCCAACGTTCCAACCGCCTCTTCTTCTTCCAGAGAACCAGAGAGCTTTACCAGGCAACGTGAACTGTGAGCTCGTTCCTTTACGTGCCCATCTTGGTAACTGTTGTTACTGTTAGAACTATCGCGGCTTCTTAAGACCTTCGTCCTCCGTTTTACTGCCTGTAGTTTTTAACACGAAAGTGTTTTATTCCAGGATACACCAAGATTACATGACGTCATATCCGTCACGGAAATGACGCCAGTACAACGAAGAAAGCTGCCTGTAAAGGGTGCACCCCTGCACACAGGGTCTTCTCGCGGTGAAGCAACCTTTAGTACTAAAGGGTGCGTTATGCTTAGGGTTGTTCGTTTTCGGGTGTTGTTGTTCAAAACAAAAGTGTTTTATTCCGGGATACACCAAGATTTCACTGACGTCATATCCGGCACAGAAATAACACCAGTACACCTTAGCCGAAGCGACCCGCCAGCAGGACGTCATTCGCCAAGCACACCCACAAGGCAGCCGCCGACCCGTAAATCCTGCTCAGCTGCAGATTTCACTGCACATTTCACTTTCTTTTTTTTTACGGATTCCTATGACAGAGGAATCAGCCACAGTGTTTTTTTATCTTCCGTCTGTCTGCTCATAAATGCTGTTATCTTCTATTCTGGAACTACGTGTTGCTACGCTGCTTCTTCCTCTCACGTGCGCGAGTCTCATTGTCCATCAACAACCGAACGCTGACATCAACCCGTCCATGGGCACCGTGAAGTGACCTTTTGTTCACTCATGTTTTGATCTTGCAGGTCGTAGCCAAGGATATAATACAGATTCCGTACTCACAATACCTGTGCTAGACCGCTTCTACGGGAATAAATGGTTCTTTTATGAAGTGTGTCGGGATCTAGCTTGTGGCGGTCCTGAATTGATCCTTCATGCTTCTCATTGAAAGCTCGTAAGAAGTGGTCTGGTGTACGCGAGTTTTTTTGACATCTAGTCTGTCTATGTTTTCTGTTATTGTGGTTGTTATTGTCTGACGCTGTTCGTTTAGAACCATATAACTTTTGCCAAGAATTTGCACAGTAGAGAGTGTAGGGCGTGAAGAACTTCCTCCCCAAATATTTACGCTTATCACACTTTTGTGTGTGTGTTGATCGTTGATAAAAATTTCCCTTTGGGAATTCCTTAGCACCCACGAGAGAGATTAAATGCTTACATTGGCGGGGGGTTATAAGACATTGAACCACGCCTACATGTGAATTTAGCTCAACCGAATACGTTAACCCTCAATGGTCACCACGACTACCCCTTGCCTTTTGATATTCAAATATGCAGCGTTAAAACGCCCACGGAAGTCTACAACCCAATTTTATGACGGAACATTCCCTCCTTCGGCGTTGATGTAGAGACCGTAGTAAACAGAGGGACGAATTATATCGCCACCATGTTTACCTGGTCGTATGTTGTGTTGTTAGGAGGTCATGCATAACCTTCTCGGCCACGTGTATACAGCCGTCCTGCACGCGCGTCTTCCCACGAACAAGCGTGATTTCACATCACGGTGAACTCCTATAGAGCTCTGTTTGTCCCCAAAGCGGTGAGCCATCTTCACGACCGTCTTACACACCGCGAGACAAGCCCTTCAGGGCACGTTGCGACGCCCACACCCTTTCGAGCCGTTGTTTGCTTCCGTTGCAGACGTTAGGACAACAAACGACGACACGTACGGGCAGCGGGCAAAGGTTGGTGACGGCGTCCGAGACAAAGCACATCATCGATCCGTTCCCGTAGTCGCGGCACACCGCGGGCACAAATAATAGCGGAGGTGGAAATGTTGCTCGCACCTGAACAGCGAGCATCCCGGGAATCGAAGACCTGCGAGTCGCGAATCAAGTGCCGAGAAGCAACAAAAGACGCGGAGTTTTCACGTTGTCTATGCGGGGCCAGCAAGGTTGACAGGCGGCGGCCGCCGCTCGGCTCGACCGGCGAAGCGACGGCCAAATATTTTCGCCCGCCTCCTCACAAACGGGGTCGGCCACAAAGGGGCCTCGGCGGCATCGCTCCTCTTCGCTGGCGTGCCGCCGGCTGGCATGCACAGGGGCGGGCAACTGTTTTTCCGGCGTGCGCTTTGCTCGAGTACGCGTCGGCGTTTGTCTATGCGCGAGTGTGTTTGGCGTGCCGCTCGCCCGTGCGAGCCTAGCCGGCAGGGCATCCGCCCAGTTGCATTCGAAGAGGATCGCATTGTGAGCGGAGTGTGGGTATATACGACTACTCCGACGCTTCCACGGCGAGTGCGATACACACGACAAGTTGGCCGAGCCGCTCTCGCGATGTTTTGCGCTGCGCTCAGAGGGAGTGTGCACGCACACGATTCCGCGGGACGTGCGTGGGCCTCTGGTGGCCCTTGGCCGCCGTCACGAGATCCCGCGGCCCTGGCAGGATTCTTTACTATGGGGTCTGGATTCATTCTCACGCTATTCTATCGGAGCTGTGACCCAATAGCAGACGCGCGAGGGCTGATCGGATACTCGGAATTGGCACGCATTGAGATACGTGCTGGTCACACGACACAGCGGAAACAGTTTTGCAGCAGGTAAAGATAGGAAGGAAGAAAGGAAGGAAGGAAGGCGGTAAAAGAAACGTAGGAATCTTGACCAGGCTATACCCTAGTTTTCGATCTGAACGTTGGGAAGAAAAGATCCGCAACAATGAGAAAGCAGAAAAACAAAGTGTAGGGTAGGAAGAGCGCGTCGAGAGTTACGCCCAGCGTTGGGGCGCTGGAAGTTCGAGTTCAGTGATTGTCACGAAAGTACTTTGTGGTACAGCCTTTTGTACAAGTTTGTCGTTCGCAGGAAGCGTATGAGCGCCTTTGTCGCCTTTTGGGCCGGTAACGGAGTGGGCCCCTTACGTAAGACCTTCTCCTGAGGAAACGGCCGCCGAGAGTCTAGGTTGTGTGCCGTGTTGGCGAATATCTCCAGTGAGGGCAATGGCTTTCATTGCAACGTTGATCCCTCGCTTTCGTTTTAGTGAGATGCCACTGTTAGCCTCCTTCGGCTAATTTTGCGGTACTCGTTCGCTCGGTAAATTCTCATTCGTGAAACTTAATTAAAAAATTATATGATCAAATAGATGGTGAATCACTGCCCCCTCCCCCCGGCCTACAAATAAAAAAGGCTTGGTTTCTTTGTAGATTAAATAGATGAGAATGCATGGTATTGTCAAAAAAGCACTGGGACCTTGACAGAAGATAAATTGAGAGGGAAAACCACGTGTTTAATTGCCGGGGACCGCTATAGCGAAAGCGAGTGAAAACGGCTGGCAAGTTCGGCGAACACGCACAGTCAGCGCTCTCTTCTTCGATCGCCTCAGTAACAGGTCATGACAATCGGGGATTCCTCATTGTGTCACTGGCAGTGCAGGCGACGTCGGAACGATCATAACTGACAGCTGTGGCATTACTCTCCCCTTTTAAGAGTCATCGTCTCGACGCCGCCGGGAAGGATGGACCGAAATGTGGCGTGGTTCATGCGGCAGCCGGAATGTTAGCGTTCGTAATACGGCTTACGTCGCACAACATGCACCACTTCCGCCTTTGGTTTTCCAGAAGATGAGCGAACTCCGTCAGGGATGACGCCGTAGCTAAGGTATCCGATGCGGCTCAGCAATTTGTACGGACCGAAGTACCGTTTCAAGAGTTTCTCGCTGAGACCCCGGCGGCGAGCTGGAGTTCACAACGAAACACTATCACTGAGTCTGAAGGAAACGCTCCGTCGACGAAGATTACAACGGTGATCCTCGACAGGTTGTTGGTCTTGAATCCGGACCCTGGCGAGTTGTCACGTTTCTTCCTCTCTCCGCGAGATCAGTTGCGCATCCGCGTGAATGCTGTCAGTGGGTATGTCAGGCAGCATCGCATCCAGCATCCTGGTAACCGCTTAGCCATGCGCTATGTAGAATGGAGAGAACCCTGTTGTCTCCTAAACGGCCGTGTTGTACACGAGCGTCAAGAAGGGGAGCACTTACTTCCACGTTCGGTGCTCCACGTCGGCATACATGGCGATAATGTCAGTGATGGCTTCATTAAGGCGCTCAGTGAGCCTATTTCTCTGTAGGTGGTAGACCGTGGTTCGGCTGTGGGTGATATTACTCAGTCGCAGGGTATCCTGCGTAAGGTGACACCTGAAAACGGATCCACGGCCCGTAATTCGATCCTTTGCAACGCCATGTCGCAATACGATAGACTGAGGGATGCGGCAACTCAGTAGTCGTTCCAGAATGAATGCCTTTCAATTCCGCCTATCGGGTCAAATAAGCCGTGGCTATTATTATCCAGCGATTGCAAGCGTTGATTTTAGGAAACGGGCCGAGTAGATCCATGCCTAATTGTTGGAGGGTCGTCATCGGCGGCTGTACGGACGGTGGAAATCCGTCAGGTCGCGTTGCAGCTTTCTCGCGCCTCTGGAACTCTCAGCATGTTTTGGTGTAGAGGCGGATGGTCTATGGTAGATGGGGACAAAAAGACTACTCGTGAATTCTCGCTAGGGTTCGACTGTAACCAATGTGTCCAGCGGCTGGGTCATCATGGCAGGCCTGGATGATCCCGTCGCGTAGATTATCTGGTACGAACAGGAGATAAAACGGGCTGCGTGCGTCAGTCTTTTTTGTATAGCACGCCATTTCAGCCACAAAAACTCGATAAGTGACGGGTGAGTAATTGAGTAATAACGGTGTTTTTGCCTTCAAGGCACGCAGTCAATGTTGTCAGTTCGGGATAATGTCGTTGTTGTGCGGCCATGGCTGGGACCTGCAGTGCCCCAACGAAGGCTTCATCGTCGTCATCGGCATCCGGCTGCGATGGTTCAACGGGCGCTCGGGACACTGCCGGCGTCACTGTGCTTACTACCTGATTTATGGGTAATAGGGAGATCAAATTCCTGAAGGCCCCACCGAGCGAGTTGTCCTGCAGGATGTGCAATATGATGACGGGTGGAGGATATAGACTCGTACGAACGCTAATAGAAACCCTCTTTTCCCCAATTCAGACTTCACTAACGCAAGATACCGATGACACCGAGCAGTTCTTATACCACCACTCATTCCGCTGTATGCGCGTCCCTGCACCTCCAAAATAGATACGCTTTAAGAGGAGGGCAATCACATCGTGTTTCTCTACTCGACGCTCTATACTCATTCGAACGGGGTCCTGTAGAACACAGCCTCGTGAAACAGAGCGTCATAGAGCAAAGTCTCACGCGCGGTTAATTCGCGATCCTTCTACCATTCCGCGCCCAATCTGGGAGGTGGGCGGATTGAATGTTTTTATGGTCGTGGAACGTCATCCCACCCATCATTGCGCTTCTTATGACGATGGCGGTGACAACGATGAAAAGGCTGAAAGCTGTGACATACGCGTATATTAGCGTGCGTAAACTAAGATAACGAAACTGTGGCATTAGGGGGTAGGTTAAGGCAATCACAACGACTACGAAGCGCTTGGACACACATCTGCATGTAGGCAACATGCGAGTTGCTGTAGTGCGTTTTAGGTGATGAGTAAAATGCTTCTATGGGACGGTTTCAGCTACTTGAAAGCAGCACACACAGAAGCAAAAGCAGAAGAAGCAGTTGTTTATTCTTACATGTTGTTTTCTCGCTTATATATTGCTTTCTCAGAGGGATGGAGTTATCTCTTTCACCTGCCACGCTGGCTAAGGGGCTAAGGTGTTGTGCTGCTGAGCACGAAGACGTGGGTTCGATTCCCCGCCGCGGCGGCCGCTTTTCTGATGGAGGCGAAAAGCGAAAATGCAAAAACGCCCGTGTGCACGAGATTTCGGAACACGTTAAGATACCCAGGTGGTCAAAATTAATCCGGAGCCTTCCACAACGGCGCGCCTGATCGCCTGCGTTGCGTCGGCGCGTTAAACCCCCCAATCAATCAATCGAGTTAATTCAAAAGGGCTTCACAGAGGCAGCATAAGGTAACTCCATCACACGTTACTTGTGGTTACCGGTACAGAAGCCCAATCTTTTAATAATATCACAGGATCGTCGACCGGCTAGTAGTTCAGCGCCTTATCATGATAGACAGCTGCAAAACGGACGAGGGTAGTTTGCACAGTTCGCGTGCCCAGAACGATCCCTCCAGTGCAACCGTCGCCTGCTGGGCTGTTCCAGCAATCACGACACAACCCATTTTCGCTGGTAATCAGGCCGCCTCGCCATGAACAAGCACACGCGAAAACGCTGCCACCACCCAGCAGTGAACATAGCCCGCTCATTATAGGTGAAGGGGTTGTGTCATGCTTGCGGTAACAGCCTAGCAGACGACGGTAGCACTGGCGGGGTTGTTCTGCACGTGCGAACTACCCTCGCTAGTTTCGCTTTTTTCCACCGTAATAAGGAGCTGAACCACTCACCAGTAGACGATCCGGTGATATTAATAAAAAATTGGGCGGCTGCAGGCCCTTACGTCTGCCTTTTAAGTTGTCTTACATTGCAAGACGTTGCGGCTATCAAAGCAAGAGTATAGCAATAATATAACAAGGAAGGCCTTGCTGCCGATTACATTACTTTTGTACAGCGAAATGATGGCGTCTTGCGACAGAACTAAGGAGCATCGATCATCAAAATTGGAGCAAGTTGTAGCTGCCTCACACTAGCGCAGTCGATTCCGATGCGTGCACCCCTGCACGCAGTTTATGGTGGGCGAAAAAGTGCGGGAGCATCGAGGAAACACTTGACGCAATAATTCCGCTGAATACTGGGGCTTTCGTCCTGGTATACTGCCCACCGTATGCCGGTAGGGGCTCCTGATGGGAACCATAAGTACAATACCACGCATCCGTGAACGTGGAGAGGCGCGTCATTGAAAATCTTTTCTGCAATGGGTCAAAGAATAAGAAAGCAGAGAAGAGAGTGAGCGCTCCTGGAACAATGCGCAGTTGCATTCGCCAAACGCGTAACACTGCACGCCTCGCGAGCAAAGTCCGTACGTTGACCGGGGCTGTCTTTACGGCCGACCATGAGCCAAATTACTGGAACGCGCTATTTGTTCAACCGCGCAGGCAGCCACTCTCGTCTTTGAAGGGCTAGACGCCACAGCGATGAAGTCGATTGTTTGAAGAATTCCGTTGTTGGTAGAATGGCCTGTTACATTCCTCAGGGCGTTCCCTTAAGCGAGGCGGCGTCGATGAGAATATCGGCAAGAGTTTGTGGAACCGCAGTTGGAAAAGAATGCTTCATCAAGAAATGCAAACAATAAATTAGTCATTTTCGTGGCGCCATTCTTCCAGCCACAACGAGAAAATTCTTGAAGTGGGCGCCAGCGTTTCATTTATTTTAACAGTTAAAGCTGCATACTGAGAGCACGTATCTCCGCGGATTTATTTATTTATTTTATTCATTTAGTTTAGAAGTACTGCCAGCCTTTTTACAAGGCCTTGGGCAGGAGTGGACATTCAGTACAAGCACAGATCAACAAGATAAAAGACAATAAATAAAAAAAATGCACAATATTCAGCACAAAGAAATTTTTCCTTACCACTTCGGAAGCAAACAAAAATTAAACAAGAAAACAGGCAACGAACGAGAAACTGCACAATGATCAGCACAAAATATTTTTCCGTGCCGTGATCTTGCGGGGAAGGACGGGAGATGAAAACTACGATTCATTCGAAAGTGCAGAAAGAAATGATGAAGCAGTTTGGCAGTCAACAATGGGGGCGGGTAGAGCGTTCCCTCCGGAAACCGTGCGTAAGAAGAAAGAATTTTTCAACACGTTGGTCCTGCATGAAAAATCTTAAACCTTTTATCGTGATAAGAGCGCGGGCAGCGCGAGCTAGCCGGTAGAATGTATAAAGTTTTATCTATTCCTTTTTGACCATTGTAGAGAAGGTATAAAAATTTAATTCGATTTCACTGTGGTTAACTCGCAGAAAGCAAGGGGAGTGGGGAGGGACGGTTACACCTCTAGAGCGACATCACTGCTACGCCCTAAGCAAACTTTTTCTTTTTTATCTTCAGATTTTCTGCCCTTTTTCGGCACAGTGCACGCATACTCAGTGCGGACCGCTCATGGAGGGAGCCGTTAAGGAACAACAGGAGAAACACGCATAGGACCACTCAATGGTTCCTACGCTTTCTGTGACAATGCAACCTCCACCTACACGAGGATCCCAAAGGGCCAACCACGGCTAAGGGAACGCGTAACGACATGTTTCTTTTTTTTTTTTTTTTTAGAGGGACAAAAGTCGTCAATGGGTGGTGCTTCAACGTCTTCTTCAGCAAATGCGAAAAGGTGCTGGGAGGCCTTCAATAAAATCCCCATTTATGGCACATCCCAGTGCGCTAGTACACAAGGGCACATAAATGTGGAAATGCCCGTATGACACTTTTATAGGTCTGCCCCTCGACGTTTACTGAGTGCCATCTTACGATATTGCATAAACGTGTTTTCAATTCTTTGGTTTGTTTTTGGTAGCTGTTGACACAAGGCTTTAAAAATTGACTGTGGGTTTTAACGCGCCGAAGCTACACTAGAGCGAGGCGGGGTGCCGTAGTGGAGGGCTCCGGATTAATTTCGACCGGCCAGGGATCTTTAACGTGTGCCTAAATCTTGACACTCAGGCGTCTTCTCTCACAAGGCCTTAACATCAGTGAAGGCGTTTGCACAAAGCAGCTAAAACTGCTCTGCAGGACAACCTAATTAGCGAGCATACCCTGTTTAGTAACGGTATCGCATGCTAAATGCAATTGCCACTTGGTCAGAATTGATTTTATCATAGCTTTGGCTGATGGGGAAAAGTGACAGTACGGCCGTGCCCTTGTACCCCAAAGGCAAGATTCCTCTCGAGGACCCAGGGCAGAGGAGCCGCGCTGCCCGCCGGTCTCCCCACACCCCTTTTTTCACCTTGCCACATCTTCCACGACGAGAATCCGTCCGCAGTTACTACCACACCCCGACACCGCCGTTAATGCAGATGTTGTGAGAAAGACCGGAAAAATGTCCTGCTCTTCAAGAGATACCAGCCGTATTATGGTGACGTAAGACAGGAAGCGGAGATCCGACTTGGGGTTGAACCCACCGAAAATATATAGGCATTGGATGCGGAAGATGGATGATAGTTGATAATAAAATTATTCGAAGGGTAAGGATAAAAATCCCGACGTGGAGGACAAGTGCTAGAAGACAAGTGCACGTTAAAAACCCCTCAAATCATATTGTGCAATAATGGAACCGAGGCACTAATGGCTGACAAGGTATCACGATAAAATTAATATATCTTAAAAGTATTTACGTAGAGAGATACAAATATTTTGGGCAGATGTATCTCAATGCAGGAATACAGGTACACAAAAGTGTCATTGAGATAGTGTCGCAAAATTTGTCTTGGAATTGTATACACCTTCGTCAATGTGTTCTTGCATAAATGTCTGTAAAAAATATCATAAAGCAGTTATATGTGTAGTTATTAACATTTTTTTGGGTGCCCTTTTCATTACCAGAACTCCCGAATAACAACGGTCTTTTCCTATTGTTTAAACGCGATAAATTTTTCAGAAAGCTCCTGGTGTGCGTTTCTTTCCGGGGCTTTGGCAGGTTTTAAACTTCTCTGGATATGGCAAAGCATCTTTATCTGAACAAAGATACGTTCGTCGTCGTGTGTCAGCGTCCTGCTCTTGTCGAGTGAATTCCCGCCTTCTCCACCAATTACTCTACATGCCTTCTCGTCACTTTTATTTTCGTTTCTAAGTTTTCCTCAAATTTATTTTCCTGGTAGAGTAATGTTTCCGCGAATCAACCAGATTGAACTCATTTTCGAAGCTCATTTTTTTTTAATAAGGGAGGCCTCTGGGAATAAAAACAGAGAAATAAATTCTGGCAGATGAAGACACAAAATATGTAGATGGTATAAAAGAAAATCAGCTTCCTTCAAAATTTTTTTATTCTTTCTTCCCTCGGGGCAACAGGCAGTGTTTTTCGGTGCTTCAACAATTCTGGCACTTACAGAGACAATGGACGAAAGAAGTACCCGCACTTTCGAGACGCCACGACAGCGGTCGGCAGCCATACGTTTGATGAGAGCTCGGAGCCGGAACGACACTGACGGCAGTTGCGTCATCCAAGCAAAAAAGAGAACAAAAAGAAAGAGTTGGTAAATAGGAAGGGTGTCTCTAAAGTTTGATAGCGAGAAGCTTTGCCCGGTTGATGAGACGGCCTCACACGGATTGTCACGGAGAACTGAGCCTGACGACCAGCCGTGGCATTGAAGGAAATAGGCAGCGGAGCCAAAGCCCACCGGCAGTTAGATGCGCGCCATGGACCCAGGCGTCTCGAGGCCATCTTATCCGTGATCGACAAATCAGCCAGTCGGCCAACCGGAAACGGTCGGCGCTGGACAGCAACTATTTTCGAAGTCGTCTTCGTCACCAGCGCAGTTTCCGTGTGACACAGGCGCTTCGGGCAACGTACGCGCCGTCTCGGTAAACGAGGAGCGTGTAACGCAATTTCGCTCCCGCGGTCACAGCTGCGATACGCGGATTCGACGTACTCGTTCCTCCGGCAAGTCCCAGATGTTACGGCGGTCTGCGGTGTCCTATAAGCCGATCGCGAAACTGTGTAACCGGGGAGGCTGACAGGACGTCGGACACTAGATGTGTGTTACAAGCATCGCAAAAACGGCGAGAACCGCCACGCTGGTAGCCACGAAAGGCTCCGTCGCAATATCGGCAGAAAAGTACGGTGGACGGATCCGTGTTATAGGAAGGTAGTTTTTTTTTCTGATTTGTTTTTTTTTTTCTTCCACAGCACTATTACGTTTACACTGCCGGGCCTGTAGGGTGAACTCGTGGATGCCGTTACCGGGTGGGGCGCCTCACTTTTACTTTCATTTTCTACTTTACGCGGCAGAATTTACGGATTTCATGTCGGAGTTTTAAGAATGACGAGATGATAGCACGAATCATTCGATTTTTCAGAGTTGGCTTTGCCTCGCAGCTTCTGCGTCATTCGGCATAAACTACTGTAAATTATCAGTGTAGTAATTAGCCGCACTTTTGCCCCCGCGCGATTTATGTGACGCATTATGGGGCTGTCCAGACATGATGAAAAGCAGATATTGTCGATATGATAGTCATCATCATCACCAGCCTATCCACGCCCACTGCAGGGCAAAGGCCTCTCCCATTAATCTCCAATTACTTTGGTCCTGTGCTAACTGCGACCAATTTATCCCCGCAAACTTCTTGATCTCATCTGCCCATCTAACTTTCTGCCGCCCTCTGCCACGCTTGCCTTCTCTAAGGAATCCACTGTGTTACCCTTAATGACCAACTGTTATCTTGCCTTCACATTACATGCCCTGTCCTTCCTAATTTGATGACAGTAAACACTGCAAAACCTAAATTTGGATGCTCGTACTCTCGCCTCAGTGTAAGGCATTTGCGCAGCCAGATCGCCCTCCGAGACATTTGCACATTTGCACCCGCGAACAGTTGCAGGAACGTCCTGTTTATAAACCTGGCTCTAAGACGATAGTGATAAAAATTTTTCGAGGCTACCAATAAAAAAAAACAATCACAATAACGCTTAGATGAACTTGCATCTTCTTGCATAAAGACCCCTATCAATAGAACGTTTTTTTTAACACGCCGAAAGATTTCAATTCTTCCAGCTCGCATATTACTTCACTATATCGACACTCCGATCTCTTCCCGTTAAGACACATTTATTGTATATAACCTCGGAATGACCCCTTTCGACTTGTTTCTGACAAAAGGGTTCTTTTTATAATCGGTAAAAAAGATCTGACTAAACCCAAACTATCGCGATTATCATTCCAACATTTTTTTCACTACATTAAGTAAGAACTTTGGTAAGCAGACCATTGGTTTTTCCGCCATTGAATTATGGAACGACTTACCTATTAATGCTAAAAATGTCACAAGTTATTCATCGCAGAAATAATCACTTCAATTAACCCTTGACTAACCCCTCCTTGCAGGTCATTGGATTACACGACTTTGTTCTCCTGTTTATTTCCCATTTTTTTCCCAGCTACATATATCTTACGCCATAAATCTTTGCAATTTCTCGTGTAACTAGGAAATGTGGGCTATTTTGTGATCAAAATAATTTAGTGTGTGTTTTTTTGTAATGCTGCAACAATTTTAGTACTGCATCTTTTGCAATTTTCTTCTGTTGTGATTGCTACAATGTATATTTTTTTTATTTATTTAATCGTTTGTTAAAACTATGCTTTCTGTGCATCACTTGGGCCGTCGTTTCACCAAAACGCACTGAAGAAAAGCTAACTTCGCACAATGTGTTTCACAAAACAATGGGGATGGTAAGCGAAGGCACATCAAGCACCTCAAGAAAAAATTGGCCGCGTATCTGCTCCTTTCGTTGCAAACGTCGACGCAAGACGATAGTCAACTGGCGCCCCTGCCATGTAAAGGTCTCCCTTTTCTTTCCCGCTCACATCTTATGCTGTTCCTCTCTCGTCGCGTTCCTCCCAAGATAACACGCTAGAGGTTTGCTCAAGTCAATTTAAACTTACCGCGTTCCACTGCTCTAAGCCAGGTGCCTCGATGCCAGCGCTGCCGTACGGCGGAGACGCGCGTGAAGCGAAGCACCCGACCACACCGTTTATAGAACCACGTTGCCCTACCTCACGAACGTTCCAAGAGGAACGGGAAACCTATCTAGTGGAACCTTTCGTTCCTGTTGTCGTTTGATTGCGTTACTGTTGCCGCCAGGTAGCGCGGTCAACAGCAGGTGACGGTTTTCTGAAGTTACTGTAGTATTTTATTTGCTATCGGAAAAACCATGCATTTGTGGATTTTTTATTAAAGGAACACTGCAAATATTACTCCTGTATGATTTTTGCCGTATATTTGCGTAATGTCTTGTTCATGTTCAACAATGTTGACAAGTATGAACACTGACACCGGACATAGACGTTTCAATTTGGCTGTCAGTATATAAAACTACTGCGCAGCCTCTGTTTCACTTTGGCCGGGTGGCTGAATCGAGTCACAGACAGACAGATAGACAGACAGACAGGCCAAAATGTCTGCGTGTAAGTGGCCCAAGAAAAACTACCGTCTTTAAAAACGCCTTCCGTGGTTTTAATCGAAACAGGGTACCTTGCGTTGCCGATGTCTGTCCGATTGCGCTATTGCGACGCGGTCGAAGCAGTTTGTATTTTGGACTTTGACTAGACTTGCACGGAGAAAACTTCGCGTTTTAACCATCTTTGCCTTATGAAAAGGGCTTTGATTTTTTACAAAAGGTCTGACCCCAGAGCCACACTTCGATATTTCTTGCTGTAATATTATTTTTATTTCTTTTTGTTACCCTAAAGGCTCTTGCGGGAATTAAAAAGGGAGGGTGGGGGCGATCGCCACCAAACACCATGGATTCACGGAACAGGACCGCCTACGTCTCGTACACAGTGTTTTACTCAGCCGTATCTTGTACCAACTACGTTACCTTAACCTTACATCCACCCAACTCGATTGCCCTGATGCCCTCCTCCGGAAGACGTAGAGGCATGCACTCCTGCTTCGCCCTTACGCCTCAACGCATCGCTTACTTGACCTCGGCATGCGCAACACTATACGAAAACACATAGACGCCCACCACCTCTACCAATTCGCGTGCCTCGCGTCCTCCGCTACAAGGCCCTGCTCTGTAAACGTACCTCCACCCACCATCCCAATCCCCCACCCCTCCCTAATCCACCTCACATCCGTAACAACATGCGAATCTGCCCTATTCCTCCCCACATGCACCCAACTTCCCATGCAGCCCGGCGACTAGCACGAGCCAACACCCACGCCAAACTATACACACCATTACCATGCACACTATACACTGATTCCACCCCCTACCCTCACAAACCCGCTCACTGTGTATCTGTCGTTTGCCAACACACACCACCGAACGTCACCGCGGCTACCATCCTAACTACCAACACCACCGCGGTGGAGGAGGCAGTCATTGACACTGCGCTACTTCAGCGCAATTTTCTCTCCCATTGCGTTGCAGATTCTCTCTGAAAATCCTCCATCCGACATCGTAACCCTGTGGTGTACACCAGCCAACACAGGAGTACGTGCTAATGAAGTGGTGCAGACACGGGCTCGTGAATGTATTTACCGAGTCGTCATTTTCACTAAGCCTACACACGGTGCCCCTGCAGGCAAGCCAACCTCCCTTCTGCAATACAGGGATAATGTCCGCCGCCGATGCCGACCCCCGCAACCACACCTGTCCCTGGAGGCAGGCTGCATGCTGCGCATGCTACAAACACACACCTTCCCACACAGAACAAAAATGATACACGCTCATCCACATCTCTTTACTGCCCCTACCTTCCCAGCCTGCGGCGCTCTCTACACTCACTACCATTCCCTCTGCGAATTCCCCGCAGACCCACACCCCCTCCTTCCTTCCCCTCACCTCCTCACCTCTGGGAGCCGATGTTGCGTGACCCGCAGGAGCCGGGCCCCGTCACTATTGTTAACCAAAACAACACGAGAATTAAGTTTAGAAAAAAATATATAAATTTAGAAAAAAACTAAGCAACGAAAAAAAAAAAGAAAGAAACCTAAGAGAGGCACCTGCTGAGGCTCGAACCAAAGCCGTCAGCGCCTGTATTCAGAACTCTACATTGAGGCCACAGAGCCCGAACTGTGGGCTTCTTTTAGCAGGGGCTCAAAATAATAGCGCGGGCAGTGATGTCACAGATGTCACGTGGGTGCTCTGTATAGCAAAGCGTTTGGAAACACACAGCCAACGTAAGTCCTGGCCACCTCCCGGGTCCTAGCGGTCGCGGCGGCCCTCTGTACCTCCTCCTCTCCAATACCTGATCACGATAGACAAAATAACTTCTTCCTTCCTTCCCTCCTTCTTTTAGGCGCGAACGGGCGTGAACTGGCGAGAAGAACAGCACGCGAAAGATCCCACTAACGAATGCTGTGCACAGCGTTCTCGAAGGCCGAACTCGCCGACGCCAGCCGTCCTCATGACGCACAGGCCCACATGCGCTTGGTATTTTTTTGTACTTTTTTGCGAGCTCCTCACGTAGAGAAAGCGCACGCGCAAGTCTGGACAACGCCGGGCGCTCCTCACGAGGCGCGCGCTCAAGTGCGCTCGGCTGGGCTGAGTTTTCTGGTAACGCTGGACGGCGGAACTAAAAGCTTGAATAGCTCTGCCGTTAAAATACTTTGCAATCTGTTCAGTTGGTCGGCCGATTGGCCGGTGTCTATGTTCTAGTAATAAACAAAAATTGAAAGCATTTTTTTTTTCTGTTCTAAGTTTGTATACCAGCTTTCCTAAAGACAATTTGGCAATTTCACCGAATAAAAAGGACACTTCGCCTCAGGTGAGGAGGAGGAGGGGGGGGGGGGAGGCAAAACATTTAATCAGGTCATTTTTTTCATATAATGGCCAATGGGGTTGTCTAACGTAAGAAAAATATAACCTCAACAAACACCACACGCGTGTAAAACCTACAGTTACAATTCGCCTCTATCTACATAGAAACTCCGCGTACCCGCAGACTGCTTTAACCAACGGTTCCTACGTGCTGCAAACGGTTTCACCTATTGATCGACATCTATTTCATTCGGCGCGGTCAACTGACCTGACCTCTGCGCGCACGCGCCCGGAGCGCCGCACCACTTTGTCAGGTCATTCACGTGAGCGTTCTTCCGCCTACGTCCTCCCATCATGCAGCAGCGGCGGCGCCAACGGAGCGATTCACGGCCCCGTGTCCAATAGGAGGAGCACGAGTTCCGCGCTCGCCCGCCATGATGTACGATCATCACTTGCCGCTGTCTTGCTCGAGATTCAGTTCCTGGTTTTAAACTTCCCGCCACTCACTACAAATGCAGAGAACTCCTCCACAATACGGCAATTCGACAATCGGAGCGTAGGAGTTATACATATATGTGTATCGAGCGGCCTGGTTTGCCACGTGGAAATTTAAACGAGACTCATTGGGTGCATCGTAAATGACCTTTCAGTGTAGCACGCGACAACTAATACGCTCTGTAACACACAAAAGACCGACATCCACGTCGTAATTTATGGAGGCATCGAAATCGTTCTTTATTCCCTTCTACTAGACGCTCATTGTACAATGCCGCTCCTGCTGCCTAGAAAATGTGCTGTTCCGCGACACGGACATTCAACAGGTTCTACGAGGCGCTACCACGAAGCCAACAAGGTTGCCATCTATCTACATGGGAAAAGTCCCACTTTTTGCTGCCGCATGCAGCACCGGCTGGATGTTGCATGCTGGGCACGCCTTGATGTGATGATTCTATGCACACATATCAGTATGCGCATCACCAACGGTATATGTTTCAATAGCACTTGATTAATAACAAGGTGAATGAGAACATTGCTTAGTAATGCCGGAAATACGTGCTCTCCTTATCCTCGTCAAAAAACGTTCATGAGTTACAAGGGCCTTCGCAATGTTATATAAGTAAACGTAAAAAAAGGCTTACTGCTAGTACTGTATCAAGTACGTGTAATCTCTCTCCTCAGTAGCCACAAATAGATTAAAAGGGGAATTTGCATACAAGTCTTAAAGAATTTATGAGCGCAAGCGCTACTCAGCACAAAAGCATGTGGTGGCTCTGGGGCCAAAAGCCTCCCTCATTTTGGCAAACCTTCGCTCAGCTGCGGACATAAATAGGGTGATAATTTTTTATCTATAACGGAGAGCCTCTGTGGTTGTCCCGTGAATGATTTATTCGTTAAATGCGTAATGCGCATGCGCTCGCATTGGTAAACTCTGCTTTATTTATACTGAAGCGGCAGAGCTTAAGGCTCTTGCGTGTCGCAAATATGTCAGCAACACGCATGGGTTGGTGATGACCTGTTACAAGCTATTACAAAATTGAACTTCCGGGCTCAGAGGAAGTGGAGAAGCTTACACTACTTGTAAAGTATCCAGAAATTACATAAAATTACAAGCTTAATTGACAGGCACTCCCGCTACCTCACACAAAGCTCACAAAGTCCCACGAAGCAACAGTCAGAATGCTATAAACAAACACCTGATATCGCCCACCCAATTTTCAGCAGAATGCAAATACTGCCAACAGCCAGGTACACTCAGACATACTGTCATATAGTAAAAGCACCTACCACCCCTTCCCCACACCTCCAACCCTCAAGAGCATTGGGAGACACTGCTGCCCAGCCCCCGCCTCTCAGACCAGCTCCTGCTCACGGGGAGGGCGGTCGATGCTAAAACGGCTCACGGATTCCTGTGAAGAGGAAACTGCTCCTTTAAAGAGCACCATGAATGTTTACAATAAATGGTTTCCCCCTCCCCTCCTCGTCTCTCGTATTATAATGATCGACAAGGTTTTCCATGCTGAATTCGAATAATTATTTTCCTCCGGCATGCAGTAGAACCACGGGAGGTGCCAACTCTCTTTCAATTACCATCGCCAACACGCAATGAGCTCATTTTGTGGTTCTCTAAAGAAATCAGAGGAGACTCCCTGAAGGGTTTTTTAGGGGGGTGTAATTGATCAGTCGAGTAAAGACACGTGCCGTGAGTGATCGTCAATCTCATTCTAAAAAGGATGCTTGAGTGAGATGGCTAGTATGAGTTCATTTCCCTGGGCTTCATGGCCTCCAGAGATTAAAGCGTTGAGAGCGCGCGGACAAGTAGAAAAAAAGTCAAACGGAGCAATCACTGTAGCGACCCAAACCGCTGAGCTGTGTGCCGCAGTCACTAGCAGCAGCGGTGTGGGCAGAAAAACGACATGCACACACGCAGAAAAGAAATTCAAGGATGGGCTGCGGATCACTCGAAAGAGTTTGTCCCCCCCTCCACCAGAAAATAAAAGTGGGGCGCCAAAATGGGGTATGTGAGTGATGCTACTACAGTTCCTTCCTTAACTATTTCTGTTTTAGAATTTCCAGACCTACATCAGAGCCGGTGACGATTTCAACGACCTTGTTTCGGCGAGCCACCCACAATGCGCACAGCTTCGACGTATCCTCGGCAAAGATTTCTCGGCGAGCACGTTATTACTCCGAGCAACAATGCACGGGACAGATGACAAAAAGGAGGGGAAGGCAAATGGCTCAAAATGGAGGCTAAGGTGCGTTCAGCGATGTATTCGCCTCAAATCAACATCTTCTCTGCAGTTAAGTTCGCTCGCAGTACGCGCTCGAACCATATGTTGTCGTCGGATAGGGCCGAAAAAATCTCCGTCTACTTCCGGTCCCCCCCCCCCCCCCCCCCTCCTCCCCCGCACTCCTCGCACCCCCACGGAAACGATTGGAGCAATGGCGCTGCCAAGAAGCGTGGCACACACACACACACACGCCCACACACAGTCGTCGCTCGCTAATCATAGATATCGAACGGCGCTGCGAAACGGCGCAGCGATGAAACGGCCGGCGCCGAAATGAGAAAGCAGATGACCTCTCGACACCGAGCCAGATAATGCGTCGGTACGCCCCATCTGGCATCCTCACAATAGAGGGCAGAAATGAAAACAGAAAACGCACGAAAAAGGAAGGGCCACCCCACCAAGCCCTTACACACTACGACGACGCCAGGACAGTTAAGAAGAAGGGGCTCACGATCCGTTCCTCAGGGGCGTAGCGCAGGAAGTACCACTGCGGGAAACAATCGGTGTCGAGGTGGTACCCGTCCCCGCACAGAACCTTCTTTTGGGGGCCCGGTCCACTTTTGTTTTCAAGCCGGTTGGTAGCTTGTCTCGCCAGGAACGCGATTGTATAAGCCGCTGTAATGGACTTGATCATCTCCCGCCTATAAACCCCCGCCTACACGAACATGCACACTTGCTTCTTCGTGCCACTCAAAAGACAGAAAGCAGCGCTTGGGTGGAGGGCGCATTGCGTCATAGCTTTTTGAGAGCTCGGTAACAGTTCAGGAAAGGGAGGCGCAGCTGACTTTTTTTAGTGTGTGTGCGTGTGTGTGTGGGTAATGAGGAGGAGGGATCCCTCGTGTTGCGTAAGCGCTGCCGGAATTCGCAGGGGAAGCTGAAATGCTTCGGTTCGAGAGTACTTAGTTTTTCTGAAGGTGAAACAAAGACGGCAGAAGGAGCGGCTTCGCCGAATTCTGGTGTTCGGCAGGGGCACGTGCTTTCGCCTGTGGTATTTGACACGGGCAGCTATGCTGTACGGAAGCTTTTTATACACAATGCCTAAAAAATACCAACCTTAAAAACTTCCATGCCCTTCCATTCAAATGCATCCAGCAAGGTAAAACTGCCAGCTCTCTATTGTAGCTACTAAATTCTAGATTACGCACACATTAACCTTTCACACTCGATTTGCTCCGAGTGCAAAAGTCAAGCTTATACATTATTCAACGCATCCTTTGATTGAGGACCTTTCGCCCGACGCCTTTGGCTTCAGGTTTTGAGGAAGAACACGGCGCTATGATGAACACGGCAACATTGTGGGAGCGACCTAGTGAGAAACATACGCAACGTTACGCGGTCTGGCGCAAAACGCATAGTGTAGTTGATCTGGTGCGAACACAAAAATGCAAGAACTGGTGCGGGAATGAGCTCGGGCAGCTAACACAATCGTCGAAGCCGTTGACACAGCAGACAGAAAGCTGATTCAGTTCTCTTTAGCAGACGGCGATGCTTGTTAACAGTATGTTAAAGAGACACTGAAACACTGCCGGTAAACGTTTTCAGCCATTACTTCGTGTCTGGACGCACTGCGAAATCTGTAGTTATCGCCAGCACAGAACAGCAGTGTGTGATTTAGTAGTCGGGCAGATACACCTTCCAATCTCTGCTTTGCGTTTATTGCGGTTTAGGAAGCCGGCCAATGGCGACGATATAGCCCGGGTGGCGTCACTCGAGCGGGCAAGCAATGCTCAGACCGAGAAGGAGGGAGAAAACGTTTGGGCAAGTATACACTGTCTGATGAGTGAGAGCAGTGATTTTTGTCCGAGGTTATTTGCGAGGCCCTGGTGCTCAATGACCTTGTAACTACGTTTTGAAAACAATTCAGATTTTTTTTAAAAGTTGAAAGAAGTGTTGCAGGGTCCTTTCAATCCCTAAGGGAATTGAAGCGCATGTACAACAATCACAAATCGTAGCAACAATAAATAAATCACGGCTTTACCTAAACGCTTTACCTTTCTGTCGCAGATGTGTGGAAATCTATATTCCCAACCGCCCGATTTGGGGGCGACCAACCCCAGATATTTTACGTTGTGGGCCACATGATACGGGAGATGTTTAACACTGTGTAATGTGCTTCCCACAGTATGGTGCAGAGCGGCAAGCATTGTTCTCGGTGATCCGCAAGTTAATAGGCCCCCACGCCACTCTGGGTTACGTCCTCTTTACAGTTGGGCGTTGGACACTCGGCAGAGAGATATCGCGCGCCCTTATCAGCTTCCTTTGGGACACACAAGTCGCGGACTTTGGTGAAGGAGGGAGCCACCCGGGTGGAGCGATTGCCGGCATATGACGCAAGGCTAGCCCCACCTGACCAAACTGCCCCCCCAGCCCCCAAACTAATAGTGCATCGGGTAGGCTCATGTTGCCATAAATAGAAAAAAAAACATTGCGACATGAATGCGCAACACAGCGCGTCAAAAAAAGAGTAACAATATAGACGCAGAATCTACATTGTGAAAGTTTCCCGGTGGGATAGGTGGCCGCTAGGCGGTTAAAAGAGCGACGAAAAGCTTGTGGCAGAGTCTTGTCAGGCCTTCGCTCACTTCCCTTCTTAACAGAAAAAAAAAGGACTGCGAAAAGTGTATCCCCGCCCGAGACAGTTGCGCCTCTCGTAAACAAGCAGCGCAGCTCAGCCCCACAAAAAAGCCCAGGTAAATTGCTAAATAAAATCCCCCAACACAAATACGGAAATCGGGCGGCACAACGGTTAGATAAGACAGGAGCCACGGGCCATTGTTGAACGATCACGGCGCGCGCGCCTTGCGAGACTCGGTAGGTGAGGCCAGTCACGGCTTGACTCCGCGTCGCGGGTCGGCCAAAGGTCCCCCTGAGAATGCAAACAAAACGTGCGGTCGATTCAGGAGACGCCCCCCAGCTCTGCCTCCGAGAAACAAAAATGTACAGCGCTTAAGGTCGCGATAAGGCGCCGCGTTGAAGCACAATGCCTGAGAACTGTATGGCAGCCGGTGAACGACAGTGCGACCCCTCCCCCCCCTCTTTCTCTCTCCTCACTCTCACGCGCGAGTTGTTCTTTGTCTTCACCGTTGTTGGGAAACCTTGGCAGAGAGGGTGGGATCGCGAACGCAGCGGCACAAGTTGTCAAAGGACTCGCAGTTTGCAGCGTTGAGTGGCCCAGGTTATATATATTGTGGTCCACGAACGTCATTTTCATTTGTGAATGAATTGATGAATGAAGGACTGAATAAAAGAATGGATGCGTCCCTAGCTACTAAGTGATGCTGTTTGAGGCGAATCGACTCATGGATTACTTGGTTCGTGGAGTTCCTCTGAGTTTCGATACAACCTTCAGGACACAGTACTGATCCAATAACAAAAGTAGGAGGTCCCGGATGCTCTTGTCGTATGCACGAGGTTATAAGCTGCTTATGTGGCTTTCGGTACCTTCTACTTTCCATGCGCGTATTTGTGACGTGTAACGACCGGCCGCTCCAGTAAACACCTTTAACCATTACTAGAAGATCAGTGCGTTTGAGAGAAAGAGCGCAAATTTTTAAACTGATGATCTTCGTCTATGCAGCGAATTTTACTTGCGCATACAAGGTAAATAAAATAGAACAAAGCAAGGCCTGTACTTAAACGGAATTCTCGTTGGCCTCGTAGCTTAAGCAATGGTCTCGTAGCAAGAAACGCAAAAATTGCGCGATTTGTTTTTAATTCTCACCGTGGCACCAATGAATAAGCTGCTACCTCCGTGCTTTTACCATTTTACTCAGCATATGGGCTTTTACTCTGAGACAAAGGCCCCTGTCAGCGACCAAAAGCAATTCCTATTTGTTGACACACTGAAGTATTCGTTAGCGAAACGAGTCTTTCGCTGTAACGCGAGCAAAAGAGCGGGGGTTTAAACCCTGGTTTTACGCGCTGCTATGAAGTTCAGGAGTAACAGCGAAACGATCCATTGGAGTTCGCAGAATTTGTCTCAGCTGTACCCAGCAACGGCCAAGGTACAAGCATTGTTGGTAATCAAGAAAACTGATCCAGACCGATATCCACTTTCGAATGATACGCACGTGAGGGATAGAAAACCGCTTTGTGGATAGTCCGTTATCCAGGTTAGTCCTCCAGGCAAAAACATACTCGGGACTGAAATACGGGGCTCTAAAGCCCGAATATCCTAATTGTTGCGGATGCAACAATTGTTGCGGATGCCGACGCGTCAGGAGCAGTGGAAAAAAAAGACAGAGACATAATAATTGGCCTCGTTGAATACCAGAGCTTTTCTTCACTGCAGTTTTATATCTTCTTTCATGAAGGAAGAACAGAGACATCTTACCGTGTCTTCTCTCGGTAAGTAAAAATGCAAACAAAGGGCGCAAACCTAATGAATTTAGCCCAGAAAAAAAAAAAGGATACTCATGCGCCCCACCAGTTGCTCGTCCCCGAGGCGCCGTCAAATGTAACAGGATAATCTCTACCCATTATTATTTACGTCCACAGGCAAGGATCCTCCCGAAGAACAACGTCCGCATCACTTACCATGCCATCACTGCCATGCCCGATTCAGTGTCTAACCGCAGGATAATAAAGAGGGGCTAGATTCTTGGCGGCACCTGAGGTATCCTCCAAGGGCCTACCCACGCCCTCTGCTTTTCAAAATCCTACGTGCTTACGCACAGACGCCCTCTTTTTATTCCGGCATGCTCCGTGCCACGACAGGTGCACGTATACAAGCCGCCATGTTTGTTCGCATGAACTCTGCCACTCTGTCGGTGAAAGAAGGGGATGGGCCTTTGTCTCAAATGATGTCGAATGAGACCCCCGCGAAACCGAAGGTTCCGCCATAGATCCGCGCGGCGTAGTGGAGTAGTCTGTTCTGCTCAAAGTACAATGCTTTGCCAAGAGAGCGTAACCAGAGCAGATGCAAGAACGACCCTTTGAGTATAAAGGACGCATAGTTGCGGTAGGGAAGGATAAGAAAGAGACAGAGAGAGCAAGGGAAGCAAACACAAGCGACCACCAAGTCTACTTCCTCAAACAAGGCCCTACAGCCAAGCGGCGCGCGGTGAATGCGCGGCACGGCAAAGAACGGCTTCGTTTTGTCGGCGCTCTGCCTGCCTAACCAAAGGAAACACGGTTCAAAAGATGCGCGAATTCCGGGGGCCCAGGGCATAAGCGACTACCGCTCGGATGTTCTCCCCCCTCCTCAGAAGCTAGGGAGAAAACTGCGAGGGAAAAGCCTAGGCGGAGAAAATCGCGCCGGAAGCATCGGCAGACGAACTCGGTGACTCGCCCGATTAAATCCCGTATAGCATACGCTCGCAGCGAAGAAAATAGACAATGCGCGGACGCATTCCAGTCGTCGCCTACTGGCGATGTTTTTTGCCTTCTTTCAAGTTCGTAAGCGACGGCGAACGACTCAGCGGGGAGGAACGCTGCTTCCGGTTCGGCAACGGCGTCGTCGCGGCCGACGCCAGTTTGAGGCAGCCCCGCGCGCGGCGAGGTATCTATCCGTAGAGAAAAAAAAAAAAAGAACGAAAGGTTTCGTCGGCAACGGCGGGACAGCCCGCGGAGCGCAGCCGCTACGGCCATAATCATTAACGTCGCGTGCACGACAATGTACAGGCGATTACGGGGGAGGCGGTGATGCGGCGATGTATTTGCTTCCCCGGAGAGGACGGAATTACCTTGGGAGACGATGTTCGGCGAGCCTTCGGCAGCGTTCGGCCATGTTTGTGTTTAGGCCAGTTCGGGATGGCCGAATTTGGGGAAAGGAAATGGCGCAATAACTGTGCTGTAGAGCTCACTGTTGAGAGATTATTCCCCCTTCCCTCGTGTCTCACATACACCGCGTACACACGGCGTCTAGCGAACGGGTCCAGAGATTAAGTGAGCTTTCCGCACGGTCAAACTATGCCTCTTCTCATTTCAAGTATAAAAAGCGCAGACATAGTTGCAAGTGTCGTCCCGCTTTCCTTGGACTGTACTGTTTTCCGTGCGTCGCATTTCCTTCTTCGTGTTGAGTTTGTTTTTATGGGGAAAACAGCTACAGAGATAAGCTTTTTATAGGGAAAACAGCTACAGAGATAAGCTCAATCACGTCATAATGCAGAGAAGATCGGTTTGAGTGTTTGTGCAACACAACATATTGTTTGTACGCACGAACAAGCTTCCATCAGCGGTGAAGCTGTTTGCCTATCAGAAAAACGTCTCCTAAAGCTGAAGAGGACGGGAAAAGTAGAAAAAGAAAGACTCTGCGGAGCAGATGGATTCACTGACAGTGTATAACGAGAACTGCATTGACTGCATTGTCTGCATTCAGAATTCTAAACGTACGCGAATGCGGAAAATGTTTGTCAAATGGCTATGTACCTTCACGTACCATAACAATAAGGTACATCCCGGAAAATATGTCAAGAAGTATGAACTTTCGCTGGGGAACGCAACATGGGAGACGCCCGGCCTACCTATCTCGAACCACAGCATTGATGGAGAACCCCAGAAAGAAAAAAAAAGAATGACGCAATTGTGTTCAGAGCTGATCGCAGCAACCGGTCTTTTAAAAGTGACTTTGTCTGCTGCACTAGAAGCAGTAGTGTTACGCCAGCAGCAGCAGCGCGCTAGCAGCAGCAGCAGCAGCAGCAGCAGCAGCGTACACACGTATCTTCCCACGCACGCACGCCTCCAGCTCACTAAAAACACAACGCGCACGTAGCAACGGCACAGACAGAAAGTGCGCCATCGAGGCTAAAAAGCCCTTCCAGTTGGCGGCGAACTATGAATCAGGACGCTGGCATGCTCTGAGCGGCGCAGCGGTCACCTGCGAGCCAGGGTGCTCTACGCTGGGCGCCGCCGCTCTCACCGCTGGCGCTGCGTCCGCTTCTGCTCCATGGTAGCGCACACAATGCCAGTACATTATACCCGTTCGGCGCCACGTCATCCTAGAACGTAAAATTGGACATCAATACTCTCGCATTAGTTCTCATAAGGAGGGATTGGGTCTCCTCTGAGTTTTTATGGTTCCGACCTCGTGTGCAGTAGCTGGGCCTGCTGGTCATTCTACGGGAGATGACAACAGCGTGAAAAATATTGTCGCATCTCCACGAAGTGAATCATGATAAGTGGGCGAAGCACTAGGGATCGTTCTTACCGTAAATCATCCGTGACATTGCCCAATCGCGCATGTAAATGAGTGACAACTTGTGTGTACAGTATATACAATTCCAATCCAATCGAATTCGATACAATTCAATTTATACCAATCCAATCCAATCCGTCTCAATCCCATTCAATCTAATCCAAATCCAAATCCAATCCAATCCAATGCTTCTCGCGCATGCGCAACACTGCGTACACGGACGACAGGAGCGAGGTCCTAAGGTGCTTCGCCCCAAAAACATGACTAACAAAAGTCAGCCACCCAACAGCCGTGGTGTGGTGTGGTTCAGTTTTTTTACTCCCATAATCGCCCTCTAGTATACTGGTTATATTCCCGGCCGCGGCGGTCGCTTTTCTGACGGAGGCGAAAAGCAAAAACGCCCGGTGTGTACGAGATTTCGGTGCACGTTAAAGATCCCCAGGTGGTTAAAATTAATCCGGAGCCCTCCACTACGGCGCGCCCCATCTCCTGCATTGCGTGGGCGCGTTAAACCCTACAATCAATCAATTAGTATACTGGTTGTTGTTACGGTTACCCCGATAACGATGTTGTAGAATAACGGGCAATTTTCTGCTGACCCCATAATTTGTCATAATGGCATGCCAGTATAATTAGGATCGATCGATCGATCGTTTGATTGATTGATTAATTGATTGATTGATTGATTCTGGGGTTCAACGCTTTTGATTGTGGGGCTATGAGGCGCGTAGTGGAGATCTCCGGATTAATTTTGACCACCTGGGGATCTTTAACGTGCACCTAACTCGACACACCGGAGTTTTCGCCTTTCGCCTCCATCAGAAAAGCAGCCGCCCTGGCCGGGAATCGAACTGGTGTCCTTGGGATCAGCAGCCAGCGCCTTAGCCAGCGAGTTGTAATTATAATAGTTTAATTTGAATTAGCCTAAGGTGGGTTGTAATTAATATAGTCAAGGAAAATATCGCAAACCCTGGGACATGGATCAAGAAAGAGTTCATTTGAATATTTTGTTCAATATTGTTCATGGTCCGGAAGGGAATGGAAAATTGTGCTTGTGGAATAGTAAGCGATGTGATCACAGGCCTCGAGCTGCACTAAAGCCTTTATTCCTTTATGAATTCCGTGTTCCCCATAATAAAAAAAAAACAAAAAAAATTCGGGGAACGAAACCCGCTCCAGCAAAGCTATGGCAGGTTAACAGCCAATAAAAAATAAATAAAAAGGAGCGATAGCCCAAAAATATTTTTCAACTTCACTGAGCCTCGTCTTCAGAACCGTCTGCGTCAGATGCGCTACATTTGTTGGGTTTTCGGGGCCTATTTAATGCAGTGGCCAACCTTATGAGACCGCCCACTTCTAAGCTTGGGGAGTACGTGGGTCAATATGTCCGGGCTACGTCCGTGTTGTTCGTCGCTGCCTTTCTGTGCAGCTTCACGCATATTTTGTAACGACTAGCTCAGTAAAGAGATCTACTCCAGTAACGTGTGTTCTGAGTCGGAGCCAGAAGCGGAGGAGTCCACTGTCGTACCCGGTCGCCTCGAAGTAGCGCAACGCTTGAAGCGGAACACGTCGCTTCCGGCCTCCTCGACGCCACCTCCCTTCTCCGGATCTTCCGGAATCGGTTTTTGCAACTGTTTAAATCAATCAGAAAAGTGGCATGCTCATAGAACGCTATTGGAAATTTACCGATGCCCATCTAGAACTGGGCCCCCTCGTGGGACGAGAGCGACCTCTTTCTGCATCTCAAGTCTCTTCTTCATACCAGACCACCATCTTCAAGATGTGAGCAGGCTGTGGTGCCAGTCAGATATATCGTTTTCTTTATTTTTTCTCCAAGAAATCAGCTGGCGGCCTAGGCCCTCCTGCTTTTTCGTTTTGCAAGTTTATAACACATCGAAAATCTTGACCACGTGATCAGCTTTCAATGAAGCGCACACCCAGGGCCTGCGGGAAACTGGAAAGTGAGTGGCCGGACGCGCGAAAGGTTGGCGGGAGTGGGGCGATCACAAATATTAACAAAGGCGACGCGCTCGCTTATTTTCGCGCGCTTTTAGTTCGCGATGGAAGTTCCGCCTGCGGTGCGAGCGCCCATACATTGGCGTCTCGCCTCACCGCGTGCAGTCTGAGTTGAGCCCTCTCTGCCCGCCGGAGCGTTATCCCCATCCCCTCCACCAGACTCGAGCTCTTTTGTTTCAGCTCTTTTTTTCCGGAAGCTGCGCCCCGTGCGTCCACAGCGGCATTCATCTCGCTTCGGTACCCTAGATGACTCACAACCCGCAGAAAATAGATCGCGAATCGCCTTCCCGGTGAAGGTAACAGTTCGGCTTTCCAGCGCCCACGCACGTTGGCGTATCGCGTAATACTTGTCAGGTGTTGCGCCGGCTCGGCAGAGAGCCTAAGAGGAGAGAGGGGGAGCAATCTCGTAACGTGACATAAGAGGCTGCTGAGCTGTCTAGCGAAACCTGAATGCGGTACTAAATATGGCCCGGCCCGCTCAAGTGGAGTCTCGAACGGCCGGTAGCGCCCTTCGAGGCGTAATGCGGCAAAATCTCAATATAATGAGGAAACGGGTGAAGAATGTCTGCGGGAAAATTATGCGTAGCTTCCCGCTCGCCACCAGAACGTTATGCGCGAACGCAAAATCCTTTCTGCTGCGTAGGCAAGTGGGGGTTGCTGAGCGTGCCGTTTACGACTTCGGAGGCAAGTGAGTGCACATTTAGGGGACGGTATGCAAACGACAGCAATATGCAAATGAGCTGCGCTGACAGGTGTCTACGCGTGGTAAAAGGAACAACACTTAAGTGCAATGTTTTTCGCGCAAGCCGCGTTTCTTTAGGGTGTAGATCGTATGCCCGGCGCCTTGAAGTAGATAGAAATAGCTCCAGAAGTAGAACTAGAACAACAACAACAACAACAACAAAAACGTGGGCATTGCATGAAAACAAAACAAGCTTCGAGGATTACAAGTTGCGCACTTTTTGTATCAACTATTCCTTTTCACATTTTTTTTCCGGTAGCGAGGGCGCACAGGAAGAGTTTATTCTCACTAATTCTAAGCGCCGACTGAATGCAAGCTCTTTGACAGCAGGAGATTTCACCCCAACATCTTTCAGATAAAAAGAAAGCCTGCTTGCAGAGCCATCATTTGGAGGCCACTCCGCTGACGTAGGAGCCACGTATGAGAAAACGCCAGGAAAAGTGATGATGTGTAGGCCGATTCAAATGGATAATGGCTACGTAGAATAAAAGACTCGACAAATACCCTGCTTACTGACATATATGGTCAGTAGTTGTTGCATTCACTGCACCCACCTCTCCTAACGCCATTCACTTGTTATTGTGTTACAGTGCCACAACCTCAATGTGCGTACGGAAAATTGATATGCCGCGTTTCGTCCGCCGAAGACACTGCTCCGATGAACATTGCTATGGAAGTCTTGGCAACATTCTACTCGAATGCCCCATCGATATGGTCATGTGCAAGAAGTACTGCATAACAAGGATCCACGGCTATCACAAGGCTCTCTCTCTCTCTCTCTCTCTCTCTCTCTCTCTCTCTCTCTCTCTCTCTCTCTCTCTTCTCTCTCTCTCTCTCTCTCTCTCTCTCTCTCTCTCTCTCTCTCTCTCTCTCTCTCTCTCTCTCTCTCCTTCTCTGTCTCTCTCTCTCTCTCTCTCTCTCTCTCCTGTCTCTTCTCTCTCTCTCTCTCTCTCCCCTCTCTCTCTCTCTATCTCCCTCTCTCTCTCTCTCTCTCTTGGGGTACGTTTCTGGGTGCATTGGATAGCCGGCTACATCCGCCGTTGTGGACGGATGTATTGCTTGTCTTCGGAGTACGGTGGCTGACGTATTGTGTACTTGCGACTGTACTATGCTACAACTGTGTAGGGTCATTGTCTGTGCAAGCAAGGTACGGACGTACCGCAGGCATTTCCAGTTCACAGGTTTATTTTACGTAAATGTTTTGAGCTGCTGGTATAGCCGAATGTTTGTAAATCTGTTCTTGTAAATTGAATTCTTTGGATCAGGTTTGTTATGTGTAGCCTATATATGCTTAGGTTTCATGCATATATTCAGTTTTTATCCCGTGTATGCGTGTGTCTTGGGTGAAATCAGTTTGCGGATCTAGAGTTATTTGTCTGATTCTAATTTATATTAATTTTACCTTTAATAGCACTTAAGGGGCGAATGTTCATATTAAAAAATTCCCTTTTCAATTCTGCATGCCAGTTATGGGCGTTGGCGTACAGTGAGTCAAGTGAAACGTTTCAGGCACCTGCTTACTGTGCGGCCGTACTCCCAATCCATTAACTCCTAATACATTAAATCTTAAACTATCATCATCATGTGTACCCGCTGTTATTGCGAATAGCCACTACTTTATATTTCGACATTCGTGCACAGCGCACAGCAACAGGACCTAAAGAAGGGACGCAGACACAGCAATGACTAACGACTAAATTGTTAGTCATCACTGCATTGTCCCGTTGCTGTTCCAGGAGTGTCCTGTTCCTGCGTGCTGAGCATGAAGAATTATTTCCAAGCTTTCAGCGAACTATGAAAGGCGAGAATGACGGAGCTAAGGATGAGAGAATTGATGTTTGCGTCGGCGCGAGCTGCTGCTCATAGTTTTTAATGTTCTCTCTAAAAAAAAATGCAGTAGACTGGTTTAAAGTTTTCACTATACCAACTATGCTACCATTGGAGCGTAGGATGTCTTTCAAGGCCGTTACGAATCGTGACACCGGTAAAGACTTGTGGGAAATTCTCGCGTACGTTCTCAGTGACCCATGCACGGCGCAGTGCCACTAATGTCGCAAATGGTGATCACTTCAATGACCCACTACCGGGCGGGCGTACAGCAAGCATTAGGTCACCAGGAAAACGAACGGCCAACAAACGTCCTGCTTTTGTGGCCGGCAACACACGCTCTTTGAAGATGGGCCAATGGAACGGAAATAAAAAATAAAGGTCGTAAAAAGAAGCAAGTTCTGCGTTACTCTTTGCATTGCATGCCTTGTTTTATAAGAACGCACACGTGACCATCGTAAGCATTCTTTCAAGTACCTCAATCCGCACAGTATCCGTTGGCGAGACTTGAGTAGGCGCGAACCCCGCTGATTTTTCTGTAACGGTGTTTCTTGTCTTTGCATCTTAACCCCAGCCAAAGTAGTGGAATAGCGAAATACGAAGAACTTTGCGACTAGGCAAGACCGGAAGCTCGGTCAGAGTATTTATTTTTATGTCTGGACTCTACTAGCCGCATTACCTTGTTTCTCGTTTTTAAAGTTTCTTGTTTGTCTTCTTCCTGCTGTACCCCTAATGTTTAATATTCACCACTCATCATTGTAGACACACCCCATCTGGTGTAGCAAGCCTTGTCCCTAGCAGGGCTCACCCCACCAGTACCCATTAAAGAGCCATCTCTCTCTCTCCCTCTCTCTTTCGGTCAGAGGAAAGAAATAGATTCCTGAGAGGCTTCACACACTAAGTGTAAAAACGTTCGATTTTTTTTACACTTGAGCATTAGAAGCGCTGTTGCAAGTACATGCGGATTAATTTAAACCACAGGGGAATCTTTAAAGTGCGCCGATATATAGAAACACAGGTGTTTCTTGCCTCCGTCAGAAACTCGGAACGCTCCGGCAGAGAATCGCTCCATCACCTCGCGCTCATCTGCGCAATGCTTTAGCTCCCTAACTACCGTGGATGAGAACGCTACAAGCATCTTACGTAGTGACAAAACTATCTTTACACTTGTATGTCCAGCCGCGCTTGTTTGAAACATTAATTCTAACAACGTGACTCCGACAACACAACTATGCGTGAAATATACAAGTTGTTCTTACGGCATACAAGAGGGGCTCACACTTAGGCAAGAAGGCAGAACGATTTCGCCGGCAATTATACACTTACGTGAGTTATTTGCGACGGTACGCTGGGGCGAGTTACCAGTAATCGTTCATCGGCAAAAATACTTTAAGGCGAAAGCCTAAAATCTGTTTGAAGCACGCGCGTTGTGAGGTACAAAAAATAAGAATCCAAAAAACGTTGAATTCGCGCAAGTGGGGGAGCGGAGGCGGGCGGGGATTATCCGTGGGGAAATTAAAACAGTAGAGAGAGAGAGAGAGAGAGAGAGAGAGAGAGAGAGAGAGAGAGAGAGAGAGAGAGAGAGAGAGAGAGAGAGAGAGAGAGAGAGAGAGAGAGCTGTTTATCGGAAGAGAAATGAAAGTCGACTCAGCCGATAACTCCCTCTCGTGCTGAGGGCACCTCAACCAAGACTGAGTCTAGGAGGAGGATAGACATTAAAAAGGGTGGGCAGAAAAAAGGTAGAAAGGGAAAATAAGGTGACAGTTCACACAGCACTGGCGACATTATAGCCGGTCCGGGATTCCCGTGTCCTTCAAAAAGTCAAGCAGGGCACGGAACGCTTTTTCGCGATTTGATGTGTTACATTACGGGAACAACAGGTTTGATGAGGTGCATGAAGGCAGTCCCAGTTTCGCATACGACGCTCTCAGCGCTGATCGAGTCTGCGAATGTTATGGACACTCGCACAGTACATGCGCGAGTGTCTCTATTGCAGGGCAGTGTGGGCAGGCGGGTGAACTAGCGATGCCAAGCCTGTGACTTCCTTTCGCGCAGCGGTGACAGCCGATTCACAGACGAAGGAGAGCACGGTCAGCTCGGGTCAGTCCCCTCGAAGGAAGTGCGTGCGGTGGCTTGCCGGATGCAACTCAGCAGTCAGGGTGCATGGCGTGGAGGTCCCTTCGGATAAGGTACCGCGCGACGTCCAGGGGCCTGATTGCCTCCCTCATCGAAGAGGGTCGGAAGAAGGCTCTGAAAAAGTATAACGCCGCACGCGCCAGGAAAGGGAACCAGCATACGCAAAGGAGGGTAGGCTGCTGCCGCCCGTGGAATACTAGTCGCCTTGTGAGGGGAGGGTACCGACAAGGGTGAACAGGATGGATGCCCTTTACGATAGCTTGCAAGCAGAACAAGCGTCGGAGGGCACTGTCCAGGGGGCTGGTCCGGTGGTGACGGAAAGTTATGGCGTCCCCGTTATGTTCGGATGCATTGTTAGCGCACAAGAAAAGTAAATGCCTTACGTAGTACAGAGCAGATACGGTCGGTTTGATTCTCGGCTTTGTTTTCTGATGGACACGAAAAAAAGATAGGCGTATGTGCACGAGAGTATAACGCATGGTAAAGATCACCACGACCAAGGAGCAGCGTTGAGGTTCAAAAACCTCAACTGAACTTTCTGTACAAGAGCTTCTGGAAACGTTGTACTTCGCTTAAGCCACTAAAGTTGCATCATTATTAATCGCTGTAGACACTGCAACTGCCAGATTTTCTCATTTCTTCAATTGAGTAGGCAACCAGAGCGAGACTGTGGGAGCCACGAGCTGTTTGAAAGCACAAAGGGCCTTCGCGCCTTGATGTCCGCACTCCATTGCGAATCTGAAACGAAAGCCACAGAAATCGCGATGTGAAATTCAGACGCGTAAGATGCGAATGTTACCTTGTAACAACACGTAAGCCCATTTTTTCTCAACCGCGAAGGAGCGGTGGCGGCGGAGCATAAAGCCGGGTGAGAGCATTACAAGGCATCGTTGAGCCGCGAGAACAAAGACAGCCTCCGTCGCGGCGCGCTTGGAAGCAGCGAAAGCGCGTTCGAGACGACCGCAAGCCTCGACCGACCCACAAAAACCCTTCCATCGGTGATTGGGTCATTGCCTGACCGGCCGTCAGCCCATCCCTGACGGAGGTCGACGCAAAACTTGTGAAGGCGCCGCCGCACAAAAGGCGAGCATGACGCCGCCGCCGCAGCCGAACACGGCTTACGAAAGCTCGCCGCCGCCTCAGAAGCCGCACAAGAAGCAAATTCTCAGCCGAAGCGTGTAGCGCCGGCTTCTCTCAATGTAAATCGCTCATTCACAGCGATATGGGACGCTGTTCGCGCTTGTACCATTTGCATTGCGAGTTGTGCGCTTCCCTGCCCGCGCTTTGAGGGCCGCCATCGAAGAGGCAGGGTCGAGCGAATGACATAACGCACTAAGTGGCGCCGGCCGATTCGCCGGGTGCGTACTCGACCGGGCTGGCGACCCCGACGCTTTCTCGTTGGCTGGCTGTCACGTAATGCTGCGGGTCGCCGGTGGCACTTAGCGTTTCCTCGTCGCTACGCTCCCGAACACGCCGGGCGGATTGAGAGTATCGGCCTGGCGGAGCTTCAGCCGCCGTGTTGCAACGGATGAGCTGGACGTGGCGAGGCTGCTGCTTCCGCTGCTGCAACACCTTTAACAATCTGTGCTGGTGCGAGCGAAAATTGCGTTTTTTAAATCGTTCACTGGAAATTTTTTTCAAGGACCTACAAGTGCCTCATTGACACTTTAATGATTAGGATAGTACTTCTCTAGTTACATAAAATTTTATAATTATTAATTAAATCTAATTAACGAAAAAAAATACTCGCCGCTACTAAACTGTACTGGAAGCATTGTGCACTAGGTTTTATTCGAGTAACGCCATTTCGTTACTCACCCGCAACAGTGGCTCAGTGGCTAAGCTTGGCGTTGTACTGCTGAGCACGAGGACGCGGGTTCGATTCCCGGCAGCAGCGGCCGCTTTTCTGATGGAGGCGAAAAGCAAAAACGCCCATGCGTGCGAGATTTCGGCGCACGTTAAAGATGCACAAGTGGTCAAAATTAATCCGGAGCCCTCCACTACAGAGCGCCTCATCGCCTGCGTTGCGTCGGCAGATTAAAACCTACAATCAATCAATCAGTCAATCAATCAATTCCATTACTCGGACAGGCCACCATTGGAACTTGACCCTAGAAACGCTCAACGCACGCCCCCTGTCTTGGGATGGAAGCTTATGAGTATTACTAGTGTAGCTCTCTGGCATTAAGTGGGGTATTCTAGGGTTAAGCGAACTTAGGAGGACAGGAGAAGGCTTCATCGCGCTCACTAGCGGGCATATTCTGCGCTGCAATGTACCCCAAGAGAAGAAAGAACAGAGCGTGAGATTTTTAAACCACAGAGAAATAGCGGCAAACGTGGAATTTGTCAGCATTAGCAAGAGAGTCGCTGCTGTAGTCATCAAGCTGAACAAGCGATACAGGTTAATTCGAGCATCGACTGTCTCAATAAAATGTCAGATTATATGCAGCACCATTTTCAACCATCGGTAAAATTATACTTACTGGTGACTTTAATCTGACTGTAATAACATGGGAGGCCACAAATTGTGAATCACCAGATAACGCCTTTGGACAGGCTTTGTTAGTCACGGCGTTTATTTTCAACTTAAAACAAGTCATTCTTGTACGACCACAGGTCACGTCCCACTCGTAGACCATTCTAGGTTTAACGTTCGTAAGCGGTAACTACACCAACACAGAAATAGAGTGGGAAATTATTGATGGTATATCAGACCACAACGCAGCCAAATGTTCTTTAGTCTTGAATGAGACATTGCGCACAGAAAAAGAGATGGCATGAGTCCACGATTGGGCGAATGCTGACGATGTAAGTATTATAGATGCTTTAGCTAATTCCACTTTCACCAGCTACTTTTGTGAACGTTCCATGTCACCGGATGACCATTGGGAATTCTTTAAAAGTACTGTTGAACGCTTCTTATCGACGTATGTTGCCAAAAAAAGTAAAACGAGTCAGAAAAAACAACCCTTGTATTACACGAGACATCATCCATTTAAAGCGTAAAATCTGCCGACTGCGCAAGTTGAAAAAAAAAATGTGCTTAGCCCTTCTATGCGCTAAAAATAAAGGCTTTCTATCAAATTAAAAGCTGTCATCAAAGAAGCGAAGAGAAAATATACTACTGTAACATTAAAAAAACTTTATAACGCCCTGCCCCCAGAAGTCCTGGCGTTACCTCAATTGTAAGAAAAATAATCAGAATAGGATACCCCCCAGTGACGCCTTATATAAACCTAACATGTTTAATAAATTCTTCCAGTCAGCATTTACCGTAGATGATGGATACCGCCCGGAAATAAGACGGCCAGTACAAGCTACAAACCGCCAAATAGCTGAAATTACCTTAACTGAATCCGCAATATTTTCTTTATTACTTAACCTTAATCCTAAGAAATCTTGTGGCCCCGACAATATACCGAATACTAAGGTGTGCGGAATAGGTTTCGAAGTATTTGTTTTTAATATACAAAAGATCACTACATTTGGGCATGCTCCCTAAGGATTGGAGAATAGCGAAAGTTGCACCGGTACCCAAGTCTGGTAAAAGCTCTCATCCCTCAAACTACCGACCCATTTCTTTAACGTGTACAGCAGAAAAAATCTTAGAGCACATAGTCATCAAGCACATAATTGCCTACTCTGAAGATCATGGACTAATCAATCCAAATCAACATGGTTTTCGAAAAGGATTATCCACGGTAACTCAACTCACAGAAACATTACACGATCATGCCTTGACTCTTGATAACCGAGGACAAACAGACATAATATTTCTTGACTTATCGAAAGCGTTCGATCGCGTATCTCATACTAAGCTACTTTATAAATTACGCAACTTCTTGGGGGACGGAATGGTTTTTAATGGCTTGCTTCATACCTCTTAGATCGACAACAGTTTGTTTATTGTGCCAATCAATCATTAGACATCTTAGAAGTAACCTCAGGTGTGCCTCAAGGCTCGGTCCTTGCGCCTATTTTGTTTCTTCTCTATATCGATGATATTGCTTACGATATTGATGTTACAGTCCGCATGATCACTGATTATTGTATTATTTATAAACAAAGTTAACAACAAAGACGATCCAGGCCCTCTCCAAAATAGCATGCCGGTGCCAAGAATGGCAAATGTCTGTTAATGCACCAAAAACCGTTACCATTACAGTGAGTAGGAAAAAAGAAACACTAATCTTTTCCTATGAAATTCAGCAAGCACATTTAGAAAGGGTTCGGGACTATAAATACCTCGGCATAATTATATCCGACGACTTAAAGTGAGACAAACAAGTAGAATGTGTAACCAACAAAGCACTTGCTTCGCTAAATTCTCTTAGGAGGTCAATTTGTATGGCCTCACCCGAAAGAAAATTTCTTGCTTACAAATGGCTTGAATGACCGATCCTGGAATATAGTATAATCTGCTGGTTCGCTCATACAAAACACCTTATTGCTAAACTAGAAAATGTCCAGCGGAGGGCCATTCGTTTTATCTACACTAAATATAAACGCTACGACTCCCCCAAGAAATTACTCAGACGAGCTGAACTACCTACAATAGGTCAACGGGCCAAAATTTTAATCCCAAAATTTTTGTTTCAAATATTCCATGGCGGCCTAAAAATACCTTGTAAGAAGTTCATTACTCCATCTGTTTCCAGGTCTACGAGAACAAAACACGAAAAACATATTATAGAGTACAGGATCGACAATGAATAATTAAATACTCTTATTTTCCATGTGTAATAAGAGATGGGAATTCTCTTCCTAATGAAATTGTTACTAGTTCATACCTTGATAATTTTGCTTCTAAATTGTCTAACTTTCTGTTAAATAATCCTTCTTGATATGTGTTCTGTACTCCCTAATCGTGGTTATCCTTTGAATTGCCACGTGTTTATGTGTGTAGTCTATTTGACTGATATTGTTGTTTTCACCTTGACCCTTGTTTCTGCTTTTGTAAATTGTTCAAAAAGAGCACGCTTATTATTCATGTATCCCCCAATCCTGCACTAGCCTCCAGAGTTAAGTATGTTGCAGCGCTGTATTTGTGAGATGAGCACCCCAAAACCCGCATTTGCAACCGTATCTTCCCCAGACAAAGCTTCTGCGCAGACCCCTCTACATCGAAGCGATCCAAGGACAAACGCACAAGTGTGTTTGGTTTATTCCTCTGCGGAGTCGGGTAGCCGTTACGGGACGGCGCTTTATTCCCGCCATTACTTTGTGACTCACATGCATGCGTTCCATTGTCTCCCGTCCCCAAGGAAAATAGAAATAAGCTAAGAGTGCCCCGTATGTGCCAAGACATCCTACAGACAGTGTCTCAAGGAACAACAAGAAGAAATGCGGGTAAAAATACGGCGAGGAGGCTGCTTCTTGTGTCGGGTGATGGGTTCCGCATCGACCGGCGAACTTGGGAAGGTCGTGCCGTCGGCCGCTTAATGGGAGCCGGCTCGCTCAACTAAGCGCTGGACCGCGAAGCCTGCCCCAGCCACTGGCAGGGAGCATTCTCACCTTCATTGCCCGCAGGCTTTTGTCGGCCGCGGTGGCTCCCATTTTCACGGAGAGCTATGTCATAGGCGACTGGTATTGCGGGCGTCCCGTTGGGCAGTGCTCTTGGAATTAGGCTTGGTATGCTTCTACGGCTGTGCCACTTTCATCTGATACGTATAATGTTCATTGGAATTAAAGGATAACATTTAAGGAGGACACAATGCGTCTGTCCCAATCCGCTGTTTAAGCGAAAATTTTAAGCAATATTCAGCCTTTTCAGGGATTAAATGAAAAAACCGTGGTTGATTCCTCTGTCATGGGAATCGGAAAAACATGAAAGTGGAATGTGCAGCGAAATAACCAGCTGAGAAATGATTTGCGGATCGGCGGGTGTCTTGTGGGTGTGTTTAGCGAGCGACGTCCTGCTGGCGAGTCGCTTCGGCAAAGGTGTACTGGCGTCATTTCCGTGGCGGATATGACGACCGTGAAATCTTGGGGTATCGTTGCATAAAACACTTTCGTGTTAAAATATAAAACCCGAAAACGAACAACCGTAAGTATAACGTACTCTTTAGTACTAAAGGTTGCTTCCCCGCAACAAATCCCTGTGTGCAGAGGTGCACCCTTTACGGCCGCTTGCTTCATTGTACTGGCGTCATTTCCGTGATGGATATGACGCCACTCAAATGTTTGTGTATCCTGGGATAAAACACTTTCGGGTTAAAATTGTCTTCGTTTTCGTGGGACTCGCGCAGTATCTCGCACGTCCAGAAAGACGCGCAAGAAACTCAATGGACTGTCTAGTTGCTCGGCAGTCGATTCAGGATAACAGCACCAGAAACGCCAACCAAGATGTCCTGCCAAAGCTGCAGGAAGGTTTATGTGTACTGTCAAAACCACAGTGTACCCCCACCCCTCCTTCCCGTTAGCACATTCAGAACGGGTAAGGCTATTTGTTATTGAGGGTTCTGAGAAGTAGCGGCATTACTTTATTTGACGACTAGCAAACAGGGTGTTTTGCTTGTCGCGGTAAGTTTCCCTTTCTCAAGGCACTGCAGTTAACTGAAATGTATATCTTTACACCGGGATCTTGAGATGTATAAGAGTGTGCATCAAAGTATTCACCAATCCTGGAGTTCTTACTGCAATAACTGTGGGTTATTATCGGCAGCTGGCAACATCTTTCCTTAGATGTGGTACCGAAAAAACGCGCGATCATAGCTTCATCCTTGGTTTAAACAGTTACGGGTAAATGGGGTGAAGAGAGGTAGTTTAGCCCTCAATGAACAGAAAAGGTACCAAAAGAATGCCGAGCGTACGTGAGAGTGCGTCTCGTGAGCGCACCCGGCGGCACGTACGCATGCTGGGGATATGCCAGGAATAGGAAAGCGAATGCGCCCGGTACGCATAACTCTAAATTAGAAACTTCAGCATAGGAATGGAAGAAGAGTGTAAACGCCAACACAACTTGCCCGCCCTACACGTCCACAGGCTGCCGCTCTGTGCGCGCCAACCTTGGGACGTGTGATGGTGGTTAAACAATGAATGTGCCGCACGGCCAGTTACTTACAAAATGTCGATCGGACAGCGCTGCCGCAGCGAGAACGACGTCAGAGCGCTCTTATGCTTTGCTCTCTAATAACAGATAGCCTAATTTTAGTAGCCTCGATGCACTCCGCTTGATACGTGCCGCCATCTGTTCCACTTGTAACCGCGGCCAAATGCCTAGTTTGAAAACAAGCGTATGTACTCCTGTGTACGAGCCCCTGGATGCCAGTGCGTGAGAATTTGCGTGATATTACTATGCAGACGTGCGTTTGCACTTTCATACGAAAACTCAAAAAAGGCATTCAAATCTACGGCCTGACAGATGGGCGTACAAGCGCAGCCTTGTCATACGTACAGGTGGAGGTAACGGGCATGTGAATATGCCGAACCTGCAATAACCATCGCAACCGCCACTGGCGCCACGGCTTGGCAGCGTGCGAATGTCGGCACGGCTTGAATTACACCTGTACATTTTTAATTGTTTAAGACCTATTAAACTTAACCACCAAAAAAATATTTACGTGTTTCTTTAGAGCTTGTGAGCGCGCTTCTCGTTCTGTGGTCTTTTACGTGACTCTTGACACATTTGCTCTGCCGCCGTTTACGTCATCTCTTCTGGGCTACTGATAGCTTCATTTTTTTATTGTTTACGGGATTACTTTAAAGATACTGTCCCAGAGATTGGTATATTCGTTTTCTAGGGAGGCCAATCTATCTATTTAGACCAACTTTGGTTTTGTCCTCGGTCTCCTTTTAAGCGTTTGAAGGAAGAAAGAACGTATAATCACAAGCGATTGAGCAAACAGCGTCGCCGACAAAACGACTGTCATCTGCTTCTGACGTCACTCACTCCGCGTTGCTAGGGGCAACCACCTGCGCTCATAAAACTCGGAGGCGGTGGCGGTAAAACCCTCCGCGACTTTTTGCCGCGCATATAGGGGATGAGGCGACCAAAGAAGATCCGGACGCACAGGGTATAGGCGGTTTATAAGGAAGTGCGCCGCGCTGCTAGATGAGAATGCAATCACGCAGAAGAACAAGAAGAAGAATACGAAGAAGCATACGAAGACTGAATAGGATACTGTAGAAATTAAGCCCCTATATACTTTACTTTGCGTTTGATTTGGTATTCTGTTAATGAGTGCCAGATGCACAGGGTAACTGGTTTTCAGTGACTTATATGGCACTTGTAGAGTTTAGCTTAGTGAGACGAACAGAGCTCTGCTGTGACATCAGGCTTGCCCCGTTGTGCAAGCTGGCTTTGATTTCACTTTGCTGTACACGGAATTGTTTTAATCGGTACTCTACATTTTGGGAAAACTGGTTTATTAATGTGCTTGTCATTGTTTGCCTCTTTGTGTACTGCACAAACTACGAGGGTTGGTCTACTTTAATCTTGCAGACGAATCGCTCACTGCCCGCCCTTATGTGACTTTTTCTTTTCATTTTGTTCCCATCCAAAAATTAGCCAGGGCTGCAAATAGACACCAACAACTTCTTCCACGCGCATAATAAGAATAAAAAGAAGCATCATGGAGGCGAGGATTGTCTCTGATTAAGCTCCCTAATGGATGGCTTCCAATGTAGGGCCAGAAAATTCAGCTACGTGCTATGCAATGACGTCATTGCGCTTAATGACTGTGGGAGAGGGAAAAAAAGATGTTGGGAGATTCGGTGACTGATTCAAACGCTGGAAACAGTTCCGGAATCGTCAAGGGTGGGGAGCTGCAATGGCGGTGCTGAGAACAATTCTGACGCCATCGCGGCCTCTTTCCGGTGATTCATGTCCATAATCCTGTGCGCTGTTTATAACCAGAGAAAAAAAAACACACACAAGCAACTTATTACGACGAGCAGAGCCCCTACAAAAGCCGCCACAGCTTCGAGAAAACTGCGGCCGGGCTGACGCGGGCCTTTTATGCTATTCCGCGCTGATAGAGACTCCTTTCATGCGGAAAATAATCTTCAGCAAGAAAAGGATCGCCCACGCGACAGCTCTCAGAGTTGCAGAGGGGAGGCGGTGTCATTACGCGCTAAGCACGCTACGTTTCCGCGTTTGATAAGGGTTTGCGCCCGATATTAGCTTCGGTTTACATGCCCTCCCAAGTGTGCTTTGAAGGTTTCCTACACGCTAATCTTTTCGTTCAACGGGTGCTGTACTCCGCTACTGTGCAAGGAAAAGAATGGTTGGAAAGGTCGTGTTTTTGCTGCCTCCATCCTCCAATGTCGTACTTTCGCAAATACCCTCGCCTTACGCCAGCGGTCATACGGAAAGCCGGCCGAACACGGTGAGAAGGTCAACAAGGTTATTTCATAAAGGTCACGGATATATGAAATACGGCGTCGTAAGCGGTATGTAGCGCATCGTCGAACTCAGTCTATCAACAAAAGTTGCACCTTTATGCAACCCACAGAAATAGTAATGCCGCGAAAATACGTTAGCTTGCTTAGACTTCGCAAACGCGAGGCTCTGAAAAATAAACTGGCAAGAAGTAAAAACCTGCGAAGTAAGACGCAACAACCCGGGCCAGGAACTAGAACCCTAGGTTCTTGGTTAAACTTCGCATAAAAAAGGAGTGTGCCAAGAAGCACAAAATAATTTGCTTCCTCCTCTTAGGTATGATTATGTAATATTAACTTCGATCACGCTTAGCGGCATGTCTCAGCCCCTGAGCGACTGGTACCCAGGAAAAATAATGTTTCAATGCAGTAGCAGCAGCTGTTCTCACACATTTCTCCGTGGGCAACTCAAATAACGCGTGAAACCGACAAAATAAAAAAAGTAGAGAAGTAAACGGAACTTGTTCTTTCTCTGAGAACGTCGTCGAGACATAAATGCGAAATTAAGCTACTGGGTGTGCCAGTAAGCGAGCAAGGAAGAGCGCAAAGAGAAAAACCAGCCCAAATTCCTCGTCACGGTACGCATAACCTGCATGTTCTAGTTGAGTCTCCAGCATGTAGTAGGTGCGATGTGTATGCGTACAGAGGTATGAGTTCTGTAGAGTTTTTATGGCTTCATACGTTCCCCCAGATCTATCTAGCAAGGGACTCACTCTACGTTTCTAACCAATCTATCGAAAGACCCAACAGTACGTGTCACGTGTATGTGGGCATCCGGATGGGCAGCAACGTTAAGATTTAGCGCACAGCATGCACACTCAGTTTTCTGGCATACGCGATATTTACGTCATTGGAGTAACAAACTGGGAGGAGCGAACAAGGCCAACAGCGGAAGGTAGCCATAGCAAAAAAAAAAAAAAAAAATTAGCAGTGGCTTAGCTCGGCTATGCCAGGATATACGTAGCGTGAGCTAAGGTTCAGCAATCTAATCCAATCCAGTCCAGTCCAGTCCAGTCCAGTCCAGTCCAGTCCAGTCCAGTCACTGCTCCTCGCGCATGCGCAGCACGTCTCTCCAGGAGTCACGCGAAACGGCTATCAAGCGGGTCCGGCGCAGCGTCAGTCTTGGCTACTGGGCAACGGAGGCGCACAGCTGGGCACGCGCCGGTGCCAGTGCGTCTGCCGCGGATATGACGTCACTCCTCTGGAATGCGCAGACCGGCGAATGTGCAGACCAAATTCTCTACACCGTACTGCAATTGGATTGGATTTCCAATCTAATCCAATTGGATTGGATTGGACTTTCAATTCAATCCAATATAATCTGATCCAATCCAATCAAAATACAATCCGATCCAATGCTCTTTGCGCTTGCGCAGCACGGCCCTTCAGGGTCCACGCGAAACTGCTCTACCTCAGCCAGTGTAGCTTACTCTACAGAAAATAAAATAAAAGCAAGGGTAAGAGTAAGAGGTACTGCTGAAGAAACGCCATGCTTCAAAAACAGTTATAATGTCGACGTCTGCAATAAAGTCAGTGTTGAACAGCCAACTCTTCTACCACACATAACACGCTCCCCTTGCGTTTTCTCTAAGTGAATACAAGCCTAATTACAACCTCGACAGCCCGTGCGCTCTCACTTCGCCGGTGAGAGGGGTGGTAATGAGACGCGGCTCCCACTCAGAACTGCCATCGTCCCGCACTGCTTCTTTATTTTTTTCTTATCTTCCTTCTACGCCTTTCCACCGCATCTTAGAACCGTCGCCCACAGCGGCGCTTATGCTGGTCGCCGTTATTTGTCTTCGCGAACTGAAGTGTCGGGTCCTAAGTTGCGCTACCCTGGTGATTGTATTACCCTTTCTTCTTTCGGGCTGCACTGGTGCCAGTTCCGGCCGAGATTGATGGTAAAGACGAAACAAGCGTCACTGAACGCCAGATCTTAGCTCTTACGGCCTGCCTTGTAAGCTACTCAGCGAAACAACAAGAAAGTAGGAAAATACGAGGCAGCGGCAGAAGGCGGCAGGGATATAGGAATCGCTGGAACAAGGTTTGTCGCGAAAGTTAACATTAATCACCCCGCCTATTTTGTGTCTTCTTTTTCGCTCCTGTTCCTCCCGTTTGCGTTGCCGGGAGCAGCGTTTTCTCTTTCTTTTTTTTTTTTCAGAGTAAGCGTCGGGACTCGGTATCGATACGTAGAGTACTTCCATCCCTATGAGGATGCCCAATCGAAAAACACACTGACGACGAGCATGAGCCGGCCAAGAGGTAGGCGGGCTCACGCACACGGTACGCGGTTGGGCGCCTTACGGCGGGAAACTAATAAAAAGCGAGGCGAACTAATAAAACAGAATGTCAAGCCACATCACAAGAGCCCGGCGGCCCGAGGCCGACGGGAACACAATCCCAGCTGGAAGGAGAAAATAATCGGAAAAGAGAAGGACGGCAAAAAGATGTCGAGCTAGAAAGAGGAGAAACAATCCGGTAGTCGAGGGTATACGACGATGGCGTAGCCAGCTCTCTAATGGCTCAATCTGGGTTAATGGCCGGAGCTCGACACGCGACGTTCGCTTCGCGACGACTTCCCCCGCGCGACGCCGCAGCGTCGGTTGCTCCACCCGCGGATGGAAGGACACGGGACTCGGCACCGCTCGCTCTCACCGATGTGACTTGCCCGACTCCGAGGCACGTCCGCAGGCATGCCGGCGCACTGTGGGAACGGGAGGCACTAGTATGGAAGGGAAGTCGCCACTGTGGTCGCCGCATTACGGCTCTTTATTCGGAAGGAAGTGAAGCGAAGAATTTTAAGCGATTTGAAAAGTTTCCAGGTCGTGGCGGGAATTTCATATTTTGAACCACATCGACGCTTCTAAACCAGAACAGCGGTGTAATTTTTCCATACTGTTACACGTGCGAGGTGTGGCGTTTGAGACTCGTGCGTTGAATTTATTTAATATACTCCGCCCTTTAAAGTGTCGCCCAACGTCGCCTACGCTGGTGCTTTGACATAACATGTAAATTTGTATTATGGGTTAAACGGAAAATCGTTTAGAGAGCAACAGCCACAAGAAAAATGCAATACATGAGTGAGGGCTCGTATAACCACCAAAGACCATTGAAAGCGTATCCAGCAGCGTGAGAACCCCAGCATGTCCGGGCATAGCCGCACAATAGCACATTGTCCGCTGTTGGATCAGGACCGCAAACTCGCCCCTGGTACTTTGACGCCTTTAACAGCTTTCCAGCAGTCCACACAGCTTATCAGTCAAGTAAAGCAAATGAGCTTTCATACATTTATGTGTCCGGTCAGAGTTGTTTTCGACTACTCCGGTCGTTTACAGCCTTACTATCATCATCATCGTCGTCGTCATCATCAACAGCCTGTCTGCACCCACTGCAGGGCAAAGGCCTCTCCAGATCTCCAGTCATGACTGTCCTGTGCTAACTGCGACCAATACATCCCCGCAAACGTCTTAATAACATCTGACTATCCGACTATGACCTGTAAATAAATACCTTTCCCAAATAAACAGCCTGTATACACGGGGTTAGTATTAGACCACCCAACCATTATTTGGGTGGTAATGTAAATTTTTAACTGTCCACCAACGTCTTTTTTCCTGGGTAGTTCTTATAGGAAATACGCATGAAAATTTAGCTGCAAAGGGAAAGCTTTTTTACGAGGACACGGCTTCTGAAAACCGCAATTTTCCACACACAGCGTCAGAGTGTAACTCGCTGCCACCAAGTGTTTCTGAGTCTTGGTAATTTTTTTGCGAGAACTAGAGCGTTTCTTCTTGCTTGCTTCGGATTGCTGTCTGACTATAAACGCGTTGCTGTGTTTTCCTGTATTGCTCTATGTGCCTTGATGTCCTCCGATGTATTTGATGTACTTCTTGCCCGGTCTGTGACGAAGGTAGTCTTGTTTTACTTTGTCTTTTGTTTATTTTGTTGCCCCTCCTGCCGGGGCCTAATTGGTTTCCTGCAGTGCCAATAAGTAAAGCCTGCATCGTCCCTTCCTAAAGAAAGCAGCGAGAAACGCCAAAGCTTCGTCCGATCCAAAGAATGCGCGCCCAATCGATCGTCAAACCTTAAACGAACCCATGCCACAATTTTTGACGCACTAAGTAAACGCATCTACGAACGATGTAAATGTGCACCGATACGTGGCTTATGAGATAAATGTATAATTTTGTACTCCTTCTTCAATTTTCAAGTAACCGTTTCGACACAATGGAAGCCCGGCTCCACGCATGCGCCGTGAGTCCAGGCCAGATATCTTATGCGACCTTTTCTCTGGACCAACCGGACTATGATAAAATGCGTTCGTTTTTTGACAGGGCGCAGTCGGTCCCACTAAGAAAGCTTTCGCTTGAAAATAGATAAATAAAACGGGACATGCATACGCAGGTGGGCGCAACCGTGTACGTCTTGTATTCGTAAGGGTTGTATAAAAGTGTTTCAACTTTGCAAATCAACTTCAAATCAGTTATCTGTCCGTTGTGCTCGCAAGACGGGTTAGGCGGTTGCGCCTTCGCCAAAGTCAGTATTAAGGGGCTTTTTTGAATAGGTCATACTTAATAATATAAACTCCCTCCGGCCGACACTATTTTGCTTTGAGAAATGGGCCTTCATCTGGGACGAAAAGTTATAACGCGGCGAAGACAGAAGAGCATTCTGTCGCTGTTACTGCTGGGCCCAAGGCGAGAATGCGCTGCAGTTGACCTTGTTTTTTAAAGGGACCCTGCAACACGTTCTTCAACTTTTTTGAAATATTAAATGCTTGCAGAACGTAGTCACTCAACACACCCAGTACATAGATTAGGGGGTCGCAAGTACCTCAGCCAAAAATTACTGCCCTATGCCCATGAGAAAACTTGTGAATTCGCTCAAAAGATTTTTCTCTCTTTCCCGGTCTTGACGTTCTTCGACAGCTCCAATTACGTCACTAAGGTCATGTAGCGGCTGTTGGCCGGTTTTCCTTCAGTTGCAGCAATGAACATTTTTCTATAGCAACTTAAAAAAAAAAGCCACAAGAACAATGCACAAATGGAAGGCGTATCTGGGGCGACGAGCAAATCACGCAGTGCTACTCCGTGCTGGCGATAACTATAGCTTTAGCAGTGGTTCCAGACGAGAAGGAAAAAGTGAAAGCACTTATCGAAAGTGTGCAGGGTCCCTTTAAGACTGTCGTGAATAAACAGTTGCTGGTTAACATGAAAGGCACGACAGTAAGAAAAGAATGGGCATGAAAGAAGCGAACGAGCGAAAGTAATTTAAAGGAAATATTATGCTGTAATAGTCCTTTGCAAGCAGTGTGCGTAAATATATTTTTGAACGTGTGCCAAGGGAGTTCCACTTAAGGTGTTTACGTGTGCACTGATTATGAATAGGATTTGATTGATTGATTGATTGTAGGGTTTAACGCACCGACGCAACGCAGGCGATGAGGCGCGCCGTAGTGGAGGGCTCCGGATTAATTTTGACCACCTGGGGATCTGTATCGTGCACCGAAATCTCGTACACACGGGCGTTTTTTTCTTTTCGCCTACATCAGAAAAGCGACCGCCGCGGCCGGGAATCGAACCCGCGACCTCGTGCTCAGCAGCGCAACGCCTTAGCCACTGAGCCACCGCGGCGGGTATGAATAGGATTACGTTTGTTCCATGAGTGATTGAGGTATGCAAAAAGAAAAAGAAATGCTTACGGCGCCTTTAATGCAAACACCTGCATTCGGGGAACATCCTCGGTATAGATACAATTAGATACGCAGATTCTTTAGAATTAGTGACCTTACTTTTGTTGTACTGCATTCTAGTAGTACGAATCTTCATTTCCGGGTACTGTAAACTAAAAAAAAAATCGCTTTAATTTTTTTTTTTTTGCAACGTGGAATTGTAACGAAGCAGCGGGCGCCAGAGTCCGGAGCAGTGATGTAAGATTTATAGACATCATTTCCGGCCTAAGTGACAGAAATTGTCGGAAATTTGCGCAGTTCCGTGTATGTTTAAAGAAGCACTTCGAACAGTGCGTTTTGTTGTACAAAACATTTATGCGCTTCAATGATCTACTGATCCGTCGGGAGATGACTATGCTACACATCCTAATGCCGAATACATTGTGTCGAAATATCTACATAGTTTTTGACAAAGCAGAGGAAAAAGGCAAATTAAGGGTCATTCTTTTTAATGTGTTCGTATCTTATTTCTAATTTTATATTTTTAACTCTATATGAAAGAGTGGAGCCGTTTGGTGTCATTTTTTACTCGCTTATCTTGCCGCAGGGGACTAGTGAAGGTATATAATGAGATGATGATGATAAGTGATCAAATGAACATGCCAAGGTTTGCTTCACTATGCTTTTTAACGTCTGCGTAGTTTGTCGTCTAATTCTATATGCGTTTACTTTACAAATTTAAGGGTGCTGCCATTTGGCCCCTCATGTACACCTCTTATAATTTTTTTCTTCTCGGGGTAAAACAATAACACTACTGTTTCAACAACGACAGGCCCAAAACGCACCCTTGCTGGACACCAGAAAAAAAAAAAACATGAATGGTTTCATTGAGACCCAGAGCCATTGATTCGGCCGAGTGACTTGCAGATTCTCAAAAAGCAAAAAAAAAATGCTTCAACTCACTTTAGAGTGTTGCCATTGCGGCGGGAAATTGCGGCGGGAAACTTTACCCAAAGCTTTTGCGAAACCCATGCAAATAACGCCCACTTGTTTCTTCACATCTCCAGGGGGTGGCCCAATCTTGGATAGTTTCAATCTGTTGCGATACTATGAAAATCCCACGTCCGAACCGGTATTTTTGCCTACATATTACCCAATTTTCTGTAGAAAAAATTAATATGGGTTTACCTCTGGCGTGTTTCTAAAGCGTACAACAGACCGACGTTAGAGATACTGGCCGGTAGCTGGAAAACGCATTCGAATCTCTCTCTAAATTCTTTTGTAACAACGGCGCTCCCCCAGTCTTGCGGTAGAGAATGTGTTTGGATTTCTAGAAAATAACTGCTAAGGAAACGAAAAAAAAAATTGCCACGGGGCTTCGCAAACACTGTCATTGTTACATCTGATCCATTAGCTTTCCTCTGGTCTAAATTTAGTACCTGCTTCAAAAAACCCATTCGATGAAGTGATAAAAGGTCCAACGAGGCATACACAAAGATAAGCCGCATCATTTCAGTCTTGTGCGCTTGAGTACTTTCCGAAACAGTTCGGGAAAAAATGATTAAAGCATGTAGATATTTTTTTGTGTATGTTGCGGTTTCTGTGCCCCGCGTCCCTTATTCAGTCTCTTTTTTTTCTTTTTTCTGGCGCCCAAGCACAGCCAAAATGCCTAGCCGAAGCATGCAAGAAACCGGAACTGCTCTACTAAAGAAATTTTGCTTTTACGCTTAAATTGTAATTGTAATGCTGCGCCATAATTTTGAAACATGTTCTGGTTCTGACTATCCTCGTCTTTTACGTAATAAAACATTTTCATTTTGCGTTTCATGGGAATCGACTGCCTACAGAGAATTGCAACATACAATATTACTTTTTATTTCGAAAGCACTGACAGGCCAACTCGGGCGAGTTCCTGTGAACGAGTTGAGGCTTTACTCATGAAGCATCACTCGAGAAACCTACTCTATTTATCAGCTTATAAATCGCATGCAAAAAGGTTGATGCGCAGAAGAGGGATGGGGTGAACCTGGCATGCGACGGCTCGACATTTCGCCTAACGATTTTTCTGCCTTTCTTGGTTTAGGCATATTTCGCGGGCTTCAGTGACGTCACTCAATGACGTCACCAAGTTTAGTGACGTCAATCTAGCCATATCGCGGCTATTGGTTGGCCTTCTTTCAGGTGCAGCAATAAACGCATCCGATATCCATTTCCAAGAAAATCGCAACGCAATCAGACCAGAAACGAGAAGAGGCATCTGCTGTGACGAGCAAATCCCGCAGTGCGGCTCGCGTTTTACGATAACTAAAGCTTTATAAGTGCTTCGTCGCCAGGAGAAAAGAGTGAAAACGTATCTGAGCTATAAAGCTTTAATGCTAGCGCAATCCGCACTGACGCTCGACGTGGAGCATGCTTTTCGTTTTTGTCAGAAGACATATAAGCAGGCGCGGCGCCTAAAAATTTCCCACAAAAGTTTAACGCAAGCAAATAACGGCCCAGTTTCAACCTGACAGGCAGGAGCGGGAATTTCGAGGGGGTAGCATGCGATAAAGAAAAGAATAACATCGCAACGAACGGGCTGCATTCAGGTAGCTGTTGTACTGTCTTCCGAGTTCCAGCCACTGCAGGGATTCGCTGACGCAACGGTATTTTTGCCGCTTCTCGCAACATGGCTCGCTGTTTCTCCACGCCTGTCATGTCTTCAGCGCTTAACAAAAGAGCGGTGTCCTACGGTACTCAGTCGCAATTCAGGCGTCGCGTTACGTTTACAGGAAACGCAGCGTGCTGCCTCCGCCTGGTGGACGCATTCAGGGAATGAGATCAACTAAGTGAATAGATAAAACAAAAAAAAAAGCCGAAAAGAACCCAACAAGCCGAGTGGCACTCTTTGTCGCTCTTTTGCTCTCTGAAACCCACCCCCTCTCTGTCGAAACACTGAGAAAATGGGAATTCCCGGATTTTCCAAATGCGTTCGTAAAACTTACGTGGCTGTCGGCACTCGTTCTACAGACGGCTTAAAATATATCATCCTAAAATATCAGGGTCATTGAGTTCCTGTTTCGCCTTCGCGCACGGGGAGCTTTGAAATCGACCATGGAAATGTACGGATAACTGGGGCGCCGGAAACAGGTGAACGGTGTGAAAACTTGTTAGTTGTCCTGCTCGGCCCCGCCTTTTAATGCCTACACGCACTGCATTCTATATTCTCCGCCCTTTTGAATACCCTCACTTTCGCGCAAGGCTCACACATAAATCACCTTTGACACCCTCCTTCCCCTTTGCCCGCGGGTTCAGTTTTCAATAGGTGCTGCCGTTCTTTTTATGACAGACCATGACAGGCTGAAAGCAGCCTGATCTGTTTGTCGTAACGTGGACTCTCCGAGCGGGCCGCCACGCCCACGCAGTAGGAGATAGTGAGGTCAGCGGCAGAGCGCTGGCGCGCGGGCCTCTGAGATGGAGCGCGCAATATGCAATATGCAATATGCAATATGCAATATGCAATATGCAATATACAATATGTAAAGCTTTATGTCGTTCGTTGGGCGGAGGGTATAAGAGCCATAAGTCTCACAAGAACTATCTAAATCAGACAGAGGTGTCTAAGTAGAACAGAAGCACCATAAGCCAATCAAGCTCTCGGCAGAGCTCTAAAACAGATTTGTGCTTACGCGCCCATAACGTATTAGAGACAGATTGTCTAAATACTTAATTCGAAAGCATTAGGTGCATCATTGAGCTAAAAATCATCCGTCGCAGAACTCCAGCGCCTACATTGCCGTTGACTGCGACACTTCATGAGGTTCCACAGCCTCAGTTTAAAAAAAAAAAGAAAAAGAAGCGTAGCAGGACGAACATTGAACCCAGGGACGTGAGGTTGCAGGCGAGTAATTTAACTACTGCTCCATGGCAACGTGGAACCAAACGCCAGTTAAATGAACCCCAGCGAAAGGTAAGCAGACTCTATCCACAAACACAACTCGACGAACAACAAAGCAGACGTAGCAAAACAAAACCGAAGCAACGCAGCAATACTAATCACGGTCATCCTAGCTCTCCAGGTAGTACCGCATGAACGTTCTTCAAAACACTATTTGGGCACGGCAAACTAAAAACCGCAATTGGAAGCTGAACCTAGGTCCTCTCCGAAATAAAATTTGTTCTCTAGCTCTCTCCAGAGACTATGTAGGCCATTCGGAAAGAAAAATTCATTGGCAACAGCGCTGTCATTCATCCCTGTGAGAAATGTAATGGTAGAATGACAGCGGTCAAAATCTTTCCGTAGAGGACGCTGCAGTGCACCTAAATATAATACGGCACCCCATCAGTTCACAAAGAAATGCTGTATGTGAGATCAGATTTCTTGCATATCCTACAGTTTGCGTCCCAGTGTACAAAGAGATCATTTTCCCTTCGGCCTGTTTCTACTGGTAGCGTTTAAGTATGCATAGTCGTGAGACATGAGAACCAGTTGCGGCGAACGCAGGTATGCATCGGTGTAACGTTCTCATTGGCTGTGACACGTCATCGGCGCCAACGGGCCACCCGAATGTCTCGTAGCGCAGCGGAAGAACGCGAGCATGCGGGCGCTGGCCTCATCCAACGGCGCCGCAGTCCCAACCTAGCCAGGGCGTCCTGCGCGGCCCACCGCCGCACGCCCTGCCGGCGCTGCGGCCGCTTTTGTTTTTCCCGGGTTGCCGCGGAGCATGGCGCCGCCCACAGCACCGGTATATTCGTTCGGACCCCCGTCATCTCCAGAGCATTGAAGTGGACATCAATGCTTTCACATTCACAACTCACAAGAAGTAGTTAAAGGAGCCTTGAATATTTATTTATTTTATTTACACAATACTGTCAATCCCCAAGAGGGATTATTACAGGAGTGAGCATATACATTCAAAGTTACGGAAAAGAAGTGCAACTTGCGCAGGCAAAGCAGCAGGGTTTTGCAGTACTACAGTGCACATTCACAGTAGGCGTAATCAAAATAATACTGTAAGAAAACAAGTATGCATATTCAAATAATACACACACAATGATGCGTACAAGCATCACATTACATAGATTTTAATGTATTCAGGCAATTCACACAGTAATGAGCCACACCAATTACATACAAGGTAAGTATGAACACCATCCATCAAGATACACAACCTAGCACACTTTTTTCAGCAAGCTCCTAAAATTTTTCAATGGTTGGCTCTTGAGTGATAACAGGGCCTAATGCATTCCATTCCAAAATGCTCCGTGGAAAAAAAGAATAGCTAAAAGTCTTGTTATTAAATGAATACTCTTCTAATTCCCAAGAATGGCGTTGCCTTGTCGGTCTAGCGTCGCGAAAGGTCAAGAAGGAATCACGGTTTATTCACAATGATTTGTGGATTAACTGATATTAGAAACTTCAGTCGAAGAAGCTGTGCGCGGCTTGGAAGGGTGGGTAGCCCTGCCCGACGTAATAAACTTGGTTCATTAAAAAGACTCGTTTGTCCCGATAGCAATAGTATAGATTTTATCGCAAACGCCAGGCAAATAATAGAGATATTACAGAAAACTTAAGTAGGGGCGGGGCGCCTCACGAGTCGCTTCGCGGAGACTTGTCAATGACGTCACGGAATCTTGTTTGTCCGATTGCCGCCCGCTGGCCTAAGCAGGCCCAAAGAAACATAACCGGGCGACTGTGGTGAGGCCTCTGTCTCCGTTTGGTCGTCTCACTTGAACGCTAACGTGCAGTTTACCAGCTGATAATTATATTTTGGTGCTGGCCAATAATACGTCACTTCTGTCTATATTACGTCAGTGTAGAGGGAAATTTGAAGGCTTTTCGATATTTCTTACATTAGATTTTAAAACGAAAGTGTTTTATTCTGGGATTCACGAAGATTTCATTTACGTCATATCCGTCACGGAAGTGACGCCGTTACAAGGAAGCAAGCGGGCTGTAAAGGGTGCACCCGTGCACACAGGGTCTTCTTGCGGGGAAGCAACCTTCAGTTTTAAAGAACACGTTATATTTACGGTAGTTTGTTCACTGGTTTTATATTTTAACACGAAGCTGTTTTGTGCGGGAATACGCCATGATCGAGCAATGAGAGGGTGCGCTGGGTAGCTCCGACCCGGACGTTCAGATCGCCTTGGCGGAACGAGCTGCCATCGTCGCCGCTTACCTCCAACCGGCAGCCACCACGCTTCCCTAACCCCAGTCACTCAATAAAAGTTTTTCTCTCACTCTCTTACCAAGATTTCACTGACGTTATATCAGTCACGGAAGTGACGCCAGTACACCTTTGCCGAAGCGACCCGCCAGCAGGAAGTCGCTTGCCAAGCACACCCACAAGATAGTCGCTGACCCGCAAATCATGTTCAGCAGCAGATTCCGCCGTGAACATTTCTCTTTCGTGTATTACCGATTACTATGACATAGGAATCAACTACAGTTATTTTGTTTGTTTAGAAACATCTTAAGTGCCTGGAATGAAGCTGAGCGAGTTGCCAAAGGTTAGTTCTTTCAAACTGAAGAAAGTTTGATATTGTCTTCGTGGTCCCTTTAGTGGTTCTCGGAGTTTTATTTTTGTGTGTGCGTGAGTGATTTTCACTGTGGGACCGCAACAAGACTTTACTAGGAAAGGCCTGAAGACAGCAGCTCCTTTTCTGGTTATTTCTGTCAATTATGAAGGCTTTCCTACGTCTGGGCCGTTTCAGTAGTATAGGCCAATCGCTGACATTACTTGAAAGCACACGAAAGGGTTTCCCCGCTTGTGAGTAATTTTTGACGGCAATGGCGTGGATAAACACACCCTGCACTGCAACGAGCTTAGCAGGATCTCGAGGTCGTGCGGATTATTTTTCGAGGTTCCTTAGACAGTATCTATTTAAAGGCGGCAAATTGTTTCCCGCTCACGTTTACGAAATGACCCCGCGATGGCTGTGAAAAGTCCCATTAACGAAGGCTAACATTCATTATCAAATGGTCTGCCGAATGAAATGGCTGACGGGAATAATCTTTCAGTACCGCATTCATTGGCACTCTGTAACGTTGACCGCCATCACCGCCAGTGGAGTGTTAGTATAAACGGAAAGGAAGAACCGCAACCTATATTAAGCGATGTCCGGAGCTGAGCAACCAAACCAGCGACTGGAAAATATTAGCCCATTACTATTAACCTCACCCACTCGCTGTAGGGTTAATCTAACCCTGCCCAAACTATATTCTAGTAAACACGGTAAATGTTTTCACGAACCCTCGGGGTCCGTGTGTTTCGGCAAATAAACCTAGCGCAACCTTCAGGTGCCATTCAAGCGCGTAACGGCTACTCCCTAATTTGAATTTATAATGACGTATCACCGACATGGTCGTTCAGACAGACACAACTAACTGTCATCACTCTCCGCAAACAGGATTAAAAAAAAGACGAAAGAAAGCTTCCACTAGATCGGTGCATAAATTAAACTTTGATTCGAGCACGACGTGAGAAAAGCCTCGTCGCACCAATCATCGCTGCATATTTAATTGATACAGAGTATCAAGCTTGCGTACCCGCGTGAATTAAGCAGCAACCCCCGCAGTGACGACGGTCAGCCTGCTCTCGTCTCCCACTTTTCTCCGCGCTTTCGTCACTCGCCAAGGCTGCTAATCTCATTTGCGAGGCAGCGGCGCGGGACCCGAAGAAGTGGGCCGAAACGAAACTCAACAGCAACGTGGTTCGGGGCGTGAACGACCCCGGTGAGTGTCGAAGCGCGACAAGAAAGAGACAAAAAAGGCCTTGTCGGGCTCATCCATCGACGCTGGTGCGCGGTAGGCGTGCTGTGCGCCCGGCTTTCACGCATTTCCATTCACTTACAGAGAGACGCCAGAAGCAACGAAATCGAGAAGAGGGCGGCCTAACAAGAAAGGCGGCACAGAAAATAGTCGGTCTTCAACGCAAATCACCCCGCACCAACCTTGAGCCAAGCGAAACTTTTCCGACGTGGATGGAACTCCGGCGAAACTTAGCTAATCTGACACGAACAACGTGAGTACGTGAGTTGGTTGGGGGGCGGACGGTAGCAAGAGAGCGCCGGGCGGCCACCTGACGCAACGGCGCTAAGCCTTAATGCAGAGTCATCGTAAAGCCCCCCACGAAGCCGATGGCAACGCCTCCCCCGTCGCTGATTCACGGACTGTGGCGGTAGCAGAGGAAGGAGCGGCTTCTACGCCGCGGTGACGTTTGTCGCTGTGGCGCAACGGGACTGCGTACATCGGCCATTGACACAACAGGCACAGTGGAGTTGCGGCTTCGCAATTATGCCTCCGTGACTGCGACTGTGTTCGCCGCTCGCCCGCGAGCAAGAAGCCCGCGCGGCGGGACCGTACGCGGGCTGTCCGCATTCGGCCGCTGGATGCCTGCTACCGTGCTGCGCTTGCCCAAACTTATAAAATTCAAATCATGACGCGCGGTATAATGAAGAGGCCCCTAGTACACACACCTGTGGCGCATGAAGCGTGGCTATGGCTGCGTTCGGTTTGGAAGTGGCGTTGGCAGCGCTGGCATGAGCGCGGCGAGCCCGCGTCACCGAACTTGCGTGTCTTCTTTTCTTCCGCTCTACGCGGCAATGTCACGCTGCGTAATACAGGGAGCGCGACGCGAGGCAGTCGCGATTGCAGATAGAGCGCCGAGCCGAGTGCTGACTGCGAACATGTGGCTTTTAATACGGCAGCTAATCCTGCGCGGATGTATGTAACAGCCCGGCCGTAACAGCTCCGGACACGAGCACACGCTGTGCACACACACTCCGACATTTACGACAAGTCCAGGCTCTGAACGCCCATAGTATCACAGTTAGTTCGGAGGAGAGGATAATTACGTTGGTCGTGCTGTTCAGAAATGGCATAAAAATATATGTATATTCCTGTTCTTCCTCTATTTTATATCTTCTTTTTTATTGTAAACAGTACGTTCCTGTACTTCCAGCTCCTCGGCGGCATGTACCAGGTACGGCTTGCCACCCTTGGCCTATAACGAAAAAGGAAAATTTCATTTCTTGTCTTTATTATAGCTCATCACTACTCTCGTCGCCCATCAGCTTCGCAGCCGAGCGATGATTCGGGACGGGGTCTGCTCTTTCCTCCCATTTTCTCCCACTCCACCCCGCTTTTTAGCACCCACTCTATGTTTGTCCTCCTGCCCTATCGTAACCTGGTTGCCGGATCGTATTTCTCGACCCGGTTAGTTTAAGCGCTGAGAAAACGAAACTAAAGCAGGCCAAGGGCGAACATATTGATAACGAGTGTTCGACCCGCCGCGGCGTCTCAGTGGCTCAGGCGTTGCACTGTTGAGCACGAGGTCGCGGGTTCGATTCCCGGCCGTGGTGGCCGCTTTTCTGATGGAGGCGAAAAGCAAAAACGCCCGTGTGTACGAGATTTTGGCGCACGATAAAGATCCCCAGGTGGTCAAAATTAATCCGGAGCCCTCCACTACGGCGCGCCTCATCGCCTGCGTTGCGTCGGCGCGTTAAACCCTACAATCAATCGATAACGAGCCTTCTTTCTGGCTTAAGTGCGGTCGCACCCTCCGCCATGTCGCCTGCCCCCTTATGCCCTGCTTCCAAATAACAACTATGAATCGAACAGCTCCCTAAACAGCCCTGTATCAATCTTAAACAGTGCGGTTCGGGATACAAGTAAATTCGTATCCGTGTCGGCCAGCTGCCAGGCGGCAAAATTCACGAAAAATTTTCCTACGCCCGTAAATTGATAGTTTATTGGTAATATGTTGATATAAAGACGGTTCTGAAGTAAGAAGATCTCCTACAAAATGTGTGTCAAACTCTGATTATAAGTATCAACAAGTATTCAATTCCAAAAAGGTAGAAATTAAGCAAAAGCCGCATGGAACGTTTTTATCTCGTCCGATTTTGGACATATAATGATCATAATAATTATAGAGAAACAAAACAAGTTACCAGAACAGGTAGCCATAAAATAGCCCAACTTAGGGATTTTCAAAAGCCCTACTTCTACCATTGTGCTCAAGAGATGCTTTTAACATTTTATTAATTAGAAACAATGACGCCGATTATTTGAGATTGGGAAAAAATTGGGCCCCGTGATGACCACAAAATTGAACTGTATTTTCTTTAATTACTTGGTATTCTTTATAATTAGAGATAATTAGTATTACAAAAGCTGCTGTTGGTGGGGGGATATATGAATAAAGGCGAAGAAATGCGGGGATATATCAATAAAAACATCCCAGTTTACATTACCAAAAATTATAAAGGGTAATTTTAGCTGAACGAAACAGCGCGAAGGGGACATGTGAACGTCAAAATAAATACTCAACGCGTGAACAATGAATGCGTTAAATATAATTATTCGTTCTGCTGGGCTTCGTTCAATGCAATGCATAAGCGTGGGCCCACGTTGAAAGGCCGTAGGGAAACTAGCGAAACCGGCAGTGTACGATAGCATGACAAAGCGAAATAATGATAGGGCACGTGTAATAATACGGACTTTTTTCCTTTTAGAACTCCGAATCAACATCAGCTTTTTTTCATACCATTTTTGCATGTAAATAATTGTCCAGTGACGCCTTCCGAAAGCTACTTTTCGCTGATCAAGACGATTGGCAGACGTTCCTGATATTAGTGCCGAGACACTGTCGGTAGTGCGCATTCAAAAACGAAAGAGAATGACTGCGGCTTAGCTAAGGTAAACCTGGAAAGCTTGGCTTAGTCTGGCTAAAGGGCCAGACAACCAATTTTTGTCCAGTATGTTGTCACAAAGCGAAAGATGACGCAGTTGACTTGAAGGAGAAGCAAGTTTATTGGAGTGAACTTGGGCTCCCCTAACAATTCAACGAATACACAGGCGGCGAAGCAGCGGTCAGCAAAGTGACGTGCGCAGGCGAGTGTCGCTAAATCGAATACCGCGGCGTCTGCTCTGCGGGCATTTATCTCTTGGCGCGAGTGTTTCTCGAACCGTCGAATTACGCCGAGAACACCGTAGATCACAGAAAACTATTCTAGGCTGGTGACGTTAGTCCGAAACACTCTCCCTATCAAGACAGGTAACACGTGCGGCATAAAAAAACTAAAGAATGAAACACGCGCTTCACTTGGCCCACGGATAACACAGATAACACAGCCAGGCGCAGCCGGTCGGCAAAAAGAAAACATAAATTAACAAACCCAATGCATGGTTCGCGGCAATATTATCTTTATCCCAAATGAAATGACGCCACTTAAAACACTTTAACCCGAAGTGGTTTTGCTTATAGCGCCCTAGAACTTCTGAAACCGGGATTTCTAGATGTACCGGACATACTTGTCCCGCCAAAAGGAGTGCTGGCAACCGTGGCAGTGAGCCGTGCTGCAATATACTTTTAAAGGCACGTGAGGTAGAAACTTGTTTCCGGCTAAAACAACAATAATGTGCTACCTTCTTTATTCCTTTTTGAATCCCGCGTCGAAAACGACGAAGTTGTTTGTACACGTAAGGTAGTGTCACTTTTAGACACTACATGGCGCCACCTTACACTCTTCGGAAATTTTAGCGCAAAATTAAAATTGTTTTCGTCTGTTTATTTAGAAATTCTTTGCGGTTGCCCCAGTATGGGGCAACAATATGAGCTGGGGGACATGCACTCCACAAAAATCGATTGTCTGTCCTTGTAAAACTTGGTTTCACCTGGATAACCTTTGATTTACCTTTATTTGTTATACTATTCGTCCAAAGCCTGCCTTAGTCTACGCTTGTGGTGCCGCTTCTGGCGTTTTCCGAGCCGAAGGGCTCGCTGTTTCTCAGTCTCCGACGCTAGCTTCCCGTGCTTGGCATTTCGAACCCTATCCAGTCAGCAGCTCGCCGGGCGATATCCGCGGTGTGGTCAGACGCCGTTTGCCGACGACGGCTCAAAGCCTCCAGCTCCCGCGCAACGCTGAGAGAATAAGGCCCGGCCTCGCTCTCATTCATGGCCAAGCTCGCATGCACGTCGCGAATCACGTGGTCAGGTGCGCACCAGCTGCGGAGAGCGCATGCGCCAAGCCGGCAGCTGCGGCGGCAGCGATGAACGCGGCCGTCGGCGGAGCTCGGCCCGGCAAGTCACGTGATGCAGGATATGGCGCAACTGTGGTCAAATGAAGCAGAAATTTACCGCGACAGCGAAACCACTCGCCCAGATTAGCAAAGCTTTTATTTAAAAGCATAAATTTGATTTTCGCTGGATTACTACTCTTTTTTGCTTGCACATGTACCAGAGCGAAAATTTTCAGAAATCAGAGCTAAGAGGTGGTCAACCGTGGTAGCTGTATAATGGCGGTTGCTAGATACTCTGGTGTCATCGGGGTAGAGCACATCGTTTATAAGCTGAGGAGAACGCGGATGGTTCTTAATATACAGTAATAACTCGTTAACTCGAAGTAGTAAAAACCGGGAAATATTTTGAAAAAATCGGATTTTTGAGGTAAGCAAATTTGCGCCAATCGCCATAAAATATCTAGTTCTTTGCACAAAAGGCGCTACTACTTACCAGCGCTTCAACAGCAGCTTCCAATCTTGATTGATTTGATTGATTGTGGGGTTTAACGCGCCGACGCAACGCAGGCGATGAGACGCGCCGTAGTGGAGGGCTCCGGATTAATTTTGACCACCTGGGGATTTTTAACGTGCGCCGAAATCTCGAACACACGAAGGTTTGAAAGAGAAAGAAAAATAATACAGGAGACGTCAACTGGCTGGGTTTTGTGGCACTGCAATTTTACTTAGCAGAAAAGAACTGCGTAATGCTATTCTGCTTTGCGGTCACACCCGGGCCTAGTAAGGAGTCCTCTATCTGCCTGACGCATTGCATGAGTCGATATTCCCCGCCGCTGCACTCAACCTTATTTCGGAGCAAGCGCAGCAATTCCTCGTTTCAGCAGATGCCGGCACCTTTCGAGGAGGTTCGTCGTCGTCGTCGCCCTCGTCTTCGCCATCCGCTCCTTTTGTGGCCATTACAACGATTTCGGCGTCCGTAAGTAAGTTCTCCTGTCACGCGCACATCCTGCTGTACCTCTGCGCATGTCTCTACCGTCACATGACGTGCCACAGGGTTGCTTGACGAAGTTGACATGCCTCTAGGCTCAGACTTGGAGTTCGGGGAAAACATCGGCTTTGTGGTTGGCGCGGCTAAACGAGAAAAAAAGGGACTCAGGCATGGCACCATCGCGCTAATCTTGTGAAACGGACCACGGCGGCGAAATGTTCATTCCACTCTCCGTCAGTATTTCGAGAGATCCGTAGTTTGGCCCAAAAATACTTCGAAATAAAGGGCAACACATACATGGGACGTGTAGGAAATGGTTCGGTGCCGCGGAAAATTTCGAAATAGACGATTTTTCCAGACATGCGAGTTCGAGTTAACGAGGTATTACTGTATATTATAAATAGCAATGGACCTCGTATTGACCCTTCTGGTACACCTTTAGCTACTGGTAGGGGATGAAAACAAGTTCTAAATTTGTAGGTTGTGATCGGAGGGACAAACTCCTTTTATCTATTTTCTGTCATCTGAGCTATAGCTACGTGCGCACATGTGACTACACGGTGGCGGAAAGTGACGGTGATAAAGCCGCTGCAGCGTGTGCTGCTGTTGCAATGATCAGCTAGTATGATGAGACCTTACGTCACCGTGCTGTATCGTCCCCGTGTTATTGCATTGCGGTGCGGTTTCTACGCCGTATCTGTTTTAACGCCGCGTCATTTCGACGCATGCTATTTTAACCGTGGGCTGTTCCATTGTGTGCTGTTCTGCCCCGGTGTACTCTCTATATTTTGTAGGTTCAATAACTTTCTGAGCGATCGTATTTCTTTGTCAGTACCCTTTGAGTACTTTTAGTGCGCCGTTTTACCCGAAATAATATAATTAATTAAACATGCCTCACCTAGGGTGGTAACATTCTTTTTTTAGGGTACTTTTAGTGCGCCCTTTTACCCGAAATAATATAATTTATTAAGCATGCCTGATTTACGGTGGTAACATTCTGCGTTTCTCCTGCGGACTTCCCGACTCCACCTGCTAATGAAGCAAAAAAAGCCTTTGGTAATTTCAAGGCTCCCGCCATTGCCAAGCTTCGATCAGCGCTGTCATTTGACACGCTACTACTCCGAGCCTCGATCCCAACAGGTACACGTCTGCCATTAAACACGTCGTCGGGGCAGACCAAACACTGGACAGTAAAAGCAAAAGCTTTTTTTTTTTGTATTCTTACGCTACAAGTGAAGGAAGCGAAGTTACAAGAGAAGCCTAGGAATACCTCGAACTTCACTTCTCGTCTTCGTCAGGCTTAATAAGCAAGCTGACATTTCCCGTACCTAGTGTAGCCGTCTGAAAGTTAAGGCCGGTAGCGGGGCTGTGTTTCCGTGGCTAATTGCCACGCCATCGAAAGTTTACACTGGATAAAAGAGCATCACTTCTGTGTGAACGAAAACAGTTTGGAAGTTCGTGACCTATTACACCCCCGTTGGAGCTTCTATTGGCCTTATTTGTTTTGAGAAAATTAACGAAAGCGGCAAGTGACGGAGCCAACGTCAGGCTAATAAGATGTTGCACTCACCTAGACGAGGGAAAAGAGCGAATCTAAAAAAAATCCAAACCAGAAAGAGTGAAGACAAGAGCGCTGATATCTCTGTTTGTTCACTGTACACGCCTTTCTCTGTAGAATGACAGGCATAATGGAGGCTTTGGACATTTTGTGGAAATAAACTCACCATTTTTTTGTTTGTTGAATGCGAATCCTTAACAATCTTTACAACGCCACCTAGAAGCACTGTTAAGTCCTTTTTTTGTTCGCTTTTGTTTTCGATATAAAAATACGCCACCTGTTACGAACTTTTTAATTGGTAAGTTCATCACGGCTTTGTAAACAATTAAGGAGACCCGTCTGCTGTGAAGACAAGGGCTTCTAAGGGCGGTGTATCATTACAAAAAAACTTTTGTAACTCGGGCTTTACCAGAGCTGCGCCTAAACAAATAAGCTGCACTCCTCTAATTAATTAGCCATGGGGAGCCTCATCTTAACAGGAACCATGGAAATCTAACAGTCACAGTTTTAATACAAAGAACAGCAAGCGGCCGTTCCCAAAGGCGACACGGAACAGACAGTTTCATCTTTGTCTGCTAGGACAAAACGTAGACCTTGGCATTTTCATTAGGCTGATTACCTGAAATGTATGCAAAACTGCAAATTTGAAACAATCGTGTTTAGGTTCTTGCACTCGTTCGACCACCGCACCGAACTTTTGTGTTGTGCTTCATGCACTGTCTTGATTACTCTGCCGAACCCACGTTCACATCGTGGATTGGGTGAAATTTTAGAAAGGCTAAGTTTTAATATGCGGACTCAAAGAAATAACACGCATGTCCGCCTGCAACACTTGATGCGTCTCACTCACGCCGCATACCAAGACCCCAGGGCCCTTGTATTTCCGTGTACAACCGCTTATATTTCTCCAAAAAAACGCTTTCCCAACAATTAATCTGTGTATGGTAGTGAAGCCGACGTTAAAACGGCTCGGTATATAGCGCTACATGCGAATACATTTAAAGAGCCAGTTTATAATACGCCATGCAGCTTTTACAATTTCACATCAGAATGCTTATATTGCCTCTAAAAATATCGTCCGGCAGGTAATCTGTGCTTATTAGTGGAGCCAACTTTGAAGGGGCCTGCCATAGAGTGCTTTATAGAGGCGCTAGGTCTTAAGTAGTAATTTAATAGAGGCCCGAGGGGGCTGTGCCTTCATACTCCCATATCCAGCTCTTTACAATGCCCTTAAAGGGGTATTCGCACGACGGAGAAATCCGCCGTTTGGCTCCTAGGAGTGCGCGCCACGGGACCACCACGTCACGGTTTCTCTCCGGCGCACTGCTTCGATCGGAGGTCGGAGCTTCTGCTCGCGAACTACAAACGATCCGATGCTTGGAGGCGGAGGCGGCGGGATTTCGTCTGCTCCTCGGGCAGCCGGCCGCGAATCAAGAGCTATAGCGGTTGCAGGCACTCTATTTTTATTGCTTCTCATTGCATTGGACGCGAAAATGCGCCGCGCACACGACAGGTGCAGTGAGGGAGACGCGTATACCACCAGCACGGTCGCTGGGCGAAATGCGGCCACGGCCGCGAAGTGGCGCAGACCGGCGCAGGTAGCTCGAGCGATAGCTTGTTAACGCTCCCCAAGGCGCAAAGCTGCGTATACGAGAAAGGGGGTAATGATGTGATGGAAAGTTACATTAAAAATCGTCATCTGCGCCGCTTGCGAGAGCGGCAATTGAATATTCGACGCAGTGTTAAGCCTAACATCCGTATGCGGGCCTATAGGCGGACCGGACGGCTGCTCCCAGCGCACGTATCCCCACCCACTGCCGGGCGCATCGCGCGTCGTTCTCTACCCGCGGCAGCGCCTGCATCGCGTCCACGTCCAATTTTTTGGCGTCTGACAAGATCCTACTACATCGTACGAACGCCCACGACCTCCAAATTCCTCTCGATAATACGTACAACGCCTTTCTACCTCATTACCCTTTTAACCACCGGATCAAAAAGCAGAAACTGCTTTTTTGCCCTATTTTTCCCCATTTTTCCCCACGGCATCAAATGAATTGAAAGAAAAAAAAAACGAAAGTGGCGGGAGGCAAGCGGCTTTATGCACTACAGAATGCCGTATTGGCCAGTTTCAGCGAGAAAGTCCGTGAGCTGCCTGTCAAGGGGACAATGCGTCCACGGATGAATATCGGGTGGGCGGCCTGGTCGGGGTCCTGGGGCTACCATGTGCCGGGTTCGGGCTGGTTGGAGTCCTGGACATGTCCCCAGGAGGTGGTCTAATATCGCTTCCGCAGCGGAAACAGTGCAGTAGGGGCAGGTTGCATAGGTATCCGCAAGGCTAGAAGTCCATGTTGCACGAACAGCAGGCGTGAGTGCAACGCCCAGGCTAATTCTCCGGAGAGTGACCTCCTAACGGCGGGTTAAGCCGCCAGGAAGGTCAGTCCCACGTGGAGGAAGGGCACGCGTGGAGCGTCGAAGAGACTCTTTTTTATTTATAAGAACGTCCTGCAGGGACAGCTGCAGAAGCGGGAGCGGGTACATAACTTGCGTAGGATGAGCAGCCAAGTCGGCCTCGACGTGGGTGGGCGTGCTACGGTGGGTCCAGAGGATGCGAACATTGCACGGGAACGATTGCAGTATCCGGTGCACATCGCATGTAATGTCCAATGTGTTGTATACACGCCGCATCTCGCGAGTTGCCTGTGTTGAATCGGTGCAGATGATCAGGGAAGACGGTGGGGCAACACATAGCCGAGGGCCTAGGGCACACAAGCCGTCACGGATGGTGACCAGCTCTGGCAAAACCGACGAAAGTGGTGCCTCTGTAACATAAGTGCATGCCTGGTTTACAGACGGCATAGCAGGGTAAACTAGGCTCTTGTGGATGATGCCATTGTCCACACATGCATCCACATGGGCCTGGAGGTCATCTGGTGTGTCGATAGGGGGGGAGGGGGGGGGGTTGGTCTGGTGCCCTGGGCGAATACTTTTTATGCGCCCAAGAGGCCGGTTGTCGGTGGCCTGTGGGCGGTGCCATGGCGCTGGCTCAGCTGGACGCGGTATCAAAGGTGATGCGGGGTCGTAGTAGTATGCTAGTGCGGCGGCGGCAGGAATCGATTTAGTTTTTAAATGCACTTCCACTGGTGATGAGTTATACGATTCCCCCGAATTCGCATTACTAGCGGTGGTATAGCTTGGAGAGCCTCCTATAAGAAATATAGCCAAAAATGACAGCTATTGTATTTTAAAAAACGTTCACCTGAAGAGTGGTTTACTTTGGGTCAAATTTTTCCATGATATGTATTCCCCTTTTTCTCTCGACTTGACTACCGACGCCGGAAGATATGGCTGCGGCCATCGAGTGTTCCAAAAGAATAAACGAAGGAATGAAAGTGTCAGCCCAGCAAGGCTGCATTAAAAAACTGATATGTATAGTGTGTGCATTAAGAAGCAATTTTGGTGGTAAAATAAATCTGCAGCGTAGGCAAACTCGATATAATAGCTTGTGGAAAAGGATGACGCATTCGATTGTGGGGTTATGTTGAAGGAATGGCAACTTCAAGTTAGTTGGGTTCTGCTAATTAAAACCTTCATCTGCAGGTTTTATGTTACTACACGGTAGCATGCTGTTGATGCGTTCTTACCAGAACTGCTCGTTTGATCTGCTTCAGCGCCAAGCAATAGTAGTTACTGCGACAAAACCATGAAATCGAAGTTCTTACTTCCCATTTTTGCTATACAACAGGAATAATAAGTTAGTGGGCCTTCTGAAAACCAAATAGAAATGAGCTGCGGCATTTTTATACTGTAGCTTTATCTTGCCGGGGCTGTTTAAATAAATAAACAAACTAAAGGTTACTTGCTTAAGTCATTGCTCAGTGGCTGCCTGCCTTTAGTGAACATTTGGTCCAAGGTGCCTTTTCATGTGACATGAGAATTCAGAGTTACTCAAGGTGTGCATCATAAAACTTTTCAGAAAATTGTCTGTGCTGACAAGCTTTCACGATTGGTTGACAAAAAAACGAGAACCGATTGTCTTTGTAGCTGCCTTTGACCTGTTTAGAACATTTTTTCAGCAAGACGCGTCGGAATGATGGGGGGCCTTCGGCAACGTTTTCGCTACGACATTTTGCACTTAATAAGAATCATCTACGCCTTAACTTCACTTTGATTCTTTCCCAATGATGATGGTATTTGATTTCCAGACTTCGGTAGCACCAAAAGCCCTATAGCTGGTTAACATTAAGGGAATCTGCAACACTTCCGATAAAGCTTTCCATTTTTCTTTTGTTTCGGGAAGCATTGTGAAGGCTATAGTTGCCGCCACCATGGAGCGGCACTGTGGGATTTGCTCGTCGCAGCAGATATGGATTTCTTTTCTGCTTTGCCTTTGTGACTTTCTTTTTAAAGTGGCTATCGAATGCGTTCATTGCTGCAACGGAAGGAAGGCCGACCAATAGCCGCTGTGCCGCTCTACTGGCGCCATTCGAGTGATCGAAGAACGTCAAGACCGGGAAAGAGAGAAAAATATTTCGAGCAAGCTTCGAAGTTATCTGATGGGCACACAGCAGTACTTCTTGGCTGAGGTGCTTGGCTGGGGTATCTAACTACTGGATGTGTTGGTTGACTACGTTCTGCAAGCATTTAACGTTAAAACAAAAGCTAAAAATAGCGTTGCAGGGTTCATTAAAAAAAAAAAAAAAACCTGGCAACTGTGTATATAAGAAAATATATACGGACTTGGTTAGATCTACCGCCTCTAACTCTGATTCCCTCACTCCGACTGCATATTCGGATGCTGCCCTTTCCGTCTACAGTTTCTGCGGCGAAGACTTCGCGAGTGGTTTTTTGTCTTGGTCGTCGTGTTTCATCGAGAAATGGTTCCTCGATCACACGGCGGAATCACCTCTGAGAAGATGCAATAAAGTGTGCTGCGCTTGCGCGCAGCACCACCGCCGACCGTTCGTCATAAACCCCTTCGAAAACGACGCTCTCGCGTGCCGCTTCACTGCACAGCACTGACGGCCGCCACGCAACCAGCCCGACACGGAAGCTTCAGCACGAGCTCTTTAATCTAGCCGAAAGCTGCTTCCGTGGCCCAATCGGTAGTGCACTCGCCTCAGTAATGGGAGCGACGTAATACCTGACAAGCGGGTCGAGGTTTTCTTTTATTTTTTCCTGTTCTCTCAGTCGCGGCAATGTATCGGGTCGGCGCCAGATGCGCACAGGTCAGGAGTGTCAGCTTAAACGCTAAGCTTCTAAAAATGGCTAGTCTATATTCTCCGCCAGCTCCTGTCAAGATGATGCAGGCTTTGTGTTAGTAGTGCCAGGTTTTGCAGCCAACCAACTAAAGGTTAAAAAAAATAACATTTAAAATTAGGCTTTTTTTAATTACGCTTTTTAAAAAACATAGTAGAACCTCGTTTTAATGAACACTGATATAGCGAATTATCATTTTTAGCGAACTAATTACGAACTTTGGTTGGTCACGCTTCATTGCAGTGATACTTGTTATTTATGTAACGAAACCGGAACCCCTGAGCCATGCGTGATATCGGCTATAACAAAAATATATCTAGTTCGCGCGAGGCTCAAAGCTCGAAAGCTAGCCTAAAAAAAGCAAAGTAGACGTAGAAAAGGCCATTTCGTTCATGGACACTGTAGAAAACTTCATCCTGCTGAGTACTGTGAAACGCCACCAGAGCAAGATCACATTCTTCTTTACATAAATAAGAACACAGGTCTGTTCTGTCATGACAAAGAACTCTGTTCTGTCATAATTTCACGTTCCCTTGTTCCGGTCCATTTTTTTAAGTGCCACAAGGATACAAGCTGGGATTACGTCCTTTATAGTAGGTTCGAAGCCTAGAATAATGCGATTATGTATATAGGCTTTTTCCGCGAGCCAGATTGCCCATTTTTAAAGCCAATTTCTACCTCTACTGTTACAACTAATATCGGATATAACGAACTGATATACTTCCGCGATACTCGTTTGTTATAATGAAGTTCAACTGTAAAGGGAGGGTTGGCTTCCGTTTGGTGTTCCAACACCTTCTGCCTTCCTTTCCGTAGTTTGGTCTTCTGATGTAAAACTTTTCCTCCTCATCCTCCTCCTCCTCCTCCTCCTCCTCCTCCTCCTCCTCCTCCTCCTCCTCCTTCTTCTTCTTCTTCTTCTTCTTCTTCTTCTTCTTCTTCTTCTTCTTCTCCTCCTCCTCCTCCTTCTCCTCCTCCTTGTTCTTCTTCTTTGCATCGTTCCCTTAAAATTATATTTTAACGTGTGCTCAGACCAGTGATAGGATTTTGAAATTATGGAAGTCAGATTGCAGGCGCGCCGTTGAAACCAATCCTGTGGCGGATACATACAGTATTTATAATTTTACTGGCTGTCATAGTGAACGCATTAATCGATCGAAGTACTGATTTATCGAATAAAACGTTGCGGAAGATCCCCAAACACATTCGTAATGTATGAGAGTGCGAAAACATTTTTTTTTTTGGATAGATTCGTCGAGGAGTATGTTGCCGATGTCGACTATAGCTTACAACCTCGAAACCAGACTCACAGCAGCTACATTTTGCAGAACCGCTATCCGTGCTGTTTCCGCAGAAGCTGAAGGCCAACTGAGACTGCTGACTTCTGATGAATGGGCTTTTCTATTGAACGCGCCGCGGCCAATAGGGAAAGATCGTGCGCCAAGTTTTTGTGTTTTACTTTTTGTGTGCATGCGCCGCTATGGAACGGGCTCCAGCCCCTAAGAATTCAGCGCGCGAAGAGGGTTTCGTATTTTATCGATGCTTTCTTGCGACCCCCAGTCGAAGACACCGCTGCTGTGTGCAAGCAGGGTGCGCCATTTTGGTAATCTAACCAAGTAACGCTTTCAGGTTAAGACCCTCAACCTGTGCACAATCCTAGTTTTAACACCGTTGAAAGTAATCTAATGTTCGCGCGTCTCCCGCTTCGTTATCACCATGAGGAATGACTCACCGCCACACACAAAAAAAACGTGTTTGTTGCGGGGGTGGGCAGGTAACCACAGACGTAATAGTAGCAAAGCCTAACGCACGTTTAGTATCACATCTAGCTACGATTAATCGAACTGCTGATTCTGCACCTTGACTATAAACGAAGTCTGGATTTAAAGTTTCCTTTAGATCAGAAAGTTTCTCATTGCTTATAGGGTAAAATGGATTTTTGAGCAACCATGACCTACAGGAGCCCCTTAATCAAAACATGTTGCTATTCTTCCTTTGTATCCCCCTCCCCTATCCTAAAAAAAAAACAGGAAAAAAAACTGAGCCATTGTAAAATCCCTCCAAACAATTCCTCTCTGTCTTTCTTTGTATCCCCCTCCCCTATCCTAAAAAAAAACAGGGAAAAAAACTGAGCCAATGTAAAATCCCTCCAAACAATTCCTCTCTGTTTTTCTTTGTCGAGGAAGGAGGTTCTTTTTATTGTTTATTTTTTGGATTGTCCCCTTTTTTTTCAAGAGCAGATTGCAGAGGCTCAGAGGCCGTTCGTGATTAATTATTCAATGCCTTCGTATGGTACATTTCTAAATTACACCCACTGTTTTTTAAAAAGGTACTCACGGTATGGTATGTTGTAGAAAGCTCCGGTTGGTTGCGATTTGCTAATACATCCTGGCACCCACTCTCAAGGACGGGGAACCTGTTGGTTGCTTTATATTACTCAAGCAGTTGGCACAGTTGATTGGAAAATTAGAAGTGGAAGAGCAACATACAAAGAAACAAAACTGTTAGCGAATAAGTTCCACCATCTCTGAGTTTCGTCTATTGTGTAGCCTGAATCAATCAGAAACTCCAATGAAGCAGCTTTCACTGGCATGAATGTTTCACGTTGAACGCGTTGCATGAGGTGCATGGGCTGAGTCAGTGTCCTTTCAAGGGGTATAATGGCCCGAAGGCCCGATCCGTTATACGGGATCGTGAGGTCTAGAATTCGGCTCGCAAAAAAAGTGACATGATACGCAATCCCTAGTGAAACGTCCCGTATATACGGAGTATGGGAATACGGAATCCGCACGGAGTATGGTGCACCCAGGTGTTATTAATAAAGATAATCTTTCCAAACACACGAACGTTTCACACAGTCTTTGCGTTTCTGTATTAATTAAAGCGCGAAATACGACACCCTATGTTTTCCGCGTACTCCGTGTATACGCAATTCATACGGACCATGATTGGAAGTTTCTGGCGGTCGTACTGAGATTAAACCGGTGTCAATTTTGTTTAGCGTCATACCGCTCTTTAGTATCACACGTTCCCTACACACACCCTTGTTTTTATTCCGGTACCCGGACAGCAAATGCAAGAGTACTGTATTCCTATAATTCCGTATTTATGGAACGTTTCAGGACGGTTGTTCAAGCCATCTTCATTAGCCGAGTCACGTATATATGGCACGCCATATTTGACCCTCAAGGCAACGGAAAAAGCCACGTTGAACATCGCCCTGCCATCGTATCCACCCTAGAAAAAGAAAGCCTACACCTTCACGGAGAAACTAGTGAACTTAGGAATGCCGAACACATGAGAAGATATACAGGGGGCGCACCGCAGTTCCCAAGCCTGACCCACTGAGAGAAAAATACAACGCTCAAGCTTGGTCATCTTTAAACTGCACTCTGCATTTCAACTTAATTCGCGTAGTCACGTTGCATGCACTCTAAGAAGTCTCCGTAGTGCGTCTTCACCACAATGCTCCAGAATGACCAATCGAAGTGGCCTGGTACGCAAATTCGGCGAATGAAGAAGCCCTGCACAAGATTTGGCTAAAAAAATGCATGTGTTCATTGACAAGACGCATGGTTTGCAAGGCGTTGTGCATTGTGCAATATCCCTGCGCAGATGTCCTCCTTCATTCAAATTGAATGCTCAGCCCCGTCGTTCGCCGAATCTGCGGCCCTAGGCCACTTCGATTGGTCCTTCTGAAGAATTCTGGTGAAGACGCCCTACGGCGGGGACTTCTTAGAGTGTACTTTTCCCTACTCACCGTGGATTATAAAGTAGATTGTACACTTACGAATTCCCAATAACTCCTCAGTGGATTCCGGATGTTCATGTTTAACGTAATACATCCTTGTTGCTTTCATTGGCTACTACCAGCAAGCGATAGGCTCGCCCTAGGAGCTTCTTTCCCGAAACACTAAGAAATCCAGCAGCAATGCCTTCATCTGTGCTCTTTCTACTAAGTAGCCCTAAAGTAGACAAAGTCACAGGAAAGCGCGGCTTTCTTCTCAGTTCATCCACAGCACCTTTACTACCGCGCGAGATTCTAACTAGCACAGTTCTCTAGTTATATTTTACTTTCTACACCTCAGGCAGGCCCCAACGCTGTAGAAGTCACGTTATATTCGTTCTGCCTCCTGAGGTAAAGTAGGCGAACAAGATTAATGGCGCGGATGTATACCTAAACGACAGTCGAAAAGTCATTTTTGAGGAAATACGGCACAGCGGTATATCAGCATGAAAGGCTTCGTTTAGCTATCCAGAAGGGGAGAGCAAAACGGAAACAGCCGCGTTGCGTGCGCGGGAAAAACAAAACTAAAGTGGGAGACACAGATAAGCACATGCAAGCGTGTGGCCAAGGATGCGAGAGGGGGGCTAATTAAGCTCGGCTTTTTGGTCGTCCGGCAAAACCGGCAGCATCCGTGGCTTCTTTACTTTCTCTCTCTCTCTCTCTCTCTCTCTATTCTCCGTCTCCTTTTCTGGTCACCCGGACGGGAGGTGAGAAGTGATGAGGAGGATGGTGTACGGCACGTTGTAACGGTAGAGGTGCTGGGTTCGGTCGGAAGAGAACCCGCGGTCAGCCGGTAATTAAACATATCCAGGAAATGAAGACCGTGCGGTCTGCGAAGAGTAAAACACGGAAAGGCTGCAGCTGCCTGCTGCTGCCGGCCCTATACGACTGCGGTTCCCCGGTCACTCACGATAGGAACGGGGAAGTATTTTTGAAGTACGCGCACGACCGTTGGGATGCCGCCGCCGTCGAAGGCTTACGATTACGAACGCGCGGCGGTTAGAGGTCGACGCCGTGTTGGACATATCAGCCTCGTTGCGAGCGCAACAGCGTGCGGCTGACAGATGTGCCTGTGTTGTAAAGGTTACGTCAATATTGGACCGGTGCGTCTGGAACGAAGCGACGGTATTAATGAAGCAAGGTGGATAGCCGGCGTATCGATGGAGTTTGACGTCTGCCGGTCGCGGCACGCGGGCCATGATGGTCTGCTTTGCTTGTTTTGCGTTCCCCGCTATAACAGTGTTTTGCTTTTGTAAGCCAATCAAAGCGGTCAAAGGCAGATCGGTGTCACTGCTTCCGCTTGATCAGTATGAGCATTGAAACAGGGGAAAACAAAATAATGACTGAACGGAGACGCGAAGTTTTAATGAATTCTGACAAGGTTAACCCGACTAACATCAGGGTTTGCTCGTGCAGGCAGGAGTGGATGAGGTAAAACTACAAAAAAAGTAAAGAGAACTAACAAAGAGAAGCGGTGGTAAGGAAGAATTTCAATGACCTCCGAAAAAGATTAAATAAATAAATAAATAAATAAATAAATAAATAAATAAATAAATAAATAAATAAATAAATAAATAAATAAATAAATAAATAAATAAATAAATAAATAAAATTAAAATACGCTGGCTCTACACACAAAAAAGTAATAGTACGCACAATTAAGCCCACATCCCGATGCACACCTTACAAACATGTGAAACACGGTAGAAAACACCATCATGTCGAGATACCGGACGTCGTCCAATACTGAGGAAATTATTGAGGGAGGTAACAGCGTTTGTCCCTGGCGCCGCACCCTCACGATTTCGCCGTGCTCTAAGAAAGTGCCCGGTTCCAGCACATTCCCTCGTGGCAGTCGCACGTGCACTCTTGTAGTTGTGTCACTTGTGTGTACCTCTCTTGCAGAGCAAACCTCCTAGCAGCATCACAAAACGTGACTAATGTCCCCCTTCACGGAGCGTACCAAACACAATGGCGAATCCGTCCAGCCAGACTAAAAAGGAACACGGAGGCGCAATCGGCGCGGGTCGACACCCTCATTTTACTATGTTAGAGGCTCGCGGAAACCGGAAATTACACCGCGGGTTAATCTCGTGGAGAGGCGCGCGTATCTCCACAGAGGGTTCTTCCAAAACGACGGCTGCACTCACCACCCCAGGTAAGGTACAACTGTCCCGCCACCCCTTATGCAGTACGGAAATCAAACGGCTGTACGCGAAGTGTTGGCTTCTAAGCCTCGTATATATTCGCGTATTCTCGTACACGTTGTATAGTTTTATTGGACGCGGGTTTCATTTGTAGTCCTTCCCTAAAATTAACAACTTTCCCTTCTTAACGCTGAATTAAAGATTGCTTTGTTGCCGAACTAGGTGACCTCTTGGTGATATTCTTCTTTTCTTACTGACTTTCCCTAGTACCACAATAATGAGGTCATAAACAAAATATTGGATACGCCCTCTGAAGGACAGTTCATCATACATACAAAAAATAACTGTGGTTGATTCTTTTGTCATAGGAATCGGTAAAACACGAACGTGAAATGTGCCGCGAAATCTGCAGCTAAGCATGATTTGCGGGTCGCAGGCTGTCTTATGGGTGTGCTTGGCGTGCGGCATCCTGCTGGCGGGTCGCTTCAGCAAAGGTGTACTCTCATCTTTTCCGTGATGGATTTGACGTCAGTGAAATCTTGGTGTATCCTCGCATAAAACACATTCGCGTTAAAATATAAAACCAGAAAACGAACAACCCGAAGTGTAACGTGCTCTTTAGTACTAAAGGTTGCTTCCCCGCAAGAAGCCCCTTTGTGCAGGGGTGCACCCTTTACAGGCCGCTGGCTTCGTCGTACTGGGGTCACTTCCGTGACGGATATGACGTAAGTGAAATCTTCGTGATTCCTGGAATAAAACCCTTTCGGGTTAAAAAAAAAGTGTTTGATACACTGTCTGACTGTCGTTATAATTGCCAGCTCATATACACTATAGGGCCCGGGTTTCCGACCTTTTACCTTTTGAGCTGGCAAAAATATTCTGTTTTTCAAACCTGTGCCCGCCCGCGCATCCGCCGTGGTACCGGAGTAGACACAGTCGCGCACGAACGTAGCTACAAACACACCCCGGCGAATTATTCCCTTAAAACAAATTAGCTCCAAATTAATTGGACCCCTTTACTTCAACACATATAACCAACCGGGCGTAGTTTCGAATTGTTAAAGCCTACATAAAAAATTCGACGAATCCCAGAGATTAGCGTCATACTCCCAGTACGTCGTTCCCTATTTGTTGGCTTGCGGCACTGTAGCTGCTTTCGCGATGGAATTAATATTTTGACATACCACGCAGTTGAACCTTGTTAATTAGACGTACATCGTTATCAACAAAGCGGTGTTTGCATTTACCGCGTTCCCCAGAATACCCTAAAACAAGTGAAACTTGGAAAATTTGGGTCTCGAACCAAAGTTTCACGCAAAAGAAAATCAGAAGTGTGGCGTGATGTGTTGAAGTAATCTTCATTGCAAGCGGGGCGTGTACTTTTTTTGCAAAGGGAAATTGGATTCGGAAACGATTCGATGAGCGCGCTTCCCCGAATGCGTTTTGGATGTTCATCCTCTTCCTGATCATTGTCCTCATCATTTAAAGGGGTACTTCTGCGTTTTACCGGGACTTAAGAGAATGCTTCGAAAGAACAAAGTAAACATTGAACAAATTATTTTCTCATTAGACACACATTGTGATGCCGCGTTGAAATGTTTACACTCCGGTATTTTCTAATTAAAAGTCCCGAAATGGGAGAACAAACACCCGTGTATCGATAATTGCTGCGCTGAAACTAAGCTGGCGAATCGTTAAGAGTTTGTGTAATGAACGCTGGGGAGGGAACATAAACACCCATTCACCTGGCTTTTGACGCAAAAAAATTTCAGTGCCACGCTGCAAGGAAAGAAAATACAAAATAATTGATGTGCCTTTGGCGCTTGTGTTACCAATCATACTTGAATGGATAATAGGGCCCCGGGACGCTTACACAAATTTCACGGAATTTCAAATGAACTGGCAACAAACACGTATTGTAGATACCTTATAGCTTACTTACATTTTGCGCTGTTTTATTGTATGCCACATAGCTATTTCAGCATTTGTATAACGATAAAAGATGCGTTTGTCGCGACGAAATTGACAAAATACACCGTCAATTTTTACCCATATTTGTGTGTCATTTGGTGTCACCTTGGTTAAACAATTAGTAATTATGAAGAAAACCCGCGGTGCACACCAGCGTCAATCAATCAATCAATCAATCAATCAATCAATCAATCAATCAATCAATCAATCAATCAATCAATCAATCAATCAATCAATCAATCAATCAATCAATCAATCAATCGACATTTTTAAGCAATTCAACAATTAATACAAACATCAACCTATTACAAGAAGCAAAGAAAGGACCGCGAGATACACAAAGGTACCGGTACTCATATAACAGCACCCCATCCCCCCACCCTCCCTGTACAGCATATCCAGCTACACACTCGTAAACCCATTGCAACCGGGCTTGGAAAAAGTAGATAAATAAATTATGAGAATTGTGTACAAATGCGTAAGCATTCGTACGCCATTTCACGTTTTCAACAAAGTTAGGTTTCCTTGTTGGCATTGAAAGAACGCGTAAACCCGGTCAGCACCTTCGCTTTTTGCGCCTCCTTAATTAATCACGCGATGGCGCTAGTTGGATAGACCTGTGTGATTTCATGAGTTCATTTTGCTTTTATTTTTTTTTCTGCTTTTATGTTTTGTATTCATGCTGCTTTTATGTTTTGAATTAGCTCTTCGTTCTGTTTGGTTATCATTTGTTTTCTTCCTTTGTGTTTTTTTTTTTTCAATTTTCTACGTTTACGATAGTACAACGATTTTCCTTAACAAATTACACACATTTTGTGCTGATACAAGGCATTACGCGTTTCACGTTTGGGTACTCGGCAAACAATGCGGCTTACGAATCAAAAGCTAGAATGGAACCATAAAGTTCCAGACCGCGTCTTAAGTTTATCATACCACCACTTTTCCTACAAAACCAGCAGGCACAAGCATTGCATTGACAATCGGTATCGCAACTTATTTTGAATGCGTCCATAGCTTTATGTATCCACACCAATATCAAGACGCCTGCCCCAATTGTGGTGGTAAACCAACATCATACCATGTTAAATGGCTACATGGGAATGTGTGTACACATGGCCAAGCAGTACAACACCGCGGGGGAAAACAGAACAATAAGAGGCAGCTGTTGCCAGCTCAGACCTGAAGCTTCAGAGAAGAGTGATTATTTAGGCTTGAGAGGTGGGAAGATCCAATGGAGTCTTGAAATTAAGAACCCAACCGCCGCTCTGAAGGGAATATCCAGTTGTATTTTTCTCAATAAAGTTAATGACGACGAGGACGGGGATGATGATGATGACAATGGTGATGAATATGATGATGATGGTGGTGGTGGCATGACGATGATGATGATGATAATAATAATAAGGAGGAGGAGGAGGAGGAGGAGGAGGAGGAGGACAGCGTTCCAGGCATTCGTAGAACGCGTAAACGACGTTTGACGCTTCTTTTTCTTGTTCTCATCCCGAATCTCACAGGACTTACAATGAACACCTCCAAACGAGTACGGCGGGAGGGCAGGTAAAAGAGCGTCGGCAGTTTAAGCAGCCCAGCTGATTCACGCCACCGGAAGAAGAGGAAACGGCAGCTCTAGCACGCAATAAAGATTTACTCGGTGCCATCACGACCTCCGAGGGTGGCCTTTGATAGACTCTGGTGCGCGGCGCTCACTGACAGTTCGCGGTTCGCGTGACACGCACGTGGTACTCTGGCAGCAGCGAGAAACATGGGAAGGGGAAGAGGCATGCTCGCTTTAAACCAGAGCCGGTTTATACGAAGAGCCGACCGGCGATCAAGAGCACGACCGTAGTCGTGCGTGACTCAGGTATTTTTAGCGAGCACCGTGCCATGGCAGCCTCACGCGAGCTAGGCCAGCTCCGGCACGAGGTGTAACGACGTGTTACGCGATTTCCGGATGCCCTCAGACGGTGAGCATAACGCAGCCATACGCTGCTGTTCTTGTGGGTTTACGTCGCTTCGCAAACGGGAGGGTAGTCGCGAACCAGGTTGCATTACACCTCATTGATCACGCGGTCGGCTGCATCAGGTCAAAGCACTGCAACTTTCCCTGGATGTAGCCTTTCGAAAGGTTAGCGATCGAAGGAAACTTCCGGAAAAGAACAAAATATACAGGGTGTCCCAGCTAACATGCACCAAGATTTTGAAAAAGGGCAATGACGTGCTCGAAGAAAACCTAGTGCATATTATTTGCAGTTGTGTGTAGAAGTGGTCGGTAACTTTTTCATTAATGAGACTTAATTAATTGTAATTATTTATCTAAATAGACAAGTACTATACTAATCATTAACAAGCTGCTGAGCTAGGTGGTACGTGCTTACAAAAAACAAGAAAACGTGGCGCAAACTAGACGCGGACTAGAGAAGATGCGACAGATACAGGCGCCATTTCTTCTGACTGATAGAGAAACCCCGCGAAATATGAAAAATACCACGTGACGGCGCTCCCGCCCGCCTGCAAAACAGTGCCCTCAGACAGGCTGCCTCTGAGTTAACCGTAATGAAATGAAGAAACGAAAGAAAGAAGAAATCGCGGCCGAGTTTGTGCCTTATCTGCACACGCGCCCCGCGAAACTTGCTGCTGCTTCTTCTTCCTTGCATGCCATTATCAAGGTAATGCGCTGCCTCTTCGGACGGGCGACAAGCGAAGTAGTTTCTTTCAATCAGCTTATTTGAGGGCACTTCTTTATGAGGCGGGCGGGAGCGCCGTCACGTGGTATTTTTCATATTTCGTGGGGGTTTCTTTATCAGTCAGAAGAAATGACTGCGCAATTAGTTCGTCGCTAAAAATACCGCAGTTAGATGCCCCGCGTGGGTACCTACAAGTGCCTCATTGACACTTTAATGATTAGTAGAGCACTTCTCGAGTTAGATAATCAATTAATATTCATTAAGTCTCATTAACGAAAAAGTTACTGCCCGCTTCTCCACAGCACTGCAAACAACATGCACTAGGTTTTCGTCGAGTAATGCCATCGCTCATTTTTAAAGTTTTGGGGCATGATAGCTCGGAACACCCCATTGTAAGCATTATACTTGTCCGCCCCGCGGGGCTTGCATAATCAGAACTTCGTCCACTTAACCTGTACATGATCATCTCCATCCCTATACTGGTCCCTATCCCTATACCGGTCCCTGTACCTATACCATCCCTATACCATATACTGGCATCAGGTTCCCCGAAAAAAGGCTTTAGATAAGTCGCTGTGGATAAGTCACTGAAGATGTTGTCCACTGAGAGATTATGCATCGATTGTTCATCTTACAGTAAAAGCTCGCTAATTCGAACTCGAAGGGGCCCATGAAATTGTTCGAATTAGGCGGAGTTCGAATTAGCGGGAGGGCGCTAGAATGAACGGACATCGTACCATACTGCACGATCAGAACACAAGAATCCACCTCTGGACACGTTATCGCGAATAAGGCGCTACTACACGTTTGTGGCAGATGATTTCGTAAATGATGTTCATGGAGCTCGAACCTAGAACGAAATTATTTGCTCAGTCCGCTGCGGAAGCGAAAAAAGCTGTCGCTGCAGCGTAGCGCGCGCGCAACACTGTTGTTTTTCTGTTTTATTGTTTTGCATCTCTAGTAAATTTGGTTTGGTTTGTATTTGCAACACATTGTAATCCCCGGGCCGACTTCTTCTGCGAGAAGCGATGGAAACCAGGGGATCCCTGTTCGAATGAACCGTTCCGGGTACCGGCGCGTTCGAATTATCAGGAGTTTTCACCGATTGAAATATACAGGGCTGTGCGGCACCATGGCGTCAGTTCGATATTAACCGTAAGTTGGAATTAACCGATTTCTCATTAACGAGCTTTCAGTGTATTTACATCATGCTGCTAGCACTGAACTGCGGCGGGCGCGCTATTCAAAATCTGCCTTGAAACCTTTCACTAGCGTCGCGACATATGAAACCCCCTGAGGCAGAGGAGAGGAAACGTAATAATGGTGTGCCGGAAATATTTTCTGGAAATTGATGGTGCCTTGCATTCTTTTGAAGCCCAGGTGATGGACGAGCGAGATATTTTTAGAAGACAATTTTGAAGAGATTCAAATGCACTCTATCTGGCCTTACCATAGATGCAATATTAGCTTCGATAAGTTTGCGTAATATAATTATGCGCACAGTATCGTTATGGCATATCTAACATATCTAAAATTTCGGTAAAATATACTCATTTTATATATCAAAAATAATATGGTCTACCTAACTCTGGGCCTTTCTTTTCAAAAAAGTCACTCACATTTTATGCTGACCTACCCACTTGCAATATCAATGGTGATGATGGAGTTGTTTGGGACGCCATGAATCTGTTAATACAAAGCCGAGGCACAGAGAATGATTTATTATAGCTTCCCTCCGCTCCCTTTCAGTACCGGCATTGAGCTGAACTCGTTTAACCCTACCCCTCCCTCCCACCCCGTCCTGTGATGTGCGCACTGCATCGACCCTTTCCCTCCTGTCGGCAACACAGACATCATGTGCACGCGTTACCTCGCCACCCGGAACCGTATTAGTGACTAAGCGGATCGCTGAAAGGACGCCGCGCGAACGTAGTCAGACGTGACCGACGATGAATAAGCGGCCCGCCAGAAAGCGCTACAAAATAAGAAAGAGCGCCGGATTGAAAGAAGAGCGGGAGAATCGCTAACACCGTCTCCAACAGTACGCGCGCGCGCACCGAGCACGGTAGAGACCGACCGCCCGGGCATTGGAGCGCCCGCAGGTGGTGCGCTCACCATCGTGCTCATCTCGTTACCCTCACGGCGCAATTTGTATTTGTTCGGACGAATAAATAGGAGTAAGGAGTTACGCAGGCCCCTGGCTCCATAAAGCTCCGAGGCGGCCGCCGCCGTGCCGGGAAGACCCGCTATAACTTCCGGGAGGCCCTCAGTGCGTAGACGTCGTTCTGTGAACGGCACCCACGCCGGCGTCTGCGGTAAAGCGTTCGGAGGGCAGAAAACTGTTGTGCGAGAGAAACGGCCTCAAACTGTGAATAGGTAGGGCTAGTTGTTAAATACTGTGATGCCCAGTGCCCCGCATATACAAATATGACCGCAGTTGTTCTGGGTTGTTAAAACGTGAGAAACTTGGGAGATGCTGTGAACTGACAATAATTCAACAAGTAAATATTCCAACTTTCAGCTGATACTGTGAAGTTTACCGGATGGCGGGAGAAAACATGGCCGGAGAGAAACTCATACCCTCAAAGGGTGACTAACCAGGGCTGGATAAGGGGATACCCAATTAAGGTAACAATGAGTCGCCAAATTAAATAAATAAATAAGTAAATAAATAACTACTATAATACTATGCAAATACTATAATACTATACAAATACTATAAAGTGAAACCTGAATGTCACGAACCTCTGTATAACGAATTCCTGGATTTAACGAAGTTTTTCGATTCCCCATTTCCCCCTCCAATGAAGCCCATGTGTTTGCGACCTCTACGTACCGAAACGTCGCGGCTGTTAACCTTGACGTAACGAAGTGGAGCGAGCTGATCAGTCATTGTTTTTTGCACTTTCACTCAAAAATCGACTGGAGAAATGAACTAATTTAGCGAATATTAGCCGTACCTTCAAGATCCAACCACAATGAAAGTCTTCAATCGCCTAAACACGAAATTCCTCATGATGATCATAATCATGTTGAACGGAGGGGCTAGCACCCTCTCGTGGCTAACGTAGCACTCACTTCTGGTTTTGCTTGTGTAGCGTGATACCACACCAGCTAGCGAAAGTTACTACCTTTCAAGTTTTTTTTTTCGCCCGCACCACTAACTACCGCGTGCTTCCACGTGTGAGAGCGGTTTCGGTTCCATACTTCAGTTTTGAGGTGCTAGGCCGTCCTGTCGCCGTGTGGTCGCGTGTCTCTACTTGTACCTTAGGTATCGGTTCGTGCTGCTGCCAGAAAGTGAAAAGTTCTCTCTTTTCAAGAAAAGCGCGCAATTTTAAATGCCGTGTTCGCTGGCGAGAAGGAAGATTGTTGCCGGTACAGCATCTCAGCAAGAGCCCTCTCACCAATCTTGAGTGCCGTAAAGAGCATCAAGTTCGGATAAAAGGCTCCCTTTTAGTATTAGTTGGGTTGTAGTAATGCTTTAAGGGACCAAAAAAGTGTCGAAAGGCAAAAGTGATACTTAAGTTACGTGTTACGTTTGCTAATGCGGGGGTTAGTCACCTTGCTTTTTTTGGAGCGCCGCGTAGTGCCTAAGCACGTGCGAAAGAAGGAGGCGTAACTAACGCAGTTCTTCACTGCGAAATCAATCCGTGAAGGGTGAGCTCACCTTCACTGATGTATAGCATTTCGGCTTCGTTTCTGCTGCATTCCCGCGAGCCTTAACTCGAAGCCTGCACCCGCCGCGGTGGCTGAGTGGCTAAGGCGTTGTGCTGCTGAGCACGAGGACGCTGGTTGGAATCCCGGCCGCGGCGGCCGCTTTTCTGATGGAGGCGAGCAGCAAAAACGTCCCTGTGCACGAGATTTCGGCGCACGTTAAAGATCCCCAGGTGGTCAAAATTAATCAGGAGCCCTCCACTACGGCGCGCCACATCGCCTGCGCTGCATCGGCGCGTTAAACCCTAGAATCAATCAACTTGAAGCCTGCATTTAACGAAAACCTGGATGTAACAAACAATAGCGAACTTTTGTCAACTTAGTTAAATCAAGGTTTAGCTGTAATAGTAAGCTATCTAGTAAGGTGAACAACCAGCTTCGCTGTAAGACGATGGTACCACTACGACACCATTGAGAGGAACGGCTACGCCCTAAGCTCTCCCTTTTCGGCCTTTAACCCTTTAAAATTAGTTTTTTTTTTCCACCTGCCGCAGTAAAACAAGAGAAAATATCGTGGGAAAAAAGACGCACTCCAGCAATGTAATGGCAGATTTAAATCAAAATGAAAAATAACCGGGCTAAAAGCGAGAAAAAAACATTTTAAATAAAAATAAATTTAAAGATTAAAAACACTTTTGCTGGAGAATAGCGGGTGAGCGAAATAAACTGATACAAACAGAGGTAGTATAAACGAGAAGGAAATGGACAAAGACGTAAAATTCTACAAGTGTGTTCGGCACAATAGTGCGCGAGGAAGGAGGAGTTCCTTTGAGTCCCCTAGGAACGGTTAGTATCGGAACTCCCTTAGCACTCCTCGTGTGGCCTGTAACCATTCTTCTAAGCTATTCTAAATCATACGTTTCCGTTCTGCTAGAACTGGAACGCACAGCATCGCTTGGCTATCCACGATGCCGGAAACGTAAGCCTGTTTTACGAACGGCGGTAGCCATCCATCCTCCCACACCAAAGCCGTAATTATTTGCCGCGGGCAGATCTGGACCCCGTGCGCATCCCACATCCTGTTGGTATCATGCCACTCTGGCTGTCAGCTTTGCGAGCAGAAAAACTCTCTCTCCAAGAGCGAGTATCAACTCAAAGTAGGGCATTGTGTAGCATTAGCGCATATACTTTGCATTGGCGTGCGGAAATTATTTGGGCAATCAGAGTCTCGCCGTTTTCGGCTGAAGATCGCTCAAAACCGAACCTTTGCAATGGTAATGGTGACCCGGTGGGGTTATTTCTACGCCCGCCTTCCGGTTTCCTCAGTTCGAATGGAGAACGAACGAAGAGCCCTTCGAAACACCTCTCCCGACTGGTTCGCGTGCAGCCAGCGCGGAGTTCAATTAAACCGTGCTCTGGTTTTAACACAATGAGAACGAGATCGGGTGCGCGATAGCTGACCGGAAGAGAGCACGCTGCCCACATAGGCTTGCTTGACAGTTCCTATCAAGCATTCGTGGGTCCGGTATTGTCTTGTGATGTGAATACGAATATTGTAACACGAATATCGAATACAAATGTTCCTTTAAAAAGACGGCGCCTGCCATCGAATCGAATGCCGATAGTTTCCATTGGCAGTAATATTTATATGATCTCGGAATGTTGTGTCCAGGCGTAAGTACTATCTGGGGCCACAAGGCGCGAAACTCGTGTTTATGCTGTCGTGCGCGGTCGAAACTTGTGAAACAGGAATTATTTAGTTAAGGACGCTCAGCTTTGGGGCTACCGCATGTTTAAGCAGTCGATGCAGTGCTTAGTATTTGTAGAATGATTAAGTGAGAACCAAATTTCCGATATTTTGACTGTAGAATTTCTGAACAGAATACGAGTGAGATACTTGATTCGCATTGAAGATTTCCAATACACACAAGCCTTTTCTTTAATTGTTATCCGTCTTCTTCGTTACGAAGGCACGCGACGTGCCGGGAAAGTAGTAATAAACAGTGCATTTCCAGTAGCGTATATTGTGTTTTTAAAAATTACGTGAGCAATAAGTTAGTAGTTGTGGGCTTCTTGTCGATCCACGTTTGACTTTTTATTTCCAGCACCCGCCTTGAATCGAATTTCAAAGTAGCTCGCAAGTTTCCTACCAACACGGGTTTCCTTCTGGAATTGGTATGAACGCGCTTCATGAGGCTCGGTTTACAGATACGAGTTGCTTAGCGTTTTAAACTCAGAATAACCTCCGGCCAAACACTTGCACTTGTTTCTAATCCAAGGTCCGGGTAGGTTAACGCTGCAGGAGCAGCAGGAAACTGAAACTTTCACCACACTTTATGTGTTAAGGTACAGCAGCTGTATTACCCTGGTTTCTCACACGACGTATATAAACTGCACATTTATTTTCTTTCAAAATTCAAAGTAAACCAAGTGGGACGAAGGACGCAGCATCACCGCGTAGGTTGTGCTACAGTTGTGGTGGTCGCGCACACTGCATTTGAGAACACGTTTTGCGTCGATAACCTGTGTACCGTCAGCATACGTTCTTGGGATGAGTTTCATTTCTTAGCCGCTATTGCATAGGCGCTCGACTTGTCGTCGTAGCTCGCTCGCTGGGTGGCTCGCTAGCTCGTTCGCGGCGTACCCCAGAGGCTTCGAAAGCCAAGCGGTTTATATAGTCACAAGCGTTCGAAACTCGTGAACCGCTGGCGCTTGTCATACATCTCCCCGTCGTTTAGCGCAAAGGAAACTATAGGCACATTAGAGGCAAAATATACGTAATTAACCGGCAGCAGCGCCCGCGTTCATTCAGTTAGGAACGCTCGTTTGGTTGGTTTTTGCGATAGTAAGCGAAAAAATCGGCAGCGCAAGAAAGAAATGGCGGGTTCAAAATGACGCAGAAAGACTCCACGCGCAAGAAGAAAATGGCGTGTTCGAAATGCCGCAGAAAGGCTCCAGCCGCGCAAGAAAAAAATGGCGCGTTCGCAATGACGCAAAACAGCTCCAGCATACGAAATTAAAGTACGCAGAAAAAGAACAGAACTTTCGCTGGTGCAGTTTCATACAGGGGGCACGCGAGCTCTGCGAAGGCGGGAAATTTGAATTGCATGGGGTGGTAGCATGTAAGCGGATAACAGCGGTACAGCCCATTACGGCGAATCACCACTGCGCACTTCCGACAGCTTGCACATTGAGTGGAATGGCTTTAATTTTTTATTTAACGCAAGCCGTCATGAAAGGTCTACGGAAACTGTTTACCATTGGCGAATGCATTAAAGTTGGAAAATATTGATACGTTAGTTTCCATTACACGGACGTTATCCATACTGTGTGTTCCGATAAGAATGTAAAGGGGTTTCATGGTGCTTTCTCGCTCTCAAAGCGACGTTACTACGCATGCGTCGACGCACAACTATCAAAAAGCTCCAGCCCCGCCGGTAGCGTAGTGGTTATCGCACCAGACCGGCATCAAAAAGCTCCGCGACTAGTCACAGAAGAACCAGCTTTGTAACATCAAAAACGAAGGAGAACAAGAAGCTCCGTGTAACAGCCTTCCGTCGCGTCGATGCTTGTGCCCATGACCTGGACCACACTCGTGACGGCCTTACAGGATGTCACAAACGGCGCGGTATCCCCCGCTCGCTGAATATTCTCACGCTGACCGGGGTTCTGCCTTGTCTTCCTTCCCGTCCAGTGTACCTGTCGTGACAGGTGCGGCGGTCGCTAACAAAAGTAAATCGGGCTCCCATCTGGGCGAGCGTGCTGGACTCATCCGGGAGACCTTGCACGCGTTTCAGCCTTCTACGTTTTCCTTCCTTCCTGCGGGTCACACGTGTAATCGGAGGGTCAAAACCACGCCCTTGGCTCATCCCCCAAGGACGGAGTAGCCGTTTCTCTCGGCCCTACCTTCCTTCTCGGGGGGAACAGTTTGGCAGTTGCGTCAGGGGCGGGACACCAACGGCCGTTCTAGTCTACGGGCGCATCAAAGCACTGAGGACGCTGCTGTGTACATGACCGGCCGTCAAGGCCCGGACGTTATCTGCAAAGACAATACTTGCTAAAAGAAATACCGCCTAGGAACAATAACTCGAGCGAGAGCGCGTCTTCTCCGTGGCTTACGAACAATGCCCCGGTAACAGTAAAGGCGCCTCATTGTGTGGTTACACGTCAGTCATGAATTTTCCTACCAGCCTGTTATCTTTCTCGCGTGAGGTTTACGTTAGAACCACTGGCGTGGAAGTTTTGACAGGCAGAAATAAGACGCTCTGCATAGAGTTGGATGATTTTGTGACAGGCACACTATTATTTGCCGCGTGCAAGTGTATTCAACTAACCCTTATCTACGAAAAGACGGTAGACGTGCCGCCGCTTTACCATCAAAGCCGGAAGTGTGAAGTTCCCACGGTGCGTTCAAAGTTGTTTACACCAGGGTGGATAAAGAAAAGAGTTAACCCTAACGAAAAATAATACTTAGAGATCAGTTTTTTTATCGAGGGTGTTTTCACCGTTCCTTAATTTTTACTCTAAAGCAAATACGGCACACCTCGTTGTTTGAATGCTCTCATTGTCATCCTGCCATCAGCATCTGTTATTCACGTGCGTGTTAACCAAACGACTGGCATTCGCGCATGTGGGATTGGGACCCTGACCGCTTTGCTTTCCCCATAAACTTACTGCCAGCACAATACCTTCCTGTGTGATATACAAAGTTGCGTACAGCCAATATTTACTATTCGCTCTGGCAATAAGGACGCTGTAGACAGACCCCAACACAAGCGCAGCGAGCCGCGGAGCCCGCTTGCTTCTCGAATCCGGAACGAGCAGGATGTCCACAAAGCGTCCTGCTCATTCCTGTCTCCGTAACGTACTGCGGTGCTCCGGAAACACTGAGCAGTATCTTCGTCGGAAGCACCTCCCATGGCGAGACGTCGGAATGCGCGCGTAGATTCGAATGCAAATGACGCTAAGGTCCCGCCGTCAGTGCGGACGTCCTTATCCAAGGTGATCTCGCCGAAGGCCAGTGAGCCGTCTCGACAATGAATGCACTCGTGACCAAAATGTCACGTATGCCGCGCCGTCTGCTGCCAATTTACTTTAATGCTCCGCGTGCTCTGCCTCGAGTGTCATCCCGATTCTTCTCGCATTCGATGCGTCACACCCGACGCGCGCCGGTGCAAGGGTGCTCGTCGCGTTCATGACACTTGTGGCCCAGTAGGCGAAAGAGCCACGCTCACTGGCACCCATTGTCCAGCGGTGTGGAAAACTCGCAGACAACAAGTGTTGGCGAAATTCGCCCATTGGGAACATTCTATGCACGTTGTCGTAAGTTGTTGCGCTTTTTGGTTCAGCGAAGACAGTTCTCTCTCTCTCTCTCTCTCTCTCTCTCTCTCTCTCTCTCTCTCTCTCTCTCTCTCTCTCTCTCTCTCTCTCTCTCTCTCTCTCTCTCTCTCTCTCTCTCTCTCTCTCTCTCTCTCTCTCTCTCTCTCTCTCTCTCTCTCCCCCCTCCCCCCTTCCCGCACACACATGCACACTGCTTGAATACGCGCGCGCAGATAATTAGCACGGAAACGCGCCGGTAAGATTTTTTAAAATTTTAAGTGCAATGCACTTCTTAAGCGACCCTGAACCTGCGTCCACCGGCGATGTCCGCGCACGTGGAGATGGGCGCGCGCAGCCTGGCCGCTGACATGGCACATACCCACGTGGGGGATTGGCCAGGAATCTTCTCGTCTTCCTTGGCAACGGGGGGAGATGGGCGCGCGCTGCCTGGCCGCTGACATGGCACATACCCTCGTGGGGGATTGGCCAAGAATCGGGCGTGAGAAGGGCTAATGCACCTGCTTAAAGGAGTACTGACACGAAATTTCAAAGCTGAGATCCGCTCTAGCAATCAAGTACAACGACAACACAAATAGGTGTCTGTGAATAAATGCATCTTTCTTTCTTTGTAGTTGTGTGTGTGTGTGTGATCTCTCTTTCGCGAACATTACCGAACCGCGCAAATTCAACTCGTGCATTCGCACTTTCACATTCTTCCCCTCGGGGAAATGCGGGGAATATTTTATTCCAAATGCACCTAACTGGGAGAATATTACACACGGGGTGGGAGACATTAAAAACATGGCAAACAAAAAGAACAACAGGTTATAGGCACGAGAACTAAATACAAGTTGGTGCAAGGCAAAAGTAAACGTACAGCAACAAACAACACGAATGCTTAGTTAGTAGCATTTGCAAATATGTTTCCGTGAATTTAGTTTTTATGCAATGTTGGCATTCTACGAACAAACAATCCGAGTTAATAATGTAAGTCATCTAGTCCCAGAGCTAGGGACATCGACAGCTCGCTAAATAGTCCAACAGAATTTAATATTAGAGAGATAGTCTGTTTCAACGCACGTGTGACCTTCACAAACGCCGTGACCCTTCGGTGAATACACATCAGCGAGGAATCTTACAAGTTAAGTCATTTTCTTTTAAATTTAGCATTAATTGTTATTATCAATGACATGTAACGAAAGACAATTGGGAGTTTTTTACCACTCCGTTAAGTTGGATGACCGGCGAAGCAGTATAAATACGCATCCCACAAATAGTCAGAGAATGAACAGGTGCTTTTTCTGATCATTTGGTAATTGTAGTTACTATGACTTTGGGATTACTTAGGGAAACTTGGAAAGACTAGAAGTTTCATCCTATCAGAGAAGCATGGGTCTGTTCGTTTACATTCCTTAAAAGCCCAAGTTTTGACAGCAGACGGGAATTCTACAGTGCTCACAACGTTACTATGAGTGACCCAATTATGACAAGTAAATGAAACTGGAAGGAATAATAGAATCGTCTTAGAGGACAATTGTTATGCCATTTTTGTTGGTAACGTTTCGCTGAAATACGGGTTACAATTGTTTTCCGTAGCCATACCCTTCCGTAAAAGCCCGTGTAATGACGGTGGACAGGAATTCTGCAGCGTTGGCAACTTCACAGTAGACTAAATATTTAGAAAAAATAAATGGAAAACGGAGCAATTATGGAGTCATTTTAGTCGACAATTTTTATATAATTGTTCTGGGGGACGTTTTGATAAAACAAGTGCTAAAGCCGTTTACTGCTGAGCATTATGGGTAAAGTTGGCTTTGCCGCAAGGGGTTTTTACCTTCCAAGATTTGTTGACGGACACGAAACATTTATGAAACTCTGGCCACAAAGAGCTTAGCTCTAAAACTTCTTAACGCGAATAGTGCCGCAATGAGTGGCTACGTAGGACCCTGGTCTGCTTAGAGCAATCCTACTCCAGAGGGTGTGCTTAAGCGGTTTAGTGTTGGGCCCGCGCCGACTACTTCCTTCTTTAACTCTTGCACAAACAATGATGAGTTAACGCACTATAGGAAGAAAAGAGTCACAAAAGTAATAGTGAGACCAGGCAGTGGAACAAAGTAGCATTTTAAACGATCAACGTCTTCCGGCGGTTGGTCCCATTAGCTAAAGAAAAAGATGCATGTGACGACGATAAGAAAACCAGGCCCGCAACAAATACACCCCCACGAAAGAAGCACCTCGGTAGAACGACGCAAGACAAAGTTACAAACAGTGCAAAAACCGGTTGATACCGTTTCGCGCGCGCGCTCTTCCCAAGTTCACCGGCGGGTTCGCACCGCGGAGCAGGCGGCGCGATCGAAAATCGATCGCACCGAGCGCTACGGGACTCCTTAGTCACCGGGGCAGCTCATTTCCGGCTTGGGGCGCACAACGTAGCGGCGGCGTCTTTGTCATTAGCCAAATCATTAATTTCGGGAAACGTGGCAAGGCAGACGCTCCGCCGCGCTGACCTGCCGCACCTTCGTCATAGATCACTTGAGCCGCGCCGCCTGCACCTCGCACGCGCGGGAAGAAAACGAAGCGAACGCGAGGGCTCCTCATGCCCCGTAATGCACTCGAGACCCCCCGGGGAATAACACGCCGAGGACACGGAGAATCCCTCGAGGAGGGCGACGGGAGAGGACGAACCTTAACGGCTGATGTCGCAAGATTTGTATAAGGGTCATACAGTCGTCCAAAGACAACGATCCGGAAAGTATACAACACGGTCAAACAGCGACCGAAGGAAAACAAAGGTACGGCCGACGGGTATGCACGGTGAACTCAGTCAACGATGAAATGAAGAGCATCGGGGACAAAGAGGGGCCCGAGTGGAAGCCGTAAAATAGAGCCGTACGTGCCGCCGACAGAATCGCATTGGAAGCGCGATGGATGCCCATCTGCCAGACAGCAGTGCGGCCAGGGAGGCGTGCACGACCTGGGCGGTGGGACACAGGAAGTCACGAGCGAGAACTCCCGTGAAGGCTCCGTAAAATAAAGGCACACTAAATGAAAAATAAATGTAAAAGTGGAGCGTCGAGAATTGGGATTTGCAATAGCGCTTCCCCTTTGTCATACGGTAGCGAAAGTTGAGATTCACTTCAACACTTTTCTGCCTCCTTCTTCTATTCCTGGAGAAAAGCAATTCCGAGGTTCAAGGCCGCGCGGCTGTTTGAGAAACGCCAGTTAGAAAAAAAACACGGGATTTGCATACGATACATCGTCATATATAGGGTTCTGTGTGGGCGGATATGGAGGGAAAATGCAAGTTTTACGCGGTATGCCAATTTCTAAGTAGTAAATGTCATGGAGCGTAGTAAGCGAAAGGTGCTTCTACGATGTTCAAGTGATTCCCGGATAAGCAAGTGTACACTGTCATTTCTACTAACACCCAATTTTTCTGCAGATTTTTCTAGCTGATGTCTCCTAGTTCATGTTCTAGCTCACTTTTCTAGCTCATACTAATTTACTACTTACTATATTGTACTGTGCTATACTAAACTATACTATACTATACTATACTATACTATGCTATACTATTCTATACCTTACTATACTATACTAAACTATACTATACTATAATTTACTTCACTATACTATACTATGGTATACTCCTGTACTACACTGTGCTATACTATACTGTACGATACTGTATGGTGCTATACTATGCTATGCTATTCTATACTTTGTTATCCTCATTTTCTTTTATATTCGAGCACATGTCGTGTATTAGTTTTGTGTAATAATTCTCACTTAGATATAAAAAAAGGTATTCAAGTTGCAGCGCAATAGTCAATCTGTGCAGATCAAAATGATACGATAGTTACGTATAAATAAAAATACCACGATTCGAAGCAGACGAGTGCGAACCTCTCACCTTGAAACGCACGCTGTCAAGCAGGCTTCGGTCACCGAACAGCTCGTGTCAATATCTGTGGGCTCTTGCTTGATGGCACAAACAACAAAGGCGCGTTCAGTCACGTCTCACGACTTTAGTTGCACAGGGGCGCATAAAACATTTTACAACATCTTAACTTGAGAAAAGGGCACTGCACATCACAGTTCAGAACCCTGTAGCTGAGCACGTGGCCACAAAATTGCGCTGGCACGACGCTTTTTGCTGCCCGAACGCCGAGGGAGCACCCGAGAATGACGCGCCGACGTTATCGACTGCCAACGCCAGACGGACAGAAAAAAAGAATGACGAAAAAAACACGACTCATGGCGCGTCTGGTCAAATATCCCCATTTCCGCGGCATGAGTCGATAAAAATCACGTACAATTTGAAGTTGCTCCCGGGTCTTTTTTTACGCCGACAAATGGGGTCGTAAAACGTCAAGCATGCACCGTCCCGTCGGCCTAATTTCGATGATGCATGCACGGTTATGCCGCCGCTGGCGTCAACCGGCTTTAAATTGGACTCGACTTTGGAAAGGTCGCATAGAGGAGCGCGTGCCGCGATGCTAACGAAACCTTTTGAACAGCTCAGCGTCAGTCTTGCACACTAGTGCGGAAGCTTTTTCTTTGTTTTGTTTTACTTCTCCGGAATAAGCGAGAAAACGGCATCTTATGAGCGGCGTGCGTCGAAGTGGAGCAGATGCCGCATAGTGACTGCGACCTATAGTTTTCTTTAAAAGCACGGAATTCTCGGCCGCCAGCACAAATCCGCTATCTCGGAAGCGGATTCTTTTTCTTAAGCATATCCGGCACACCTCATGGTTACAGAACGAGCTCTGTGAGGCGGGGTAGTCTTGCAAGGGACCGGAGTCAGTTTGTGTCGCGTTTAAGGCTGTTTTCCAAATTAGCACAACCTCATTACCTGTCCCTCTAAGTAGCAGGGCAATACCTTGTTGCGTGTGTCCATTTCCCAAGTGATCTGCGCTTCCGGCAGTGGCCTATGCAAAGTAAAGCCACGAATAACATTGCGGGCGCAGGAAAGAACGGGAGATTAAGGCCCCAGCGGACGGTAAGCAAAGGAATAAGCGCAACCTGCAACCTTATATGGATAGTCGAGTGTTCCCATTTACTGCAGTTATGCTGTCACACGCAGTTAGGTGCCCGTAGTCATTAATTAGTGGAGTTTGATGCAACTAAGTTTTTAAAAAAGAAAAAAAAAAACAGTTGTACAGCCGAATATAAGTTGCAATGGCATATAGACCATTTTTACAGTGAATCTCTTTGTAAGGGTTGGTACGTTTAACAAAACAATCGGATAGTAAGCGAACGCTGATTAGGGAAAGGATATTTCCTCAACCCTCCTTGAAGGAAACCTGTATAAATCTATCTATCCGCTTCATAAAGCAAAATTTCCATCGGGTCTTTTTGAGACGGGCGCATGCAGCGACGATCGGTGTAAGCCGAGCATTGAGCAAAGAGTTCTTCGCGTCACCCTAGAAGAATGTTGCACTTAAAACATACCAGTAGCGTGGTAAAGTTGTTCCACATAAAGGCCATGAGCTGTACTCAAAAGAGTGAAATAGTTATTTACAAAAGAGATGATCGCCCTTAGCTCAATCAAATGTGGCATGTTTCAGCCTCTGATATCCGATAAATGTGGAAGGCCATAAACAAACAAAAGTGTACAAATAGTGCGGAGGAAGACGGAAAGGGGGCAAAAAAGGCATTCATTGTGCTCGTCCTCTTATCACCCCACCAAAAGGTGACGTCAAACCTCGCATTTGTTAAACATGTTACTGGAGAATTTTTGTAAACATCTTGTTAAACATTTGTAAACATTTGTTACGCATCTTACTTGAGAAACGTTTAGTATTTCACGTAAAACTTTCATGAAGAAAGTTTTACGTTATATACTAAACGTGCTTAGGCGTGAATCCTTAAACTGCGGGGATATTTAACTGCGATACGGCAACTTTTTTTTCGGCTATTTAAACAGCCTATAAAAGAAGTGGCTTTCAAATAATGCCATGTAATATGGTTGTGAGAAGCACCGAGCGCGAAGTTCTCCTGACAAATTCCGTCAGAATTATTGGTCTTTTTTTAGCAGCTTTCATGATGGTCAGGTGTCTAACCTCATAGAACACTGCATACGCCTGTTGTCATTAACATAAGCCCATGATGTGACACGCTGACGCTACATCGCAAGAAATTTGAAACGATGCATATTTGGTGCGTTGTTTTATTTGCAGACGAGGTGCCCCCGATCAATCTGCGTCCAGCGTGCCAGAAAGGGTTCGAGGAACGCGCAACGAGACCAACGCATCGGCCAACGGAAGGCCCAGGCTCGATGACCCGACTATATGGGCTCATCAATGACAACTAAAGCATCCATAATGCATCTCTCCTTTCCCTCCCTCCCTCCATGAGTGATCAAACGAGTGTTTTTTTTTAATAGAAGAAGAATGCATATTCTCTTCCTTGCAACTCAAACTCCTTGGTAATCAGCTGTCGACCCCACACACAGTATATCTGCATAGCTAACTTTTATGGACCCCGAGGTACATGTATGTCATCAGAATAAATGCACATTTATCTAATTGGTTACCTAACGTGTGGGACACGACCCCTATCCATACGTGTCACACCTATCACCCTATTTTCTGTAGTTAATTCTGCTCACCCGAGCTTTCTTTCCAGGTGTTTAGCCTTACACCAAGTTTCTGCCGGCTAATCTAGCAGTGGCCGCACGCATTGGTTGTATAGCTTTCCTTTTAGTAGCAGAGATAACCTACTGGTTATTATTTAGCTGGGATGCCCAAGCGTAACCAAGCCTATACTAATGGTACGACTGGTTTTCGGTTAATGATTATCAGCCAGTAGCCGGTAAACTTCATTTGGAGTCGCAGTAGGCATCAAAATGGTAGTTACTGTGATAATTGTATTATTATGCCGCTGATGACGACGACGACGAATACGATGATGATGATTTTTGAAGAAGCAAGACAAGTTACACCAACCACGCAGACAATTCAAACACGCTTTTGTCAGTGACGGACGCATCAACGGCAGTCGGCAACCCTTTTTCTCGAGCGAATGACACTTCAAGACATTTAGGAACAAGCAACCCAGTCTCAAATCACAACAGCAGTATCGCTAGAATCTAACAAAAATTCCTGTCGTACGACAAAAACATTGTTGTGACAACAGAAGTCCTGTTGTTACGACAAAGCCATGTGTTCTTACGGCGCACATTTCTGTCGTAACGACGAAGTCAATTTTCGTAACGACAAACATTCCTGTAGTCCCAACAGAACTGTCATTCACGCTACTATTCACAATGGGCAATAACATTCAAACCAGGTGCAACTTCTGATGGAACATTAGCATCACGACAAGACAGGAATTCGGCATGACGCAACCTCAAAATGAGGGCAAGAACACGACACGTGACAGAACATCAGAATCCCGACAATATTCCGACACAACAAGAATACAAGACGACATGACGACACGCAAAAATACGACAAAACTACAGAAATTTTTCTTGCCATTTCCGACTGGGGAACGATCAATGAAATCTTGAACTGCGATATATTTAACCCTTCAAGTATGTTTCGCTCTCACTTTATTTATTACAGTCTGAAATCGTATCCCCTTTGCATGCACTCCAACTGTGCACAGCACGTCGTTTACATACATTGTGCATTGTGCAGACGTACGCCCTGCGTGAGAGATAACAAACAATCATTTTACTGATGCTTCGAGGTGCGCCACAGCGGCCGTCTTCGGAATAAGTTTTACCACCTGTGGGGAATCCTTGGCGTGGACACCACGTCGTGCGCACGAGTGTCTTTGCATTCCGTCTCTTCAAGAAATACGGCCTCCTTAGGAGGGAACGACACCAGCGTCAGTATACCCGCCTGCAGGACGCCACATGAGTCACCGCTGCTCAGAAGTAAAAAAAAAAAAAAATCTGGCGTGGTGCGCCGCCAGCAGTAAACGAATAAAATGTGGGTTTCTTTAGTCGTCGTAATATTAAAATATACGACAGCCTTGAAACACCCTGCTAAAACACCGAGAGGACTCCTTGACACGAGCTTGCTTACACGGAGATTGATCCCTCGTCAACACCCTTTTCTTGTCAGCGACGTCAAGTGTGAAATCGTGTGTACAGGTCGGCGCCCGTTGCCTTTGAATTGTGTGTTCAAGCGCTTTTTTCTCTCTGGAAGCTCTTGGGGTATCGAGTCGGTGATTGTTTCTTGGGGCGCGCTTAAAACGTGATCGCACGAGACAGGCAGGCTTCGTGAGCCTCCGTCAAGGCGTTCTCTTTTCCGCGACTGCTCGCGGTGAGAGGATGGAGGAAGCCCGCCTGCCGCGAAGGCTGGAACACATTGTGATATACTGAGCGCCAGACGGAAGCATACGTGGGCCCAAAGGAAAACAGAGAAGCCGCACGCCGGAAACTTAATCACCATAAAATGCCCTTAAACTGCCATGGAATGGCGAGAACATGAAAGCGCGCATATATTTACTGCATTTGCTTAACACACGAAGAAAGCCTTTAGAAGCCCTAAACTCAAGGCTACTCGGAAATAGATAATATCAGCTAAAAAGAAAAAAGAACGCTGACATTTCAAGATGCTGTGAAACGTGAGGGAAAAAAAAATAAAGAAAGGAGGCGGCAATGTTAATGTAGGCGAAAAAATATCTTTTATTTGATTTTCCTTTTATGGTTTTTTTTTCAAACTTGTTATTTCACTTGTCCATGTCTTCATTCCTGTTGACTTCGTTCCTCCACTTGAAAAAACGATGCGTTCTTCAAGTGAAGAACGCTTTTTGAGTGTGTGCTCATTCTTAGTTGTCGGTGAAGCTTCTATTCTAAAAAAATTGGCCGCGTATCTGCTCCTTTCGTTGCAAATGACGTCAAAAGACGATAGCCTTTGTCGGCTTTTGCGAAGTAAATGCCTCCCTTTGCTTTCCCGCTCACCTCTCATGTTGTTCCTCTTGCGTCGCGCTCCTCCCAAGGTAAAGACGCCAAATGTTTGCTTAAATCATTTTAAATTTCCAGCGTTCCACTGCTCCAAACCGGGTGTCTCGATGCGAACGCTGCCGTACGGCGAAGACGCGCGTTAATCGAGGCACCCTACTTCAACGTTTATAGAACCGCGTTTCCCTACTCCACGTGCGTTGCAAACAGAACGTGGAAACTATCTAGTGGAACCTTGCATAACTGTTGCCGGTTGATTTCTTAAAATGGCGCCAGAAGCTATAGTGGCGCTGGCGACAGCAGGCGACGGCGGAGTTAATTCTTTTTCTGCAGTTGATGAAGTATTTAATTTCGCAAAAGTCAAGCATGTTTGATTTTTTATAAAGGAACGCTGCAAATATCACTTCTGTATTCATTTGTTGTCTTGTATATGCGTAATGTTTTGTTGTTCTTCAACAATATTGACAAGTATGAACATTACACTGGACTTAGACGGGCACAGTTAGTTGTGACCATATAAGACTATTGCGCAGGCATGGTTTTACTTTGGCCGGGTGGCTGAATCGAGTCACAGACAGACAGACGGACAGAGAGACATACAGACAGACCAAAATTTCTGGGTTTAAGTAGCCCAAGAAAGACTATCGTCTTAAAAAAAAAAACACCAGAGTGTCATATTGTCAGACAGACACAACACCTGTAGCACTTTAATCTGTTGCACTTTAGGACCCGCCGCGGCGGCTGAGTGTCTAAGGAGTTATGCTGCTGAGACCAGGGACGCGGGTCCGATTCCCTGCCGCGGTGCCTGCTTTTATGATGGAAGCGAAAAGCTAAAACGCTAGTGTGTCGAGACTCCGGCGCACGTTTAAGATCCCCAGGTGGTCGAAAGGAATCCGGAGCCCTCCACTAAACTGCAACTGATAGCCCACGTGCAGCTCCGGCGCGTTAAATCCGAGAATCAATCAATCAATCAATCAATCAATCAATCAATCAATCAATCAATCAATCAATCAATCAATCAATCAATCAATCAATCAATCAATCAATCAATCAATCAATCAAATGTGTTCTCAGACCAACGCAACTTTTGTTGTAGTAAATTAAAATGTTATTCTGACATCGTTCCAGCCTAAACGCTCCGCGTCCGAAGCTTATTCTTGGAAGCGGTTCCTAGGCCTCCGGTGAACGGCTTTCGGGAGATTGCAGACTACAACTTCTACCTAAGCCACCGAATAATTAGCAAACTTTTGTGAGCAGCTTTACCCACCGCGCCGCGTCATTTCACAGAAAAAAATCTTTCCATAAGCTATGCTTTCAGTAACGTAAACACTGAAAGCAAAGGGCTGGTGGCACACGTGGCACCAGAGCTTTTGTATTGGCCATTGCCGGAAGCGGCAATATTTTACAACGCACCGTGAATGGCCTCTAACGGGTAATTAGACAAGTAGAGCTCCCTCGCTTTGTTATCCTCAAGGCTGTGCCTCAACTAAATTTGGTGTCATTCTATTGCTGGCCTTTGTCACGTCCTTACACCTAACGGGCTCGGCAATCTAGTGCACACAAATCTAGTTGGCTGCCATATGCTGGTTGGAACTGTAAAAAAAAAAAAAAAAATCCATGGGTGCGCTTCCTTACAGTACCCGTGAATGAACAACCGCGAAGCACAATTGACATGGCGAGGCCTGGTGGCTGATTTCAATTGAGTTCACTCTTCCATTGTGTAATGTACGTAGCTGTGCCGATGGGTTTTTCAAGCAAAATTGTGCCCTGGGCCTCTTCAACGACCTGCTGTGCCCTTCGACGGCAGTAATTTAAATCGGGTAGGACAATTGTCATTCGGGAAGGAGAATGGTGTATTTGTAGGTGATCAAATACATGTATATTTCGTTGTTGCTGACAAGCGGCCAGGGGATAAAGGCAAGAATAGTTTGGTAGCTGGCTTCTGGGATATTTTAATCACTAGTAAGGTCTATAAGGTGCTCGGTATATCACTGAAACTAGGCGGTGCTTCTATTCTTGATTTGCGTCATACACGCACAGTCCTTACATGGGACAGCACATCAACGGAGAAGAACCTTGGAAAGTGTCGTTGCTTTTTTTTGGTCTCTTTTTGAAAGGTACAAGATAATTAATCTAATATTTAGAATGGAATAAAGAGAAACGCTTGTAAGGTCACACTGGACTCACAAATTCCAACTTCTTCAACTGTCTTAGATTTATTAAACCTTAAAAAAAAGGGGGGGGGGGGTGCGAACACCTCAGAAAAATGCGGTGAACTATTTGGGAGCACTTTTTCCGAACCCGAAGCGTGTGAAGGCTGAGGCACCTGAAAAGTTACCCATAGCGTGTTCAGGTAGGATGTTCGCTGGTTTGCTTTGATACGACGCTGACGTAGGCTATTTGTTGTTCTACTACGAATCTTACCCACCATTTGCATAGCAACTGAGATCTGCCGCAAGATATTCTAGTGTATTCTTTAGCGTAGTACCTCAATTACGTTCGATACACATCCTGGTGAAAGTGCATTGGTTGTCACCCTTACGAACACGAATAGCAGCTAAGTCACGCGATCAAAGGAAGCGTGTCGACCTTGTTGCGAAGGAATTTTCCCACACTCGACGCTTCGGCGCAAGCACACCAGTGTAGGCGTCCCGTCGACGCTCGATTGCGTCGTCCCTGCGATGAGCCGCTAAGCAAACATCATATTTCCAGCGTGTGAGTGCGACTGAGGGTAGCAGTCGTTCGTCGGCGAAGATGAGAGCTCAGCAGTTGGAACTACAATCCTTGTTTGCTTTGCAAATTTTGCTTTCTCCGGATGTATGCGCTACCACGTGCTCGAGCACTCACAATCCACGCAGCTCTAGCGTGCCTCTTAGCGCCCTCGCGAATCTTGGAGTGGTCAAGCGTTGACCGTACTTGACTGAAGCCAGGAAGAAGACTCTTACGGCCCGTCCTCTTCAATCGCCGTGCGGGCGGCCCTTCACTGAGACAGGAAGCGCCAGCTTGTAATGAATCATAACAACAATTTTATGATTTTGTGCGGATAGTCATGAGAGTACAGTTAAAGTGGCGGCAAGTGCTTTATATGCACTAAGCGAAGGCAACGTCTTTCTGGTGCAAGAGAAGGGATAGCGTCCTGTTTAAACCCGTGTTGTCACCATTCACACGCGGCTGCCCCTATCTTTCAGGCTTCGACTCAGTTTCCGGGTTTCTGTATATTGAGGCCGTTACAGTACGGATGAGCGAGGGCATCATTGATGCTTCCGAGACAGAAACATCCGCAATTAAAATGTGCTACGAGATAGCCTTCTTTGAACTGCATTTTTGGGTTGGTTCGCGTTTACGAGGTCTTTCGGCCAGCTCTTTTTGGGCTACGTTTTCTTAAATCATGGTTGATAAGGATATGATGAAGCTATAGAATGAATATCTTAAGCAGAAAACTCCATTGTTAGAACCGATGGGCTGTGGAGCGTAGCTTCAGAAATTAAAAAAAAAGCCTGAGTAAGAGCGCCCAGGAATTATACGATGCGTATATATGCAAACACGCTACTACGGGGAAAAGTGTATTCAATTTAAGCGGCTCTCACGCTGTTCTTAAACATCTTTGCATACGCTGGTTCAACAACTGCAGCAAGCGCGTTTTTTTTTTTTTTTTTTTAAGCGAAGCTTCAGTGCTTCAGTGATGGCGTCAACGCGAAAACGCCGAAGTTAAAGAAAAATCGCTTCCGGTGGACGGAATAGAACCTGGTCTGGCGTTAGTCCGATTGCTCCATTTTGCCACGGTCCTAGTGCTTTGAAAAACTTTGACGACAACCAAACAATCCGCCACGAGAAAGCTTCGCGTCCAACCATCGCCGCGTTTGACGGATGGGTGCATGATTTTTTTGCAGTAGTCTCGCTTTGTGGTTCATAACTGTTACTAAATTCTGCAGGTGGACCAATAACTGTGTAATAAAGCTACAAGCTAAACGATCAATCTATAACTGATTTGTAGCCAATCAAATTAACCGCATCCCACTGCCAGTGAAACAGTAATTTTGCTCCGCCTGGATTACTTTTTTTTTATCGTTTTCCCCGTATAGTTTGGTGGTTTCATCACTGCTTTAGTATTCCCACTAAATACCGAACATAAGTAAAACGATATTCGAGCGGAGGTGGTTGCTGTGAGAATGTCTTGCCCAGACAGGCCGAGCTTCATCGAAAGTGACCTTTATGGGAAATGGCACTGCAACGCGGTGTTTTACATATGACAGCCTGTGACGTTCGGTGCGTGAGCCACTTGTTTGGAGAGACGAGGGCTCATACGCTTGACTGACAACCACAAAATGGATTGCGAGGGATCTACAAGGGCGAAACACAATGGTCAGCGAGGTAACGCGATCAAAGCATGAAGGGTGCCTGCCTAGACAAGGGGGCAAGTGTGGCTTGGAAACAGCACGATTTGTTGTGCAAACTGCTTAACCAGCTCGCCACCGTGAGTTGTATTTGACGTGCTTCAGAGTATCGACTTTCGCGCTGTTCCTCGGAGCGCAATACGGGAAGTTCACCGCAAGTAGAGTCACAAACGCATGATCGTGCTCTCCTTGTTTGAAGTAGGTTAAGGAATATAACTGTGTCTGCATACATTACTTGTGTATCCAGTAAGCATGCCTTGGGCTGAAGGCTGTCGTATGATCCGCCGCAGTGGCTCAGTGGCTAAGGCGTTGTGCTGCTGAGCACGAGGACGCCGGCTCGCTTCTCGGCCGCGGCGGCCGCTTTTCTGATGGAGGCTAAAAGCAAAAACACCCGTGTGTGCGCGATTTCGGCGCACATTAAAAATACCCAGGTGATCAAAATTATTCCGGACTACTCTGTCGCTAAACGGAATCGAAAATAACCTGTTTTGACTCCAGAGACCATCAGCTTTTTGTTGTATAATCAATATCCCTGCGCCTCTTTTCAAGTGCTGCGACATTATTTAATTGCACTCTGTGTTCTAGATTTCGGCGCTCGTTAAAGATCCCAAGGTGGTCATAATTAATCCGGAGCCCTCCACCATGGCACGTCATCACCTGTGCAGCGTCGGCGCTTTAAACCTCACAATCAATCAATCAATCAATCAATCAATCAATCAATCAATCAATCAATCAATCAATCAATCAATCAATCAATCAATCAATCAATCAATCAATCAATCAGTCAATCAATCAATCAGTCAATCAATCAATCAATCAACCAATCAATCGAACTCGAGAGCTGAAGCGCATTGAATCAAATTTGAACTCCGGGCGACAATACAATTCCCATCGTGCGGCCCGCTTAATGTTCATTGTCTTCCGTACGTAGGGTCACATAGAGTACTTACTATATAGTACAGCAGAAAGGAATGTGGCGCTATCATCTATGCGGCTCATAACAAGACCGTCTGTGTCGTCATGGGCCTCAGTTATACCATGCGCTCACCTTAGTTTCGTCATTGGCTTAGACAGAAACGGTTTAGTCCTCGTATGTTCGAACACAGTGGCGTAAAAATGAAGAGAAGTGTGCGATTATATAAGTGAAACATAAAAAAGGCTACTAGGATACTTTAAAGCCAAGAAAAAAAGGGCGTAAAGCGTATTTTTGCGGAATCGTTGTGCCTAATATTTTGCAGACCAATCTGGTGGTTAACAGAGTTAAATTTTCTGGAGAAACTCATTAGACTCTCTCATTTTATTATTTTACCATTATTTCAAATAATAAATTGCTTGAAGAGCTTGAAATGTTTTTCGGCGTTTCACAAGTTTAACAAAACTTGTTGCTGAGCGAGTTGCTTCATGCTTGAAGAAAAAAGAAAACGTGGCGTTAAACAGTCGTGGACGAGGACGAGATGGAACGGATGCAGGCGCCCGTATCTGTCGTATCTTGACTTCACCGAAGTACGTTTGGTTTCTTTTTTTTTTTTTTTGTCAGCTACAACATACGCGGCGGCATATCACCCGCTCATTCATGCGTTCCATCGACTCCGGCAGGACCAACGATAGGTACGATCATGCCCTGCCTGCTCTTTCACCGAACACAAACTTGTTTGGGCTGACGGCTACCACATAATAGAAAGGAATTCGGCTACCTCGTAGCTCGTAGACGTGCTAATGCATAGTGAAGAAAGCAAATCCCCCCCCCAAAAAACGCTTAGGAATCCAATTCTAATGCCAAGCCCAAGCCAGAAAAAGGGGTCTTCCCATACCCCCCTCCCTCGACGATATGGATTCCCAGGTGCAGTTTCCGCTCTAGTATACTTAATAAGAAACTCTATGTCGGTAGGCTGTTCTTGTGCAGGCAAGCGCTCGCAACTGCGTGCCCTAATAATTGTCAAACCAGAAGGCGCCAATAACTTCGATGCCTCAAACGCATCCGGTAATCACCTACATTCCGAAGGTGTACTCTAATCAACTCAGCCATGCGTGTGTGAACCAAATTCTTCAGCTCGAGCCTTGGCAACGTGAGTAGCGCTAATGAAAGGTGGGAACGAGACAGACACCCGCGCAAATTGAAACCCGCACAACACCCATGGCGTCTGATTGTGAACCTTCTCACGGGTGAAGTGTGCACGCCGAGGACAGCTCCGAGATTGCTGCCGCGTCACTGCCGCGCGCACTAATTGCAGCGGCACGCCGCAAACGCGACAGCTCCTTTGTTACGCCGCCTAGCTCCCGCATCCTGACCGAGATGCGACTATGCGCTTGTCGAGCCGATGCTTCCACTTGTTTCCACGACCTTTTGACACCCACTTTGGTCAATTGTCGCCAACTCTCTAAGTAATGCCTCCCTTTGCACGCCTCGTTCACCCACTCCCTGGGTGCTGCGTGGTAAGCGGGTGAATTTCTTTAGATCGATGGCGCAAGCCCCTCCTCCTCCGGGGCCCACTGCCCTGCTCATTCGCATACTGCGATTAGACGGCGTGTCCCATTGTTACGAGCGCCCCAAGTGTTATCGTGCGATGTTCGTTCCGAAGTGAAGCCTCAGCGGGTAGTCAATCTTCACCGCGGGGGGCGAGACACTGCGGTATTGTCTCGTGGTCGCCTGGGATCTAGATAAGCGCGGCGGCCACCTTTGCTAGTATGCGGCGATCCGAAGGATGTAGGGAGACGTTCCGATAGCCGCTCTTCTCTGTGTCCTGCGAGCAAATTTATTCTGCAGCTTGTGGCCCGGAGCAGCGGTACGAAGCAGGCGAAAGAAGATGGCGGTATTTGTTTTTCCCAAATTATTTATCTTTCTCACTATCACAAGCAGTCGCAGAAAGGTTGGAAAACATGTGCGTTAGTTGTCATGTTTACAGTGGTCGGTTCCCTTTCTGTTTTACGGAACAACATGGCGAGACGCTTTAATTGAAGCAAAACTATGTTGGGCAGCTCACCTTTCTTTTTGTTTGTTTTGCATACGCATACAAGATTTGTTCCCGTGTAAATGTCATGCAAAAAAGAAGGGATAACTCTCAGTCCACCCGAGTGTTTCTTTCTAAGCGACGTAGACGAGGTTCTTGCGCCATGCTGTGAACGCATGGTGTCTGGTTCTGAAGAAAAGGTAGCAATTCAAATCTGTGTTCCTATCCCCCCCCCCTTTTTTTTTTTTTTTCTCCGAGCGTATCTTGAGCCTCCTTACCGATAAAAGTGCTCCTCCTCCTCTCCTCTAATCTGTGATGCAGCGTGTAAACACCCTATGCTGAGTAACACTGTATCGACGGCGCCAAAATTATTTTCGCGACCAGGGGATTCGTCAAATGTTGCGGACACGCAATGCAGACATTTGCCGACATTTTTTGCAGTGAAGCTGTTAGCACCACATTCGGCGACGTCTTTGTGAGCGTCGTCGTCGTGGACACTGGTCACCAAAATTCTCGAACGCTATCCTCGCATACTCACTTCGGGGGATTGTCAAACGGAGGTTCCGCAAGGCTCCGGATTGAAGAGGATTCACTTCACCCCCCCCCCCCTCCTCCTCAATGTGCGCGCACCCACTCAGGTTTATTGGCCGATGATGATGGTAGCTGCCTTCAGAAGTTGAAGACGTGTTTAATGGCCGAATTGTTCTCATGGTGCATATCGATTGAACGCAAGGTGGGAATGAGTCTTTCGTGACGGCCATCGAATATCGCAGAAAAGGAGTTCACTTCTCATCTGTCTTGAGCCGGTTACACGGCATTGTTTTTCCTTAGAGAACTTATTTTGATTTTTCGTTTTCAAGAGGCGCGGAGGAATTATGCAAGAAAAAAGTGGGAGTGGAGTGGGATACCCTTAATAATGCATGACTCGAAATCATAAAGTGAGAAAGGAGATTAATAATGGTCTCCATGGCAGACTCGATGACAAACAGCCATAGGAAGTCTATAGCGTCTCTCGTGGACGTCTTCTTAGCCTGTTCTCCTTTCCGGGTGTTTCCTCGACTCGGTTGAGGGGAGGATGCCGCAATGATTTTACACGTGAAAATCGATTTCAAGGATCTCCTCGACTGGAGACTCGAGTGAAGGAGATATTCAGAATACCGCGCTACGAATTCTCCTTTAGGCCGGACCCAGTCCTTCTAGGTCAAAACACATCTCGCATGGTGCTTGGTGCGAATTTCACTGAGCCCCGAGCAGTCGCGCACAAGGTCGAAGTGTGGAAGCCATTACCTGACGGAAGGCGAGGTACCGGGTACGGTGTTCGGAAGTCTGCAGTTCGCCATAAAAAGATGCATCCAGGGAGGGCGTCCTCAGCTTTTGCTGGCGGTGCCACGGGTTTATATATCGTCTCCAATGGCATTAGCAGGAGCGCGCCAGATTTAAAAATGCTTGACCCCCCCGCGGAAAAGGCCGAGGGGGTGTGGGTAGTCATTCGAAGGAATTGTAGAGCACAAAGCTGCTTTTCGGCGTTGACGGCGCACCAAACTCTCAGCATCAGCGTCTCGATATAGTGGGATCCGCATGCGCACGAACCCCATGTTTCCTTAGGTATGAAAAAAAAAAAAAGAGCTTGATGATGGTCATGGCCTGTCATGATTTTCCCCTTTGACTTGTCATTCTGCGTGGAATGTCGTCCCCCTTCTCCGGGCCATTATTTGGTTAGTGACAACACTAAGAACCGTTTGCTTAATTTCGGTTTCTTCATTAATGCAGTTGTCGTCGGAATCGAATTCGTAGCCAGCTGCTCAAACGATGAGCAACCATACTGACTACTCAACCACCGAAGCGGGTCTTCCCCCCAAGACACGGAGATAACAAATTTACTCTCGTTACCAGAAGTCGTGGGAGTCTGCGGCCGGTGTTGGTAAGAAGGCCGGCCAATCAAATCATTAGGGCCAGTTTTGTATTAATTTCCGCCCTGCGGCAGAACCGGCGACTGCTCACGTAAGACACAGATGAGCGTACCGGAAGCAGGCTCCGGGAATCCGCCTCGTCGTGCCTATTAGCAACGGTGCCAGTCGCTTCTTGGCCGCCGCAGCGTGCGTGCCCGCTGCCACGGCACTCTCCGTCATGTCACCCGAGGTGCTCAGCACGCGAATGCGCACGCGATGATACAGCGCCACTCACCGCGAGCGTTGGGCCTTTTCGGCAGTCCCCTTCGAAATAAAAGTTGACCTCGAAACCCTTAGCACCCCCATTTATTTGTACTGTACCTACAGGCTTATCTCAGCCTCGCCACCCGAGCAACACCCGTTCGAACCCGTTTAGAAGCTCCTAGGGGAGCGATCGCGTTTCGTTTGCGGTGAAGTCACAAGGCCTGTTGGTACCTCGAATTCGACGATATTATCCGCATAACGTACAGATCACGGTTCCTTGCCGGCCATCAATCACGCCCGCCCGACCAATTCATCACGCCAGCGGTGCCGACGTCGCGTAGCGGCTCACGATACGGATGATCATAACAGCGTCTTCGAGGCGACGTATGTCTCGAGGTGTCCCTGTGTGGTTTGGTCATCCACACACACGCACACCATGGGTCGGGAAGCGTGGCTTACTAAACGGGACTGGCGGCTTCCCTTATCTGGGAGGTCGCGCGTCGAACGGAGAGGTAGTCGGCCAAGCACTTCGCCACGGTATGCGCTTTGCGGGCCATCCGGCCGCCGCGCCCCGTCATGCCGTGACGTGCCCGCTCCGTCCCTGTTCGTTATTGCTTCGCTCGACTCCGCCACGCTGCTCGGGAACAACGCATCAGGGCGAAGCCTCGCCGACAGCCGTCGTGTGTTCGTCAGAGAAAGCACACCCATTCGCGAGACGGAAGGGGTCGCCGAGGTCGCAATTTGCATTCTGTCGTTCACCGGAAGTAAGCGTCAGGAGCGCTCCGCAAAGCTCTCTACCGTACCGCGCGAGACTGCTTGCCACTTGATGGTTAGCTAACTCGAACCGGTAAGGCCACAGCGAGAAATCTCTTCAAACGCCACGCCTGTGGAATGTTAAGCGTTTGTAGGAGAGCTTTCTCGATCTGTCGCACGTGCGTTGAACCGGGTGGTGACACTGTCTGAACGTGGGCCGAGAACCAACGTTGTGCTCCTTCGGCGAAGTCGTGCTACAAAGTTTCTGTGTCACTATTCCGCCACGTTCATCACGGGAGCACGACACCGCTGTGATCTGGTTGTTTTTAACTTAATGCAGTCGGGTGTGTGTGAGCTTAAGCGGCTCCAAGGAAAAGCAACGTGGGGCCCCTTCCCGTTACTGTTTTATTGGTTCTCGTCAAATAAACATTTATTCCTCCTCCTCCTCCTCCTCGTCATCCTCCTTGGTTTGGCGTAGCTGAGACAGAAAGAGGATGGGATACAGTAACACCTCGTTAACTCGCATGTCTCGAAAAATCGTCTAATTCGAAATTTTCCGTGGCACCTAACCATTTCCTATACGCCCCATGTATTTGTTGCCCTTTATTTCGAAGCATTTTTGGGCCAAAGAGCGGATATCTCGAAATCTTAACTCAGAGTGGAACGAAAATTTCGCCGCCGCGGACCGTTTCACAAGATTCGCGGAGGCTGCCGCGCCTAAGCTCCTCAATTTTTTTTCTCGTTTAGCCGTGCCTACCACAAAGCCGATGTTTTCCCCGAATGTGAATTCTGAGCCTAGAGGCATATCAACTTCGTCAAGCAACCAAACTCAACAGTTTTCTGCTAAGCAAAATTGCAGTGCCACAAAACCCGGCCGGTGAACGTACCTTGTATGTTTTTTTCTCCGTCAAACCTTTATAAAAAGAAAGATTGGAAGCTGTTGTTGAAGAGCTCGTAAGTAGTAGCACCTTTTTTGCAAAGAACTCGATATTTCATGGCAATTCGCGCAAGTTTGCTTATCGTGAAAATCCGTTTGTCTCGAAATATCTCCCGGTTTTTACTACCTCAAGTTAAGGAGGTGTTACTGTACTGTTACACGGAGAAATAACGATTGGTAGGGATATCTAAACAGGAATGAAGGGATCACAGGAAGGGGCTCTTGAGAGAGGTTGCGTGAGAAAGGTAATCTATGCGATCTCAAGTGAAGCGCATCTCTTCATTTCACAAGTCGAACTGACGAGTTGCAGTTTAGGAGCGTGAAAGCCTGAAGTTCAGTTTACATTGTTTATTAAAAGGTGTATGTAATAACAGTTTCCTTAACTGTGCCAGAAACAGTGCAGTGAAAAGAAAAATGGATTGTGAGCCTGAGTTGATAAAGCCGACCCTACTAAGGCAGCTCTGGCTACTCCGTGGTTAAAGGTAAGGGTGCTTGCTGTGTGTAAGCGATATAACTCCCGTAAATGCAGGCGCCCAGTTGTACTGTACTTACATTTGGCGCCGAAAGAAGTGTCTCTAGAATAATAAACATCTAAAATAATTTTGTGTAACATTTAAATTTAAATGAGTAGTTGCTTATCACATGTAAATTAGCACAAGTGTACAGCACGGAACGCATATTTTTATTACTGACTTTCATGTACCCAAACTTAAAAAAATCGTTTGCTTCCTGGATTTTAGTGGTGTCTCCTGCAGGCTATTTGAAAAGGGGAAATTATTGCAACCAACTGCATCCACGGTAAACTGGTAATCAGCTGTGTTTCCGCTCAGCGCCGATTTTTATGGCTACAGGTTTCCGTATGTTACAGCTTGCTTCCAATGAAATGCGCGGACGGCACATGATTTGTTGGAAAACCGCTGCACCGGTCTGACCTAACTCGAAATTATACGTCAGCGGAGTCCATAACTACGCCTCTCTGAACAACGCTGGCGGTAAACTGCGCTCTAAGAAATAGCAGTGGGTTGGCTTCACTGCAACACTTCGGAACTACAACTCAGCGTGTCCAAATGCGCGAATTAGGCGAGTAACAAGGTCCAGCATAGGATCTGAGTAAACAACAGTATCCGCACAGTGTCAGCAGTGCAAATCCCAGAGCATATTCTAGTTCTTTTTACTCAAATCCTGCTCTGCGCCTCGTCATTCACCAAACTCGCACATTTGGGCAAGCCGATTGGTCTTCCCAGCGTCTAAGAAATTGACGCTGGGAAGACAAATCGGGAAAACAAAAGCCAACCAGCGTCTATTTCTTAGAGTGTTAGCAACCTATGCACCGAAACAGAATTCTTGTAAGGGTTCGTTTTCGCAATAAACTGATTTTCAAGTTTAACACGCAAGCAGGAAACGTCGTGTGCTAACCTTCCGAGCTTACCGCACTAAAATCGGCATACCGCGCTAAAAACACGCCCTAGTCTATGGTAGATCCACAGAGAACAATGGCGAAAAGTGGTACCTGTGTCTTCATTTCATAAGAAAATATAATGTTTTTCCTTATGGAGTTTTTTCTTCCGCATTTTGTCCTTCTACAAAGCAAAAAAAAAAAAACCATAAATAATTTGGGCAGCGCATCTTAACAGGTATGCACAGGTGGGAACGGGCCAATATAACTAGTTGCATGGTTAATGTTTCACGCTTCCCTCAGCCGGCTACTTTCTGTGGAAAAGCGACACTCCGGGTGGAAAGGAGCCGTGCGAAGAAAAACTGAGGTATGCGGAATGAGGAGAAACGATGGCTGAGCGCTTGAAGGACGAAAATATCGGTGCCTGGAAGAGGCGAAACTATCCTCCTGCAGTCTGTCCGCCGTTTGACTGAGGTGTTTATTTATACTAGCCGCTCTTTAAACAGCTTCATTTTCCTAGGAGGAAAGGCTTCCACGAGAAGCATGTCCATCCGGTACGGCGTCGTCGACACTTCGTGCGGGGGTGTCTGTCAGACCGACGATGGCCGCGCGGAGAAGTTAGAAGCGTTCTAATTTATTTATGCGGCCCCGAAGGATAATAGGCAAGGTCACAAAATACCCGTCATACGCCTTCCATGACTGCTTCGTTGAATCGAACACAGCATTAGAACTGAACTAAGGGTTGAGCTTTTCTTCGCCAATATTACCTTGACATGAAGTTAGGTGATATTGCAGCATGGTTAACATCCACATAATTTTTATTGGAATCACTGTAGCGAGGAACCGAGAGAGAGAGAGAGAGAGAGAGAGAGAGAGAGAGAGAGAGAGAGATTTAATGGAAATGGTGAGGTTAGCCTGGCAAAGGCGCCTAGCTTCCTACAGGATACGTATACAAAAAACTGAATTTGATGAATGTGATGATGAACATTTCTCATTGCACACATCCCTATCAGCGTCAGAAGCGAGTGCCGCACTATTCGCTGCCACCAGTTGGCACTGAAATGACTCCCGTAAAAGAACACACAAAACCAAAACTTAAAATAGAATGCAGATTAAAGGTACGAGGACACGTAGAGACAAGCACGCAATTATATTTTGACACTACACTGATCATAAGAATTGCGCTTATTAATGATAACTAATCCACTCAAGATTTATAGTCACGTGATGAGACGTACAATCCTGAGCTCCAAAACATGTTCGGACGGGGTGCGATTTTGGCGGTGGCCGCGTTGCAATAGCCCACACACACTGGTTCGTTGTCAATGTCAAACGTTGTCAATATCAAAATTTTTTCGTAAGGGCTGGAACGCTTCTTTTGTGATCTGTAGAAACCGCAGTTGCGTTAGTGCTTGCTATTTTGTGGTTATTAAGGTGCTATTACATTTATGCTGTTTTTTCTTCTGTTTTATTTGTCTGGTTTTCTGTGGTTGTGTGTTTTGTGTTCTGCATTTTATTAAGTTTACGGTCGTATGCTCTCAGTGTTGACGATGATCCTATAACCTGTTTTTGTTTTGGCACTATGTCTGCCCATTGTGCTAGCGTAGTCCACTGTGATCTTTTCATTTTGAATTATTACTATTTATCATTATTTATGTAATGCCCCTCCTCCCAGGCCCAAAGAATTAATTGGCCAGCAGTTTTTATAAATAAATAAATAAATAAATAAATAAATAAATAAATAAATAAATAAATAAATAAATAAATAAATAAATAAATAAATAAATAAATAAATAAATAAATAAATATTTTTCAAACTCCGCACCCTTGGTCGCCTTATCAGGCGCACCCTACATCACGCACTATGTCATAAATTCACCAAGACAATAACTGTGACGCGAGCCGCGACATGCGTTTGTTTGGGCGATATGGGTTTGTTTTTTGGCCCTTCCACTCTCACTTGACTCTTTTACTCTCACTTGGCGCTCTTACGTTCACTTTTTAGAAGAGTTTCCGCTCATTCACGAGCGGCGTTATGCGGTCACTTTTGGTGATAAGTTCGTTCTTCCTAATCTGGCTTCCCCATACTGCGTTCTTCCACACGTGCGCGAGATCGCCATTCTATTTAAAATCATAGCCCTAAAGGCTTCGCTGAAATTATTCCACGTTGGCTGGTACACGCCAGATTTATACCGTGTGTGAAAGCCACGTCGGCGTTGGTCCTGAGTCAATCAGGCAATAATCTTTAAGCGTCGACATCACCTATATCCCATAGTTGTAGTGGCGGGGTATAGAACGTAGTGCGGGTGGCTGCTCAGGAGCAGGACACCAATGGTCCAAACGACCGGTGTTCTCGCTAGCGCTTGAACGAGCAACCCGTTAGAGCTAGAGGTCACCGAACCACTTTTCTACCAATCGATCAAGGGTTGGTGCGTGCACTCGGGCCAGCCTCATTAGAATCCTCACTGCGCTTAACGCTAATTATGAATGGAACTGAGGCAATGAGGCCTCGCATTCCCGAGTTCGAAAATGAGCGCAGAATTGCTACCTTCTTGACGTCTTCGGCGCTGGGAATTGCGACCTCCCAAGGGCACATGTAGCTCGCGACGATCTAACGACAGTTTGTTGAGAGAAGGCCCGCCGCTGAAGCTCCGCGTCGTGAACTCCGAATGCGATAGGGACTGTCAGCGACGCTTCCCAGCGCCCTTAATTGTAGTCTCTTAAGTTTAACCATGACCGCACGCCTTATGTATCGATCTGCACCATGGCTAATGTCCGAAGCATTGTTCGACACCGCTTTGAAATATTGCGGACAGATTTTCGGGATAATCCCCGAAGGCCACAGTGTGTTTCTTTCAGCTCCAAGGTTTTCTTTTTGTGTTGCACAATCACTTGGCCAGCTTTGCTTCTTTTTTGATAAGTGGGGGTGGGGGGTGGGGGGGGGGAGGGGAGGAAAGAAGTTGGGAGGTCATTTTAAGAGCAATTTTCGACGAAATTCCTTCGGTTCATCATCGAGCTGGTCGTCATCATGATGATGACGACCAGCTCGATGTGTCCTGACGTACGTACGTAGGGAAAAGCCTGTGCTTGTAATCAGGGTTACATTATATTAATTATATTACCCGAAAACAAGTCATAGTTGATATCATCTTGCTCTGCAATGTGGCGTTACGGGAAGACACAGTCCCCGGTGCGCATTCGGCAAAAGCAAGCACCTCACAACCAAGCGCCCCGTGAGAGGCACCCCACAGAACTTAACTGAAGTTTCAATAAAGGAAACGTTCTAGGATAAAATATGCAAAAGGTGACTGGCTGGACAGAAAAAAAGACACCACACAGTGCCTTTTCACACGCGTGAAACTGCACGATCAATTTGACTAGTTTGAAAAGCCTCCGATGGATGCCGCAAACAGTGGGGCATCGTCTTGGGTGGAATAGAGGTGCCATCAATAAAAAAACACTATGCCGTTTCGAGGCCCTTCAAAACTGGGCTCGCCCCCGAATAGTGAGGTAGATAATTACCGCCAGCCGGTATTTGTCATGTTGCTCGTTGACATCACAAAAAGATTTAATCCTAATAAGCACGTAATCTCTAAAATAGAGACTTGCAAAGGCCGCCAGAGAAAGTCATGACTGCACCGTTTAACCTTCCGTGCCGTTTTCTTTCGTTCGTCTTTTTCTTCTTTTTTCGATCAAAGGGAAAATTGCAAAGCGTGGTGTATAGTAGTATCGGGAAAAGAAGGACCGGCATGCGGGGAGCGCGGCGCATCGACCGATAAAAAAAAAAAAAAAAAGTGTCGTCTCTCCAGAATGACAAGGGACAAGATGGGGGTGGGGGGAAGGCACGCGCTGAAACGCCCACACAGAAGGGGATTAATTTTACCGCACCTGGCAGAAACATGGCTTGTAAAGGAAGGAAGAAAATCAACGCTTTGATGGGAAGTCACAGGCACGTACGCCTTTCCACAAAGAAGAAGTCGACAGGGACGATATCTTTGGAAGGCTCCTGGTCGGGAGAAGAGGGGAGGAAAAGGGGGAGAGGTTTTTGTACTTGATGTCACCCCAATTGCTTTCTGCGCATGCGCTGCGCATCTTGCAAGAGAGCACTCCATCCTGGTTTTACCCGACCTTCGGTACGTTGCCCCTAATTTGATAACCAGTGACCGTTATTTATTAAAGCGTAGCTTCCTATGTCTGACTGACGCCGTAAGTCACGTGGAAAACGCATAGCAGGGAAGCCAACTTTCTCTGTCGATGATGATGATTGTCCGCGAAGTGTAAGAAAAAAAACGCTTCCAGTGGTCGGAATCGAACAACGGTTCCTCGCGTTTTGAAGCAGGCGTCTATCCGATTTCAGTGTCGAAGGAGTTCGGATTTGAGAGGGGTGCATTGCACGCCTCAGCCTAATGACGACGATGGTTGAACGCGAAGCTTTCTTTGTGCGAAATGAAATGGCGAAGGGTCAAAGTCACAGCCCCTGCGATCAAAAGTCCAAGCTGCGTGCGAGTCAACGTCAAGGCTCAACGACTCAAAATTCATACTCCATAGTCCATAGTCCATAGTCCATAGTCCATAGTCCATACTCAGATGACAGCACAGGAACCCCTGACGAGAAAGTTTCGCTTTCAACCATAGTCGTCGTTATGCGTAGGGGTGCATGATTTTATTACTATTCCTTGTTTTAGCTATTTATCTTATTAAGAGTAGTCAGTGAATCTCTTCGATTTACAGTATCGTAATCAAAGCTGATAGTCCGAGGATTCCCCAATGTCATAGGAATACATGGGAAAATAGAATGCCGGACTGCTTCTCGGGAAGTCTGCGGCGAGTCCAGTACTGTAAATCGAAGAGCCCCAGTGAGCGGCAGCGGTTTCGTCGGTTAGGTACAAACTCAGACTGACATTTTGCCAGATGCGTGGCCCATACGTACAGAGAGGATAAACATCTTTAATTTGGAGCTTAATGGTGCAGGATGCTCCCATACGTATAGAGCTCGGGTGAGATAAAATACAAAAAGAATTAGCCCAGCTTCCCTGGCTTAACGTCGCTGACGCTTTTGTTATGAGCACAGCTGCTGGCCTTCCCTAATCGCAAGGCTAAGCTTCAAAAAACTTCTCGAAGCCACCAGATCGATTCCCGTTCAGGCCAGTCCAAGTTTGCCGTGGTCCACTGCTCGTGCCATCTTCTGGAACGTTTTCTTATTTTTGAACTTGGAAAAGTGGCACGAGGAAGCCCCGCGAGTACTTTTTTGCATTTCGAGGTCAAAACATTTTTAAGGCAGAATTTTTTGTTTGTATCGCAAAAATCAAGCAGCCATGTATATTTAATTAAGAGAGCAATGCAAATATTATTTATGTAAAGGGGCCTCAAATATGGCTTCTGTTTTCTTACTGCGCAACAGTGTTGACATGTATAAACATTGCCACCTGATTTAGTAGGGTTTGGAAATGTTTTGCCCGTGTAAATGTCTCGTTCAAGCATTGTTGTAACTTGCTGCACGTGTGCTTGGCGCTTGCTCTCGACCTCGCTAGGCCATGCCCTCGACACATCGCTGCAACCGCGTTATCACGTCTCCTCCCGTGAAAGCCTCGACCAGGAACAGCTACGCTGATATAGCCTCTTCCGATCAAATTGACCTCCCAGCTTGGCGCAAAGCTGATTGGTGACGACGGTCAACTCTAGCCGCTTGAGATTGTTTTCCTTTGGGTGGCTTGTGTTGCTTTGTTGGTGTTTTTGCTGTTGGTTGTGCCTCGGCTACGACAACTCCTGCACTCTCCATTAAAAGTTTAAGATTGCGATATCCTACCATTTGGACTGGGACGAAAACCTGGTTATGTGATTTTTTTTTTATTTTCGCTAATAGCACCTAATTTCTTGCAACAAAGCCTTCACACCGGCAATACACTTTCAGAGTCACGGGCACAACCCAGGCGAAACACTTGGTCCACGGTACCACCTGCCCGCGACTGCCGCATACCTTTGGTAGTGGGATTGGTGGACCGGCTTCCGCTCCTGCACACTTCACAAGCTACCGGGAAATATCCGTTGAACAAAATACGTCGACTGGGCGCTCCCTCATGCGACAGATAGCAATGACTGCCCTGGTATATGAATCTCCCTTGAGTGAAACTTAAGCGCGAACTGACAAAAGGCCGAGAAAGGGAATGGGACCAGCGTTAGCTCGTCTCTGCCATTTGCTTCAGTGAACCTCCCTTGCCGAGTTGTAGCTATGACGAGGGGGGCCCGGGAGAAGTAAGGAGCAGCACAAAAAAACGCTGCCCCCCCCTCCCCCCTCCCCCCCCCTCCCCCCCGTATACCCCTGAAATGATGACTATACCGAATTCCCGGGTCAGCACAGGCGCAAACAGAAAGGCTGCTTTACTGTAAGGTGTATAATACGCCACATTTATCTGACTCTATTTTGTAACTTCGCTTACTCTTGTGCTTAGAACCACTTGACAACAATACTCCGAGGACGCCTAGACACTTCCGGTGGGTTGTAACTGCGAAAGTATTATATGTATCTGAAAGCCTGAGACGCATTTTTTTACCGCGTTTTGTCAAAGCGATTCGTCCTTCAATTCGGACGCTTCGCTTCGCGATTCCTTACTAGTTGCGTCGATCTGTCTTTTGCACGTTGTAGTGCTTTTCGTCCCTGCCGACCTGTAGTGAAATAGTTGCCGACGATATTGAATTTCACTGCCTGTCTGTTCACTCGTTTGGCTGCCTTCTCACTCTGCCTTAGTTCATCTGCGGTGTACTGGTGTTGGCGGGCTCCTAACGCTACTGCCGAGCTTATACCATAAAGTGCGACAAGACGTATTTCAAGGAACCATCTGATGACTTCTGTCGTTAACGCCGGCTTTTTGGCTCAATGGGCGATTTAATGTTTTAGGGGTGACTTACCATAGGACCTCGCTTTGTACGTGGCTTGTCCCTTGGCGTCCGTGTACACAGTGGGTGCGTTCCAATTTACCGTTTAGACAGCTTCGTTGCCGTCTTCGCGGACAGTACGCCATGTTAAGCCCCGTTCCAATTCGAACGAAGCAGTCAACGAAAACTGCTTCGAGGAGACAGCATCGAAGTCAGCAACGATGCAGGCTACCTTCCTGTCTAAACTGAAAAGCGACGCCAGCGCCACCTTTTTGCGTTTTTATGTTGAACGAAAAGCACTTGTTCCTTTATTTAAATATTTAGTAAAATTTACTAGTCATGAAGGTGACTTTGCCTAGTTTTTAAATTACATAACGTTTGTAATAACAACGGTAATATTAGTTACGAAACTTGCGGCTTGCTCATCTCAACATGTCTGCAACGACGCTGTCGTCTGCTGGTCGTCTGCGCTGGTGTTGCGTTTGCGACCGAGGCGCCGTTCCAATTTCATTCCTTTAGACGTCTAGTTAGACTGCTGCGTAGACTGTCTACCAAGCTGTCTGCGAATTGGAACGCAGAAAGTGTTGCGGATGCGCGAGGAGCATTGGATTGGATTGAATTGGATATGTATTGGATTGGATTTAATTGAATTGTATCGGATTGAATTGGATTTGTATATACTGTAAGCACCTGTTGTCACTCATTTACATGCGGGAATGGGCAATGCCACGGGTGATTTATGGTAAGAACGATCCCCAGTGCTTTGCCCACTCGTCGTGATTAACGTCGTGGAGATGCGTGATTCTTTTTTTTTTTTTTTTTTTTTTTGCGTTGAAACGAAGATCAAGTTGATCGGAGTCGGCGGGTGCCGTGAGAGAATCAAAATCAGCGTTATTCAGAGTAGCTTTGCATGCAGCCGGGACGGAGAAAGAGAGAGAGAAGCCCAGCTGTCATTCCGTCGTCGTCGTCGTCGTCGTCGCTGTGGCCGGCCCATCTCCATCTATTCGCGATTCAAGGGCCCACTCCAAATGGCGGCCGCCGTCGAGGGACGCTCGGGACAGCGTGTAAAACAGCGCCGGTGCAGGCGCATGAACGATGGACGGACAGTGTGTCAAAGCTGGAGTGCACTTTCTGCAAGGCCCGGCCTTGAGACCCGCGTGTGCACGGCCTTCTTTCTCGAGAGGAATCGCACATCCCTGCCGCCGCCTGCGAGCCGGCCGCGCGAGAAAACAAGAGCGGACTACTCGAACGCCTCTCTGACGAAACGAAGCGTCCATCCAGCCTCCCTCTCGTAACGTTGGATTCAATGAGCAACTCTCGTTTTTTTTTTATATGTGAGTCCGCGTCGTGGTACACCTCTAGAGAAGTGCTGTGGCTTACCATTTCAGAAAAATAAAGGAGAGGTGGGGAAAGACGATTTGGAGTCCTCCTTACCTAGCAGTTGTTGACGGAACGCGCTGCTTCCTTCGTCGGCCCAGCCCTGTCCGATGCACACCACCCGGGAAGGGAACGAGTGCGCACCGATTGCCACGTCTTTAGGAGCCGGTTGTGGTGGTGGCGGTCGCTTCTTCAAAACGCGGAAATTACGCAATTAGGGGAGGACCACTGCTGGCGCGCTGCTTCCCGCGCTTAGCGCCTGAGCCGGCCTAGCTGTTCACGGACGTTCACGGGCAGCGCTCTCTGCTTTCCTCGACGTTTCTATCTTTTTTCCTGCTCGAGCAAACGGCGGTTAAAACGGCGCCGATCGAAGGCATTGTTTATTTCCTGGAAGAATTTAGCGTGGTATGCGAGGCGGAGGTCAGACGTCCGGGAAGTGGCTACCGAGATTCTCGCGCGTGGGCTTCTTTGTCTGCAGGCGCTTCTTCGCCTCGGGAGAAGATTGACTCGGGACGCTTTTGTTTGACGATGTTAAAGTGGAGTCCATCCTTGTTGCGGAATCTTCTAACCGTATTGTGAACTTTTGCCCGCGTGTGTGTTCTCGTTTTACTTTGCGCCTCTACCCTTGACATCATTGCATCTTTCTACCGTAGGTCTTTTCGAACTGCCTTCGCAAACCGCTTTTCGTCGTGGAGGGTGTTGAATACATTGCCACTTAACCACTGGGTCGGCCAACATCTGGACGTTTGCTGTAGCAGGAATGTGTCCCCATGAAGAATTAACACATCTGACTTGAAACGTTATTTTCTCTCGCTTACCTCCGCAAGAGTCTCGACGTCTGTTCTTTACCTGCTGTCCCCTTCCCGTCTTCTAAGTTTTTTCTCCGGTCTTATCATGGCGAGATGCACCTTGTGCGAAGAAAGTGCGCTAAAATGTGTCAATAAAAATGGGCCATTCTATGCCAAACACCCCAGCCGTAAAGTCGACCATTGTGGATTTCTTCAGGAACAACTGTGGCTCATCCTTGCATAGCCCACAATGCACCTTCAAAACATTTTTGTCGAAAAAAATGTTCTTTTTGCAGCCGCCCTTTTAGCTCCAGTGTTTAAAGCAAAGTTAGGTTTGTAAAAAAATATAAAATAAATCACTTCTTTATCAATTGTCATCATTTTCTCGTGGGCATCATGTTGAGGCCCTGTACTGCCCTACGCCGCATTTTATGCTCTCGTTACACCATTAAAAAAATACACGATGTTGCGCATTTTCAAACATTTCTAGCGCTCTTTCAAACAAGCGCACCCTCTCAGCCAATGAAGCTGTTTTTTCTGAATTTCACCATTGTGGACAATTCGTAAAAAATGTATATTGACACAGAAAAAGGAAGAAATGTGCGAGAAAATGTTTGTCAATATTGAAAAAATCTCCTTTGCGGCTAATATTTACCCCTAAATTGCGAATTGGGGTGCTCACAGTTACAATATCAAATACATGACATTCACTAGTACCAATTATCGCAGTTTATTTCAGAAGTTTTCATCGGAACAGTTGTTGGTTATTTTGGAATTTTTACAGTGATACTTCACCACATTGTTCCACAGCGTGTCTTCTCTGCAAGGCATGCGCCTGCCTTTATAAAAGACGCACGAACCAGCGGCTTCGCGCTGCAAGAACACCTTTCCCTGCACTGTTATTCGCAGCGTCAATACGGAAAGAAGGAAAGCTCGCGTGTTGGTGGAAAAAGTACATCATGGAACTATAACGGAAATGCGCTGATTCTAGGAGTACGTTTAAATTCAACAGCTGGCTGGACATCAGGCATGCATTTAAAGCATGAGTGTATATCATGCGTGGCATCCCTCATGTATGCTGAAAATTAGGAAGCAAACAGCAGCCTAGTCATCGACTTTAACGGATTCTTTTTTTCATGCGTTAGCGGGAATCAGATACACTGATGCTTTAGATGCGCGTCTGATGTCCAGCCAACCGTTGAGTCTAAACGTACTCGTAGAATGGACGCACTACCGCTAGCTCCACGTTGTACTTTTACCACCAATGCGGGAACTAGTATCCCTTTTCCCCCGTATTGACGTCACAAAATACCAATGTAGGGAAAGGTGCTCTTGCAGCGCGAAGACGCTTGCTCAGACGTCTTTCATGGCGGCAGCCGCATGGAGGCAGCCGCATGCCGTGCAGAGAAGACGCTTTGTGGAACAACGTGATGAAGTGTCGGTGTACAAATTCAAAAAACTTTTTCTTTGTTAAAACAAGAACTGTTCCGATTAAACGTTTTGAAATAAGATGCCATGATTTGTGCCAATGAATGCCATGCATTTGATATTTTTACTACGAGCACAAAAAGGCGCAATTTATGGGGGAGTACGAGCGGAGAAGGGGATTTTTCCAAATTTGACGGATATTTTCTCGCACATTTCTCCTTTTTTCAGTGTCATAATTCTTACGAATTTTCCACAATGCTGAAATTCAGAAAGAAGTGCTTCATTGGCTGAGAGAGACTACTTGTATTTGCTAAAGGATATTTGAAAATGCGCAACGTCGTGTATTTTCCTAATGGCGTAACGAAAGCAAAACAAGCAAAAACATTTTTGAAATGCGGCCTACGGCAGCCTTCGGCCTCAACATGATGTCACAAAAAATGGTGGCGATTGAAAAAAGCAGTGCGTTTTTACGAATTTTTTGACAGATCTAGCCTTGCTTTAAATCCTGGAGATAAAAAGGCGGCTACGAAAAGAGCAATTTTTTGGGGCAAACTTACGTTGAAGAAACATTGTGGGCTATGAAAGGATGAGCCACAATTTTTACTGAAGAAATCCGTGATGGTCGACTTTACGGCTGGGACGTTTTGCAGGGAATGACCCAGCCTAGCCTAGCAGGAACATCACAAAACCAAACAAAGCGTAGCGAAGCCTAGCAGAAGCTAGCAAAACTTAGCAACACCAGAAAGCTAAGTCGACCCTAGCTTCACTGCTTCTTTTCTTGTTCTTTTTTTTTTTTTTTTGCAACTGAAGACTCATTTCACACCCTTTGAACACCATACCGAAAACCTAGGATGTTGCAATCGGTCAACGCCCTTTTTACCAGACAAAAAGGGTGTAAAGCTACAAATCACGACGTTGGAGCCTAATAAAAAAGGGCGCAATGACTTCCCAGCACCCTTATCTAAATTATACTGCCCCTTTTTAATAAGATAAGGGCGTAAAAAAGTTTAGTATGCAGACAATTTGTAGCAGCAGGCTACGAGGACGTTGGCATCCAAACCATGGAGATTATTTGACAGCCCCAACCACCAACGGCCACTCCAAATCGCGGGCCCTCAAGAAATGGTTCCGGTTTCTCGACACGCATTAATTCCATGCCCGCCTTCAACTGTACACGTTGACGGTAGAATTGGTCGTGGTCCGCGTTAGCATTGACGGCTACCTAAGCTGAAGCTTTGCCTCTGCATCCCTGCCTTGGTGCTGACCAGATCCGGTACGGCCATGACGCCCGGCTATAAAGTACGTACTTCGGTAGCAGGCAGATATGCAAACGGCGCCATGCTTGTTCATTATGTAGTGTGAGATGAGCCACAGCTTGCAAGCTATCGCAGTCCTTAGTGCCTAACGCAATGCCTTCAAGAGAGCTCTTCACAACTACATGCGCTCTCACAGCATTGCATGGATGAGGTCATTTGAGTGCCTCATCAGCTACTCGAGGTCTGATGCGGTAGGCGTAATACAACTATACAACTCATTACGTGTCTTCGATACACCTCATGCGGCCTCATGCATGTTGACATGACTACATACAGAGTCGAATTAAGTCAGGCAGCGTCCGAAGGAAATGGGGCTCTTTATTCCTGTTAAACAAAAAGTAAGGTTACTTTGATTGAAACTGCACACGAAGGCCCCATGCTTATCGACTACATCCGGGCCCAACCTCGTAAATTGACGTGCACCCCAAAGCATTTTCCGGCCAAGATCCCTAGGGGACTCAGTCCATAGTGTCTATAACAACGGTAGTCCTGTAAGTTAGAATATTTATGCTTACATATACTTAAAACATTTGGCCTTTTGTCTTGCTTGTACTTTTCTCCGCGTGGTTTATGTTCGCATTTTCACCTTTAGAAATAATACGACGGAGGAATTTCCTGTTGCCTGCGGGGAGTCTTTAGTTAGGCCTACTGGCCGGATCGTCTGTCTGCCCGCCGTCTTCTGGGTGGTTCCTGTATAGCACAGCATTCATAACACTTCCCATTAACTTTGCACAGTACCGTCAACGGAAGTGGCTGATGCTCTTACATTGCATTGTTAAAATATACCTGTAATACCATATCAAGGAGAGGCGGATAAGAGAAACGCATACACAAGAGCTGCATATCCGTGCACATTTCCAAAAAAAATTTCGCTTTCTAACTTTTTTTTTTGGGGGGGGGGGGGGAAGGGGGGGGGGAGAAGGCAGCGTAAAGGATCATACAAATCCCAGGACGCCCTGCAACATGTGCGGTTATGCTGTAAGACCACGAAATATACTGTAGCGTGCGAAAGGGTGCCTGTTAAGACGAAATGGACGGGCGTGTAAAACTGTGAGGGTGGTTTAAAAGCGCAGGGTTTTTAACTCGCTACACATCCTAGTCCTTAGGCCCAAATTGACAAGTACCTCCAAGGCAGTACGGAAAAAGAAGATTACAAGTTTAAAAAAGGTAACACAACAAAAAACAAAAAAAAAAAAGAGAGAGAAACAAGTATGAGTTGAGGTCAGAAATGTACGTGGTTTGAGAAGTCATTCCGATACCCTCAGCTCCAGAGAGGAACCGCGTCGAATGCGTCCAAAAGTCACCCGCGAGACCCCAAGTTCAAGAAATAAGACGCTCTTCTCCGGCAACCAGCGTCCTCTTCCGGTTTGAGTGAGCAAAAATATTTCCACCTTTTATTGAGGATAACGGCCTCGAATGATGGCTCTAGAGCGAAGGGAGAGACGGAGGGCCAAAGAACGGAAGGAAGCAACGGGGCATAAACGCACAGCCCGTTGGATTTAACAAAAATAAAGATAACAAAACTAATCGTTCATACCAAAAGGAGCGAATAATACGCGCTCCGGGGGTATTTCCGCAAACTTTCGTCTCGAGCGATGTTTTAATTCGCCCCTTCGAAGAGGCGACCATTCTGACGCTGTCCGACACGCACTTCAACGCTTTGGGCTTCGCGTGCGATTTGCAATTCCAATTTTCCGCCCCTATATGCGTGAAGCGACGGGGCTGTATTTTTCTGGGCGCGCTTTTAGTTGTGACCCTTGAAAACCGGTGTTATTACGCGGCGGTTTGCCGCCGCCTATTCGAAGGCTGCAATTTAGTGGAACGAAACTGTGCCGAAAAAAAATTCCTCGCCGTGGCTGCCGTTACATGCAAAGGGCTCAAATGGGCCAGATTCGTTAAACAGGTGCGGCGTTTTTTGATAGTTTGCAAACGATGACATAACTGGGGTAATGCGACATCCAGCGCGTTAATACAGGAGTACACAAACAGTTTACCTTATCTCCGACACTGATATCCAGAGTGTGCCACTTCGCACGTACCGCAGAGTCCGGTTTCCTTCTCCCCTGACGTCACTGTTAACGTAAGACGAACGCCTTAGCCCTGGGTCACCACCATTACGCGATGTCGTCAACGTGACTGGTAAATTAACGCCAACTATATCATGAGCGGGGGTTTTAGTCCGCAACTGACAACATTAAGTTTTCCGGCCCAGACCTGATAGGCAAAACATAGCTGATCGATTTTGACGAGAATAGGGTGGGGTTGCGAATAATGGCGATGCCGACACTTCCGGGAGATGCTTTAGGCGCACATCATGCAGGCAATGTTGTGTCCGGGAGACACAATAAAAGTGAAAGTAAAAGTGCCACCATGATCTCAAAAACAGGACACTGCCGTTTCTTGATGGGGCGGTAGGGAAGACCTAGCGCCTCCGTTTCCTCAATCAAAGTTTAGTAGCGTAAAACCCTCGTAAATGAGAACGACAACTTTTACTGAGGTGTTCTGATCTCACCCCTCTGTAAAATGCTTTATGAGAACAACATTGCCGAGCCGAACATATCGGCCATGCGTGTATGACACTGTAATTCGTTTTAATGCTGTTTGGGGGTTCTTCCCCATCATCATCCTACTAAGGTCCACTGCAGGACGAAGGCATCTCCCATTGACATCCAACCGCTCCTTTACTGCGCTGCTCCAGTCCACAGTTTACCCCTAATCTCTCCATTTCACCCATCCATCGTGTTATTTGCCTTCCCCTTGTACTAGTCCCGTCTCTCGGTATCCACTCTGTTACCCTCATTGTCCACCGGTTATCGGTTCGTTTCACTACATGGCCAGCCCAAGTCAATTTCTTGTTCTTTACTTGAACTATGGTATCTGCTACTCGAGTTTGTTCCCTGATCCAGGAAGCTCGTTTCCTGTCGCCGAGTGTTATTCCTAACAGTATTCGTTCCATGGCCCGTTGAGCCGACCTAAGTTTGCTTTCTAGGTGCTTAGCAAGGCCCCAAGTTTCAGCTCCATATGTCATAACCGGGAGGATGCACTGGCTGTAGATTTTTTTTTAGTGAGAGAGGTAGCTCACCTTTCATTATTTGAGAGTGCTTGCCGAGTGCTCCCCAACCCATACCTATTTTGCGCCGGATTTCTCTCTTATGGTTGGGGTCAACACTAACTATCTGTCCAAGGTGGTTCTATTCATTTACTTCTTCCAGCGTTTCGTTTCCTAAACCGAAGAGAACGTTTTTGGTATGCTTATGCCCCTTTAGTTGAGATTTATTCACATTTATTTTTAGCCCCACGGCCGTTCTTTTTGGTTGTGGTTCCACAAGCACTGTTTGCAGATGTTCTGCAGTCTCACTCAGCAACACTATGTCGTCCGCAAAGCTCAAAGGGCTCAAGTATTCCGTGTTTATCCTTAATCCTATGTTTTCCCAGTCAGGCACTCTAAATACGGCCTCCAAACATGCTGTGAATAAGTTCGGAGAGATGATATCTCCATGTCTTACTCGCTTTCGTATTGGAAATTTATCGCTTTACTTGTGGACGGTTATCCTACTCGTGCAGTCCTTATATGTATCTTCTAGAAGTCTTATGTAGGTCTCCTGAATTCCGTGGTGTTTTAGTGCTTATTAAACGGCTGCGGTGAGTATGGAATCAAACGCTTTCTCATAGTCTATAAATGCCATGTAAAGGGGTTTAGTGTATTCTGAAGATTTTTATATCGCTTGGTTGACGACATGGATGTCATCCCTGGTTGAGTGCCCTTTCCTAAACCCAGCCTGCTCTCTCGGTTGTTGGAAATCCAGGCTGTCACCCATGCGGCTAACTAACTTTGGTAAACAGCTTGTAAACAACTTAGTGTAGGCTGATGGGTCTGTGATTCTTGAGGTACTTGCGATCTCCCTTCTTATAAATAATGTTTGCGTTTTTCCAGGCTATGGTCACTTTTGAGCCTTCAATCATACCGAAATAAGTACGCCAAACTTGTGCAGTACAATATCGCCTCCCTGCTTCAAAAGGTACACGGATATGCCGTCGTCACCTGCAGCTTTTCCTGTTTTCATATGCCTTTGAGAGCACTACTTTCCTTCTCTTTACTTACTAGTGGGACATCGCAAGTTGAGCTTGTACTCTCAGTAGTTTTGCTTGGTCTAACGTCTCTGGCGTACAGCCTGGTGTAGAATCGTTCGGATACCTTTATTAATTTATCCCAGTTGTGCGTAATGTTGCGCTTCTCGTCTCTCAATGCGTTTGCCGATGGCTAGCTTTCTCTTAATTGCTTTCGAGCTTCCCCCTATTTTCAGCATTTCCTCGGTGAGGGTTCTGAACAACAAAATAAGTCAAGGAATAAAAAGCTATCCCAACAAATGCTCTCGCTTAAAACGCGGTTTACTATGCCGGTTAAGGTTGTGCGTCTTAACTCGCCCTAACAAACCCTTTCAGCTGATTACGAAGGTTTTTAACCCGCATGTTTGACATAAATGCCAGCGAAATGAATGGGCATTCAATTTAATAGAATTAGAAGCCCCTCCACCTTGTTTTCAATGGACAGAGCACTGCATCCTAAAAAATGGCTTTGCGAATACCGACAAATTGTTTACTTAATAATTCAACGCTAAGCCCCCACGCAGATATATGTTGCTGGAACGAAGGAGGAATGAGGGCCAGCTATTTGCATAATCTATTATGCCAGCTGCATGGCGAGGATGTCCACATTGGGAGGACGCCTTCGAAGCAGAGCGTGCCTGCAGAACGTCAGTCGGCAGGGAAATAACGCCCTTGGCGGGCACCGCAGGTCCACAATGACGGGCATAAACGAGAACACACCCGGGGTGGAACGAGGAAACAACGAGCTACTCGGAGAATGCCAAATAGCTTTTCTCCAAACAACGGCGACACGCCACCACGCAAAGCTAAACCAGCGGCTGCAAATCATAGGAAACGGACGTAGGTCTCCGATGGTCGTCACATGACTCCTGCATGGAGCGGAGCGCCCACTGACATATCCAAGAGTTAGAGTGTTTTGGTAGAACAGTTGGTTCGTTGGCTACTAAGCTTCCCTTTTTCTTGACACTATTAGTACTAGTTAGGCTAATAGGAGTACGTAATAAGTGAAGGTTGAGGTGTGAAAGCCACTGCCTTATAAGAATGCCATGGAAAGCTTGGCGACTTCGGGAGAGGTGGGTAAAGGGGCTCATTTGAATTTAGAGTAGTGCTGTTCGTGTGTTTGCGATTTGGGATGATGAGGTTGCTGGAATATAATTCGGGTTGCTTTGTTATAGCGTAGGATTTCTCATGAGCGGGCACTACGGGAGCAGAAAAATTTGTGTGGGTGTTGCAAGCTATAGGAAAAGGGAGGCACGAGCCCAGGCGTGAGCCTGTTTATTCATTGATTCCCATACGATATTCACGATGATCCTGTTGATTCCCATGCGATATTCATTCGGTTGTTTGATATGTAGCCCATCGCTCTTCTGTGGGCTATTTTGCTAATGTGTTGAGGTAACACTGGGTATGGAGTCCTCTGCGAGGTGACAGGGAGAGAGAAAGCTCACCTTGTCTCGACACTGAGTCTACTAGCAGGTGGGTTCACATTAGTTCAAAGGAGTGAAGGCCTCATAGGTAACATCATCCTGCCCTGAACATGTACCGCGTCTTTTGAGGTGAAGCCTTCGGTACAGTGTCTTGGATGCCAGCGCAGCAAGCCGCTGTCATTCAAGCGCCTTCCCGGTGCTCACGTCGGAAGTCGAGAGAAAATAGAATTTTTATCCGGTGATTCCACCCCAATTGCGTAAACATTGAGGATGGAGTGCGGGAACTGTTGGCAAGAACTTCGACCACTGCCTTTGGGGTTTTTTTGGTTGGTAAAAACTTTATTGTTGGTAAGATGCCCTTGGGGGAGCAGTAATGGCAATTCGGAGTGAAAAACACAGTGCGCAGAAGAAAGGTCCGTTCACAGGTCTCGAGTCTTCGCTATAGTCTTGACTGGCTTTGGCATTCAAGGAATAGCCTCAAATGAATTCAATGAAATTACCTAAGAAGGTTCATTTTACATTCACTGTTGCTAAAACCCGGAAATCAGTCGGCTGTTATATAATTTCTCACCGCTGGCACTCTCGTTTCATTTAGGTCACATCTGTATGAAAGACGTACGAGCTTTCCATCCATTAATGCAAAAGGGGTTTTGCATATAGTGCTATTTTAGAAGACCGTCTCAAAACTAAAACTTGGGTTTTTCGCACAGAAGCTATGCTTGGGCTTGGGACAAGCCTAAGGGAGGGTTACCGGTTAACTCAGACCCCCTGGGGATCTTAACCATGCGCCGAGATCTAGACAAATGGACGTTTTTGTTTTTCACCTCCATCAACGTAACAACCGCCGGAAGCGAGTTTTGTATTCCGGGTGATCTGGCTTGTCTTGCAAGACGCGATTTCAAGCAAATTTTTCGAGACATTCTGGAAGGGGTAGTCACACACCTCTACCTTCCATTCCATTTTTCTGAGTGTAAATATGTCGTTTGATCTATTAAAAAAGACGGCGAAGTCAAAATAATATGAAACGTTGGTAATCGTATCAACCTCAATGTTAATCCTATAAAAAACACTAGGCCACACACAGGTATTCACAGATACACGCACGAACGCATGCGCACACGCATAAACTCATGTTCTCACACGGACACACACACTCATACACATTACATCACAGCTTCCTGTGTTACGGCACACACGACGAGAAGCAACATTTCGCGGAAACTTGTCCTTCCTTGCGAATCATAGATCGTGGAAAGATCAAAGGAAAGGAAACTTTCAAGTGAAGGCTGACCTATCGGCATAATGGAGCACACAAATCATGCGCCTGGACCGCACCCCGATTCAATCCGCGCGCCACCCATGCTCCACGGGGACCCTCCGCAGGACCTCCCAGTAAAGATTCTCAACCCTTGCCTCTCTCGGGTCGCGTGTATCAAGCGGAAAAAAGAAATAGGTAACGCACAAATGCAAAGACGCCGAGAGCCGCATCTCTCGGGAGGCCCTTGCTACTGCGCCGGGATAAATAAACTTGCAAAGAATGAACTCTCTCACGACTTTGCTTTGTTGCGGTCCGCTCCCCCTTCTTCCTGTGCCGTACGTCGGCATCTCCCTCCTCCTTTCCGAGGCGTCTCGCTACGGCGGTGACGTCGTCTCCTCTTTCGAGAGCGAAAGGACCTTCCGGAGGAGGAGGGCACTCAACAGCGAAGGTGCTGCGAGGAGGAGCCGGCATTCCCGTTACGTCCCGCGGCGCCTCACAAGAAGGAGGGAAGAGACAGGTGAGAGGAGGCGGAGAGCGCGGGCGGAAGGGGTCGTCTATGGCTGTCGCCTGCGGTGGCATCTAGCGCCTCCTCTCCGGCAGTCTCCTCCTTCTACTCTTCTCTCTTCCTTCGGAAGGGCTCGTCGTCCACCTCTCGTTCGTGGCCCATTATTTTCGCTTTCGTCCAGGGCTGTCCTGAATTTCGATATTATTCAGCCGCCAGTCGTTCGTCCGTCTGAGAAAACTTCTTTCCTTCTTTGTCGTTCTGTGCTTTGTCTGTCTACTGGCTACCCTCCCCTCCGTCGTCGACTTTTGTCCATCTTTGGTTCTCTCCTTCTCATTTGCTTCTTCTTTTGTTTCGCCTCCTGGAAGGGCCGCGAGGGGGGCCCCTTGCCGCAAGGTTCTCGCCCGCCCCTCGTGGACGCTGAGTCGACGGACGTGGTTGAGAAAGGGAGAGGGTGAAAGTGTAACGGTCCACCGGGACGCACGAGGTCTGGGCCGAACCGTCGCGTGGGTATATAAGCTCTCGGGCTCTGGACAAGGAGCATCATTCCTATCGCAAGCTTCTCCCATCTCCTCTCGCGAAAAACACACCGTGATCTACCCCACTGCGACCGAAGCACGAGCGCAGCAGTGAAGTTGGTTTTGCGCGGCGTTCGAACCCTTCTCCGTCATCGTTTCTTCCGACACGCTTGGAGTTTGCACCTCACTAGAGGATCCGACCGGGAGCCATGCTGTTTAAGGTAAGGTGCCACGGCTCGGAGCTACCACCCACATTCTGCGTCGGCCGGCGAGTGGGGTTTAAACCCGTGGGATTGAGGAGGAGGAGGAGGAATGCCTTTAATGAATGAAGAGAAGTCAGCCTGGCAGCGAGCTTGGCTTGCTACTCCACATGAACATGAGATGTGCAAAAGTGAAGGGATTACTAAGCTGTGGTTTTACTTGGTTGGCTAGAAAGGGGGGATTTTTCTGGAAAATCAACATTTAGTGACGTTTAGACAGTCTACTGTGGACCTCCGTTCGAATCCCTTGGCTTCAGGAACATCAGTAGGAGGAAATTTCCAAGCTATTGTGAATTTCAGGCTTTCATTTTCTTGAAATTTTAAAGTCAAAATTTCTAGTCTTTCAACAACTCTAGACATCGGCAATTAATTTTTCACTTACCAATTAAATATCAGCTAAATCCTACAGGAGGCATGGCTTATACTCAGTACATGAACATTTGAGGTGAAGGGCATCAGAAAAAAGCGTTGGAGGAGTGGTATAGGCTACGTTTAATGCGTATTACCCATTGGTTACACTAGAAACATGTCGGAGGCGCTTAAATCATTACAAAAACTTGGCGCAGCTTTCACTATTGCTGCAAGGCTGGAGAAATAGCAGAACAGTTGCGCAGTGACGTCACGGCTTGACGGGCGCCCGTGAAGTTCGGCGTTGCCATGCCTACGCTAGCGAAGCTATGCACAGCTGCGCCAGGGGTTGCTAGGCAACGCGAGGTGACGTCATCGCCCCGCCATGCTTTTTGGTGAGACGGGGGCATAACGCTCGGCTTAAACAGCTAAAACAGCCCTGCAGTTAAAAAGAGTTGCTGGGAACGTTTAATGACAACCTACTCATCTAAAGCACACAATTTACTATTGCAAATGAACGGAGGAATATATGCAGCCATTTTTTTTATCCTTGCGAACCTCGGTGAATTTCAGCTGACTCTTTTTAATTAAGGGAGTTTTTGGAATATAATTTGAAGCGTTAGTATACGAATACCACACGAAGAAGCTTAGTTTACACAGAAATTTGGGGAGAACAGTAGACTGCTAAAGGGAGTGGTTCCACCTGTGGTGAAAAACAAAATGAGCTAACCAGTTAATTTTGTTACCCAGTACGTGCGTGCACCTCGACCATCAACGATGTGGCTACAACAGAAAGTTGCTGCGCGTTTTGCGATCATCGTCATAATGTATAAACTGAAAACTCGTTACGATGTGCGTTTGAGCGACATCTTTAACGAGTAACAGGGCGAAACGTTAAACCTGCAGCTAAAAACAGGGAAATAAAGAAAATGAGACTTAGAAGAGGTAAATGAAGCGGCTTGTAAAGATTAAAATTATCAGATGTTGCTACCAAACTTTTTCTTCAAAAGTTTATTATTGATAAAAAACAGATAGTGCTATGAATACTGAGTCGCTCAGCGAGACATACGGCCACGCCGAATGCCCACGCGTTAATTTTAGCTTCGCTGTTGGCCTCCGCAGCAATTGTCAGCGCGCGCTGACGACTATATATAGCGGTCATGATCGACAGTGATGCAGGAAGGGACGGCCGGTGACCTTACCCTCCCAGTTTTTTGCCCTAAACTACTGCACACAAGCGTATGTTGATGGCCCAAAAAAAGACATCAATTACGTCTTCTGAAAGCTCCGACCGAACAATTTTCGGCAGCTACCAACTTCCGCACGGTGGCGCTCGAGTGACTAAGAGAGTAGGCGGCACAAGAGTGGACTTTGAAAGGGCGAAAGTACGGAACTTACGTCTCGGTGTGTTATTTTTTCTGAGTAGATGAACAGCTGAACGAGAGAATAATTTTAAAAGAAAGCGGCGGGAAAAGCTTAGAAGGAAAGTTACCACGACAACCGACAGGGCTCGCCGTCAGGGAACCAAAGACAGTGTTGCATCCAAACTCCATCATTGCTGATTCAGAAAACTCACCACTGTATTTAGGAAATTTATTTTCTTTTTCCCGATGAGAACGCGTAATCACGTGCGCACGAGATATTATATAAACTTCTGTTACAACGACGGAGTTAATGTCTTTTATTACAGTCTAAAATTGCAACAAATTTGACCTGCAGACGAACATGTGTTTAATTATATCCGCAGCTAAAATCACTTCAAATCGGAGTTTAATCATCAAATAAGATAACAGCATCATCAGATGCTGTTCGGAAGTCACGCTGATGATAATTTGGAGGTCACATTCATGATAATAACAGTGGCAAAGGCCAGAAAAGTTGCATCTGCCAAAAAAAATTTAAGTCGCTTCGTTAAGATTGATGCGACTGGTAGCGTTCAGCTTAAAAAGCCGCTTTATTATTCGCGGCAGCAGACGACGCGCTTCGAACGGTCGTGCCTGCAGTGCCACACACCGACTCTCCTAGGGGTTTCCTAGCAACGCGCTATCTTTCCCTCGGGGGATTCTTTCCTTGTTTCTTTTATTGAAAGGCCTCACACTCAGACAGAATGAAGCTTCTTGGCAAAACTCTTTATTGTTCCGGCAGCGGCGTTATTTATAGTTCGAGTGGCAGGCTTCACACAACAGGCAGAATTTTAGGAGGTGGAGCATCTATCCCTTCTGTGCAAAAAAAAAAAAAAAAACGTCAGAATGCGGAAGCCGAAATTAGGCATGTCCTGGCAATTATACGGTGGGGATAATAACGCTGGCGCAAGGCGTACGGTCTCCTTATGGAGACTATAAGTGCAACATGTACAAGCTACACGTCGGCTCTGGGGATTAATTAGATCATGGATTAACAGATTAAGCGCTATGGATTAACTAAGACCGCCTGTATAGGCCACTAACGTGCCTAAAAATCTCGTACCCACAGGCGTCTTTGCCATCTGCGTCCATTAGAAAGTGGGCCTCCAAAACAGTAAACCACAGCCGCAACCACCTTCGGACACCTTGCCGAATAGCTAAAATCAGGTCAACCAAGCTATGGGAATTTCGAACCTTAACGGAAGTATGTGTTGATTATTATAAAATTCGCTACGGTTAAAAGATATCTATGCTTTACATGACAACGGTTAATGCATGAACTTATTTATGTACTGAGGTTCGAACGAAATTGCAGTTTTTTGCTACATGTGTAATGCGTACATGTCTCAGGAAACTGTGGTGACGCATGCACCTACTGTGGAAGCAGATTTTCGGTGGATTCGGCTACAGTAAATATTCGCTTAAAGGGGACGCAGTACCAGCGCCGATTTCCCCACAACGAATTTTCAGTACAAAAAACTTGCTACGTAGCTCCCACTAGGTCGTTATATCACTGCCCTGCTGGGAATAACCACGAACGCTGCTCCATTAGCCGGCGTTGAAAGGCGCAACACAGCGCGACGGTCAAAGTTGCGCGGGCAGCGCGCTCTTCCTCGGCGGGACTCATTTCCGGACCTGATCAGCGCAAGCAAGCGGAGCAGCGGCGGCCGGCATATTTCCCGGATCACGCGCTGAGGCTTTCGTGACCAACCGGCGGCGGACAGGGCCCGCTCGCGTGGCCTGCTCCGAACGTAGTTGCTATCGGAAGAACCAAAGTGCGTCTTACCGCGTTCACCTTTCTATTTATACGGCTCGTGCGGTTCTTCTTCAACTCGGACAGCATGCGAAGGGGCAGAGTAAAGTGGAACCTGGGAACGCACGCGGACAAATGCCCCCGTGATGAGCCCGAAAATGAGTGTCCCAACTTTCGCCGCTGACCCCCCCCCCGTGCGCAACCAACGTCGTGTGGACGACTTTTCGGCAAGTGACCGTAATAGCGTTGCCGTGGTGCCGCGCCGGCCGTGCCAGTTTTGTGAGCGTTACCGGATTAGCTCTTTGCTCGGTGACTTAGAGCGACCTCGACAAATGCCCAGCCTCGCGCTTCGCCACACTCTCGTCGTCTTCCCCTCAGTTTTTGTCTCTCTCTTGCAGTTCCGCGTAGGTTCTCATGTCCGTGACTTTTCTTCTTTCGCGATTTGTTAGGCCTACTTTTATTTTTTCACTTTAGAGTAAGAATACCGCCCCCCCCCCCCCCCCCCCAGTTTGTTTGGGGCGAACTGGGAGGGGGGGACTTGGGTTGCTTTAAACTGTCTGGTGGTGTCTTACACTTTCTGGGCGTTCTATTTAGCCACATTCAGCTTGCACTATACTTGTATAGATAATGAATTGAAATTGCCGCTCTATTGTCTAGTTTTCCTAACCTTTAAAGGCTCTCATTTTCCCAGTGCTTGTACGACGAAATGGAGGGTTCTGATTTCTCTTTCAACTGATAACATCACCACGATCTTCATTTGCTGGCGTGCCTGATTAAGTGCAAAATGTTTCTCCCTTTACCATCAAATCAATAACGTAAAGCGGCTCCAAGATAAAATTTTATCATGGCGTAACGTAATTTGCTAAACAAGAATAACCCTTGAAAATATACAAAAAGCTGCGAGTTTCCGTCCAATAGTACCCGCATTACAAACCAGTACATCTTTAGCTGGTCGGATTCCGGGTTGTAGGCGTAATTTATTTCGTTATATTGGGCACGTTTAGCGAGCCTGGAGTTAGATGTTACTGCTAGGATGAACAATGAGCATTAGAATTCAGCAACGCAGTAAGGGCCATGATTTTGTGGGAGCTTTATCTAAGAGACACACAGGAAATCTGCCATGGTAACACGCGTACCAACCGTTCAAACACCCACGCGGAAAAAATTCCTCGTTTACCTGCCGGGTACGATGTGGTGTTTTCAAACTAGGACGCAGCAATGATATGAGAGGAGCAACAGGTGTAACGTAAGCGCAGTACTCGAGATTATACGAATGCTTGGTAATATATTTAAATAACGGTCCTTTGACATTTCTTGCGCGCATATTATCCCAACGGCCCGCAGCATGGTTGAGGCACAGTATTGTTAACTTCAACCGAGGTACCCAATTAATTTTATATCGTCACCCTCATATTATGTATAACAGATACGATGAGCCAACGGAGACATTGTTGGCATACAATAACGAGTTTTCCCGTATTTCGATTTTGATGATAAAAAAACTGCGCATGCTGAGCTTTCGGTGCCCTAGGGGATTACCGTGGCAATTGTGTTTATTAAGGGTCATGCGGCAAAATTTATTGCGTCGGAAGCACCTTTTTTCGGTTAGCATTATGGAAGGGAAGCATAATTTGGCGTAGCTTCCTTAAATTGCGCTTTGCTGCAACAAGGTCCCCATACAACTTATTTCGTTCTAAAAAACGCCGAAGTAAACAGATGCTGAGATGGTCACCATGCTTCTTCTCTGTGCAGGGGCTCTGCCTAAGCCTGTTGGTGGCCTCGGCCATCGGCGGCGGCGCTTACGGCGCTCGCGGCGGTGGCGGGTACGGCGGAGGCGCTGGAGGTCACCATGGTGGTGGCGGAGGCGGCGGGTCCTATGGTGGCGGCGGAGCTTACGGTGGCGGGGCTGGAGGCCACCATGGTGGTGGTGGTGCTGGCGGTGGTGGAGCCGGTGGCTTTGGAGGCCACCATGGTGGCGGAGGAGGCCTCGGTGGAGGGCTCGGAGGAGGTCATCACGGCGGCGGCGGCGGAGGAGGAGGACTCGGAGGCCACCACGGCGGTGGAGGCGGGCTCGGCAGTGGAGGCTTCGGCGGAGGTCACCACGGAGGCGCAGGTGGTGGAGGAGGTGGCAAATACGGCGGTGGTGGATACGGCGGTGGTGGCTACGGTGGTGGCGGATACGTAAGTGTGCCTTAGAAGAAAACCTCAAGGAGAGATAAGAAAGCAAATGGGGGAACACGGCCTATGGTTCTGCTGTAGTGGCGTGAGAAATTGTGACGCCAAAATTTTAGGTACACAAAGCTCCAGCTCTCTCTTGAGGACAAGCATGCTAACGTTTCGCAAGAATTCCGTTTAGAGCCAATGCTCTTGGACTGCCTGGGTCAACATGCAAGAAATCAATACTAAATACAGCAGAATTGCAGTAGTAGGTTGGAGACAGATTGTAGCTTCTAGGATCAGAGTACTGCTTTAAAGCAGAAAAAAAAAGACAAGTAATAGAGCAAAGCAGGTGGGACTGCCTTTTTTCACCTCGCGCGCTGCCCTTTGTACCCATGCCGTTAGGATGTGGGATGTTTATTTCAGCTGGCACATGTTCATACTGGCTGTTAATAGGAACAGAGACATCGGAGAAAGAAGCGAGCAGGAACAAGCGTAAGGTCTTTAAACATACCTGCTTCATTGTATTGCATTTCCGTTTTCGTAAACAGCCAGTAAGAGACAGTTAAATAAGTTATAAACTGAGCCGCAGTTGAGTGCCCCCGAAAGCGCCACTTATTCCCCAAACGTGTGGGTGTTTTAGTACCCGTAAAGTATTTACAGCCTTTGACCTCAATCGGTGCGGAGAAAAATATTTCATTGCATGCTTTTCGCCTTTAAGACTCGTGATCCGCCTCTAACCTTTGCTGCAGTTGCTGTTATCGTTCACCTCATTCACGTAATTGTACCGTTTTCGCACCGTGTAGGAGCAGCCGACCCCATACGACTTCGGCTACGACGTCAAGGACGAATACGGCAACAGCCAGAACCGCCAGGAAAGCGGTGATGGCAGCGGCACCGTCAAGGGAAGCTATGGCTACACCGACACCAATGGCATCTACCGACAGGTCAGCTATGTGGCCGACCAGAACGGCTTCCGGGCCACCGTCAAGACGAACGAGCCTGGCGTCGGCCCCGCAAGTCCCGCTGACGCTGAGTTCCTTGTGGAGTCCCCGCCAGCCGGTGTTGTACAGCAGTACGCCGGTGCTCGCGGCGGTGGCGGATACGGCGGCGGAGGATACGGCGGAGGCGGCTATGGTGGTGGACACCATGGAGGTGCCGGTGGCGGACACCACGGTGGCGCTGGCGGTGGACACCACGGAGGTGCCGGCGGTGGACACCACGGTGGAGCCGGAGGCGCTGGAGGCTACGGCGGGGGTGGCCACCATGGTGGAGCCGGTGGCGGCGCCGGTGGCGGCGCCGGTGGATACCGCGGTGGAGCGGGAGGATATGGGGGTGGCGCTGGAGGTCATCATGGTGGATCCGGCGGCGGATACTCCCCACCGCCTACCAGGTACGGCGGCGGTGGAGGAGGCGCCGGTGGTGGAAGCGGCCCATGGAAGTACTAGAGATGTCTTCCTTTCTGCTCTGCTAGATGCGCCCCGAAAAGCGCCATTGTTATCTGTCCCGTAGTTGTGTCCACTTAAGCAGCGCTTTTGTCACCGGCCTTCGAGTACGAAAGGAAAACGCTCGATGCTTGTCACAAAAATTCAATTTCTCCCTGCCGGAACCCAGAAAAACCAGCATACTTTACTTTGATTTCAATGTTGCCGCTTTAAATAAAAACAAGCAGTTCTAAATATTCCGAACTAACGAATACGTCAGGAGGGGAGCTCTGTGGTAAGATACGGGAGACGTCAGCTATAAGGGATGCCATTAAAGGGGCGATGTATATTATATTGGTATATGTGAATTATTTCGTATTCACTTAACGCCTTTCTGGGTGCTAGAAGCTTTATCGACGCGGTGCGCCGTAGCTTACGACGAGCGGTGGGCCTCGTTCAGGCTTTCACTGATTCTCGAGAACTTCGCACGTGTGCGTCTGTGTGTCTTGTCCTGCGTGCAAGGGAATGGGTATCGTTGCTTGGTCCAACTGTGATTGCTCATTATGCAAGGGTGTATGTATAGGTTTGTCCCCTCCACTCCTTTAAGACTAAACCGGAGCTTCCGCGAGAATTCCCCATCGCTGGGTAGAGTCTCCCGCGCTGAAAGAGCGATTGGGTTTTTTCCCAAGCTTGCTCGTCGCTTGTGACGGGAATCTCCTTGCATTGCTGGGCTTTGCCTTTCGGGTAATGGCAACGACAGGTTATGTTGTCTTCATTGTGGGCTTGTTTGAGGGCGTGTTTTGGGTTCTTATAATTTTTCTTGTGTGTCTTGCAGTGTTTGTAAAGGAAACTTCGTTTGAATGCCGCACCCATCCCATCGTTCCTTCTCGAGAGTATAAATGGTTAGGGTATTCATCCTGATACGAGTGCGCTGTCGGGTGTTTGGTGCTTCTGTAGCCAATAGTTCGGGGAAGCGTGACGGTTCTGTGTTGTGTGTCTGCGTGTCCGTCTTCAATATTCTGCCTGCGGTTCAAGACGCTTGTCCTGGGCTCGAAAAACACCGCGAGTATACGGCGCCTGTTAGTAGTTCAATACTCAAGCCGTTTTACAGGTGACGGGGTATAGGCTGGCTGTACGCGATGAAAATGCCAAACTGTGTCATGCGCATGCGCGTGTTACTTTCCCTGTTTGTGCGTGAGTGAGTGCCTGCTTTGTAAATGAGACTTGCGGATGCTCGTCGCTGAGCGGTGTGGCTGAGAACGTGTATCTGTCTGGGTGCGCTGTAGTGTGTCGAGAACCTCGTGCAATAAAACTTATTTATGTGTACCACTTTGCTGCAGTCGTTTTTTGGCGTGGCCCGCTTGTCTACATGAAGCGTGCTCGCCTTTTCTCTTTCTTCTTCCTCTCTTCCTCTTCCTCTCCCTCCCTCCCTCCCTCCCTCCCTCCCTGCCTCCCTCCCTCCCTCCCTCCCCTCTCTTCCTTTCTTTCTCTCTCTTTCTCTTTCTCGTCCCTTACCTACCTTCTTCCCATTCTCTTCCTATGTCTGTGTAGCTCCCCTCTCTTGCTCCCTCTTGAGCTCTTTGTCTCCCTGAAGGCCGCAGAAATTGTCCAAGCTTGTTTCTTTCCCAGAAACTTGTGATAGACAATGTGCGTGTTAGCAGATCGACAAGAAGAAGTCGTATATTCTGTTCGAACCGAATTTCACGAGCCCTTGTGCTAAGGCTTGAAGGGGTGGGCAGTGCTACATCTTTCTAGGGAGTTACCGCCATGGATACCGCACCCCTCCCCCCTTTTGAAGTTGCAATTTGGTCCGGGGTTTCCTTCTCGAAAAGTCGCATTCTATCTGGGTCCAGTTAATGCCGATGCACCTATTCTCAGTAATTTAATGCCACTGTAATGCAATAGTACAGCTCAACTCCCATGCAAAGGGATGCCGCTCCCATTGCTCTCATCCCGCCGTTCCCCATAATGCAACACTCAGGGCAGCAGTCTTCAGTATCAGCTCTAAGCACGGTTTGCGCTAATGCTGGCTTCGCTACATAGGTAACGTGCTAATATATGAAATGCAGGCATCAGGATGGATACCAGCCAGGTGATCCGACAAAACGCTATCATTTTCCTGTAATCAGTGAGAATTTCCGGTGCGGACCCGAGTCATCATAGCTGATGATAATAGTGTCCACGTTTTCATTGGACCATCAAAGGGGGGTATCACAGTAGCAGGCTATTACTCTAACATTGCCTGGGCTTGGGTAGCCTACTGCATCACAACCTTCTTTAATTTCATGACTTGTGCTCAGAAATACATCATTGCAAACAATGGGAATCAGCTTCGTGATAGCGAAGGACAAATGAATACTTTTTAAACGTAATCACGTTAATTTCCTAGTTTTATTTTATTTGGTGCGTAGGCTTTGCCGTGAGGAATATAAATGTTTGAGGAAATAAAAAAGAGTGGCGAAATGAGGTAGGAAAGCAACGAAAAAATGAAGTCATGAAAATTGAACAGTGAGGAAACAAAGAAGAGTACTATGGTAGGAGGGCAGGCCTGTCCGATCTTGTGGAAGAACTGCAGCAAAAATTTGTAGTACGTGTTGTTTTTCACCGGGCCGTTGTCGCCAATCGGTTTATCTCACTGCAAGCGGGCTTCGACGAGACTCCAGTTGGTTATTAACATTTGAGTGACATAACTACCTCAATCACTAATCCTAGATCTGGTAACCTAGTAACCTGTAGACATCTAGGGTTACTCGTTTTATTTTTGGTTTTGTGGGTTGCAGTATGTTACGATAAAAAGTATCTGGGTGGCCAATGCAACAGCAGTAATCATCATCATCGTCGTCGTCGTCGTCTTCGCCATCCTTATAGTCATATAGGCCCCTATACTCGGGAACAAGTTAATAAGAACGGCAATAGCTCATGTGCGGTATCACTCCGCCTAAGCGCCGCACCCGGATGTCCGCGGGCCCGCGCGTTTAGAAAGTAGATTACTATGATTGCGTGATTCGTCTGAATTTACTCAAGTAGTTTGTTTGTCGTCGCTGCAGTCGTTTGTAAGCATATTGAGTCCAAAATATCACGAAAACACCTCGCGCCATACTCAAAACATTTCAGTAAGGCACTACTTGTGCCGCGCGGAGCCACATACGGCTGCGGTAATGAGGCACAGCGGCAGCCACCTGTTGTTACTTGTCCACATTACCGGCTTGGAACAAGTATACTAAGTAGCCGACCTTTTTTTAGGACTTCGAAAATTCGGATTTGCTGGATATTTCAGAATTTCCCGAGGAACCGCCAGTTGTCCCATAGGAGAATTTCGTTCCCCTCCAGGTTCGAAAAATCGGTCGGCTAGGAAGCATTCTCTTACAGTCCAGTTAGCTTTCTAATTTAAGAAAATCATTTTGTATGCCTAAGCATCTCTCCCATCATCCTTTCTTCCATCACACAATGGGGTGACCAAATTTTTATTTCAAAATGTTCAGTAAGCCGCTAAGTTTCTGACTCAGAAGTCGTCACCGGCAGTACGCGTTGCTTGTATAGCATTATTTTTAACATTAGATGTAGCCTACAGTTCAATATTGCAGAATGCTTGCCAAATGCCATTTAGTCTATTCTATTTACAAGCAGAATTTTTTTTCTCGTAGTTTGTGTGAGTAGTGACAAATTTTCCAAGATAGTTATATTCGTTCACCTACATAAGCATTTCATTATGTAGGTTAAAGGTAATAATTTCTTCACGCCTTTGCAACAATACTTTCTAATCCACGCCGCTTAATGACATTCTGCTGCTTCGCACAAGGGACGCTGGTTCAATCCTGACCGCTCTAGTTTTTCTGACGGTAGCAAAAAAAAAAAAAAAACAGTCCGGGGGTCGAGATTCTGGCGCACGTTATTATACCCAGGGGATCTAAACTAATTCGTTACTCTCCATCACGGCGAGTCTCACAGTCAAAGCTTCGGCGCAAAAAACACGCGGAAACAGAAGTTCAGCAAGGTGCTAGATCTCTTCATTTTATTTATCCCTATGGTATACAGCGAAGCTTCGCGAGTACATTTTCTGAAGTATTTATTCTTTGCAGGCGGTCTCCGACTCAGTGTACAAGGTAATGTCGTCCGCAAATATCGAGAGGCTTAAATATTCTTAAATTTACGTGTATCTCTGAGCTCTCTCAATCAGGCTTTCTAAATACCCCTTGCATACAGACTGTAAACAATTTTCCAGCTATTGTGTCTTCTTGTTTAGCGCCCTTCCTGAACCGAGAACGCTTAACTTATGAAGACAGATCCTGACTTCAATCGATGCATGCATGGATGGACGTGACTGGTAAAGATCGGGCAATCAGTGAAAATATCAAAGATAGAACCATTATTTGTGCCACAAATTGTGATGAAACATTTTATTTAACACACTTAAATTAAATATGGTCATAAGTACATCGTCCATGCTTATAGTACGTGCGTTTTATCTACAAAAAAGCTTTTGCCCCCGGGGCACCCTCCAGGTGTTTAGAAATCGGCTAAATTATTTGTCAGAACTAGGCTTCGACATTATTGATGATTTAGGGTTGACATTTAGTTTACACATGTCTACTTTCAACGATGCACTAAAAGCACTGTTATGTTTTATATATGCCTGTACACCGGCATGGTATTGGTTGTTTTAGCGCTCTAATAAGCGATATTGCATGGGATATTCAATATACATCATTATCTTCGATTAACGGCCAACCTATCTTCATAAACTGCATTCAAATAGAATTCTTGCTTCACGTGAAGAAGCCATAAGCCTACCGTAGTTGAGGGCTGAGCATTTTTGGAAACAACGTTCGGAGCTTGACTAAGCGCAGGAATGCTTGTCACCCGCGCCCTAGTCAAGTGTTTCGAATTAATTTAAACTACGGAGTGTTTCCAGGGACAATGTCTCTGAAGAAGAAAGTGTATGACAGCTGCATTTTACCGGTACTCACCTACGGGGCAGAAACTTGGAGGCTCACTAAGAGGGTTCAACTTAAATCGACGACGACTTAGCGAGCAATGGAACTGAAGATACTTGTAACATTAAGGGACAAGAAGAGAGCGGAGTGGCTCAGGGAACAAATGCGTGTTAAGGACATATTATTAGAAATTGAGAAGAAGAAATGGACGTGGGCAGGACATCTAATGCGAAGGCAAGATAACCGCTGGTCATTAAGGGTAACGGAGTGGATCCCTAGAGAAGGCAAGCGTGGCAGGGGGCGGGAGAAAGTTAGATGGGCAGATGAGATTAAGAAGTTTGCGGGGATAAATTGGTCACAGTTGGCACAGGACCGAGGTAATTGGAGAATAATGGTAGAGGCCTTTGCCCTGCAGTGGGCATAGATAGGCCGATGATGATGATGATGATGATGATGATGACGCAGTGTTTTAACAGCAGAGCTATTTAAGCTCTTGGTTGCGCCATCTATACGCAGAAAAAATATCAAGAAAATGGCAAACGACGTACACACGTGGGAGATTGGTTAGGAATCTAATGCGCCCTGCTACACAAAAGTGTAAATTAGAAACTTCCCCATTTGAATGAAGAAAGAGCATGTAATCACAAGCGAGAATTGGTAGCTACCACAGCGCTGCTGTGACATCAGGCTTGAAAGGTTGTATAGCCTGGCTTTGATTTTTTTTACAACGCCTTCAACGCGGTATCTGCGCACATTCTCGTACTGTTCGGTATTCTACGGCTGTTTTTCCCCAAAATTGGACCTTGCAAAATTTTTGCTCAAATGCAGTATGTCTCCCTTAACCAGCGGGCGACGTAGCGGCTGTCCCGCTACTGACCGAACCGCTCAGTCCTTCCTTCACGCTTCACGCACGGCCGCACAGGAGGAAGCAGACGCGCCGCAGACGGGAGGGCAATGCAGCCACCGGCCCCGCAAACAGCGTTAAATATGAATCCAACGGAATGGGTCCGGCTCGCAAAAATACGCTGTCCGACTTCGGCGCTTCTGTAGCCCGGTCTCCGCGCAGCCGCTCTTCAACCACGCCAGCGGCACTGCTCGAAGCAAGAAAAAACCTCACAGCGTGCCGGTCAACGAGGATCGGTTTTCTGCGCGCCGGTGCTGTCAAAAACGAGGCCAACGTGTCGATCAGCGCTGCTGCCCGTGCTTGTACGCACCCTACGGCCGCAGCGGGGCAGCTTACCGGTAGGGTTATTTGTCCGTTGCTATCTATATATCGCAAGCACATCCCACTGGCTCCCCCCTCGCTGCTATTCAAAGACCGCACGTCTCAGCGCCATGCCGGTTCCGAAGGATTGGGACTATCGCGGACGAGACGAATATGAAATAAAGTAGACGGAGGGGCAGAGCTGACGAGCGGAAGCATCATTTGCTAAGGGCAGCGCCGGTGGAGCCGACGGGGCTATAGAAAGTCCAAGGAGTGGGGGACCCGTATGGATCGGCCGACAGACCGGGAAGCCGTAGCGGCGACGACGGAGCTGACAGGGGCCGACCCCGTGCTCTTGTTCGATACGTAAGCCACTTCAGCTGGTCCCCTTTCTGTCATCTCGAGCGGCATCAGAAAGAAACGTAATCCCGAAAACAACCATCCGCTCACCGGTAAGTATGCGTTTGGCAGCCGCGTCTAACAGGCTGAAAACCGCATCGCGGGAGGCCGCTGTCAGAACAAACATGATGCGTAGGTATGCGTCCCAGTACGGAGTATACACGTTGCGTTTATAATGCTGTGCTACAAACTAGCACAAGTATCGCGCAACTGGTTTCTGAATTTGGCGTGGGTACGAATTGGTTTCATGTTGTTGAATCTAAATAAAGACTAGCTCTGAAAAAGACCCGTTTGAGCGCAGAAAATTGAGAAATGAGTAACAAAAGCTGTGCCTAAATCTTAAGTGGGATTTTTCGCCTTTAGTTTGTCTTGCAGTAAACAAAATAAAGCTCCTGTGATTAAACTAGATTCAATTTCCGCGCAAAATTTATCGATGAAGATTTGAGGCGAGTAAAATCTGCTGACGGTGGAAAATACAAAAATGATCGTAAATTCAGGGCTGAACCCTGGGGGGGCATATTTTTATTAATTAATCTGACACCATTGAACTATCAGAAGGACTTGCGTTCGGGCTAGTTGGTATTCCATAATTTCTAGCTTAAGCGTACTACGAAAAAAAGAGCACTAATCAAGAAGGCTAACTTTCAACTGAATTTTATTGCAAGAGGGTATATATATATATATATATATATATATATATATATATATATATATATATATATATATATATATATATATATACAAGAACACAGTTGAAGAGTTATACGAAAGATTATTATTACACAATTGCAGTAATTACAGGTATAATTACAGTGTGACACCGTTACCCTTGTCAGAAAAAAGGAAGAACTGGTCGTGGTTGTAACTGACATGAGTTGGGCAGCCCCAAGTTTGGCCCGTTATTCTAATCTTTTGTGTATCTCGTGACAGCTGTCATTTTAGTCATATATATTTCGCCCTAATTCAAGATAATTCAGTTGGAAGTTAAAATTGTCCTTACATTCTTCGTTCGTGTTATTTTATCGTGCGCTGAAGCCGCAAGTTATGAAACTTTATGGTGCAAGAGGGCATTTTATGCGCGGGAATTTCAACTCATCATGATCGTAACTATAACCAAGAACATCCCGCAGTCCGCTTCACCCAGTGACTGGGCTTGTGCCCCGGGTAGGGAAGGGGGGGCGGGGGATATGTACAATGTATGGCTAGGGAAGTGTGTGGGGGGGGGGGGGGGGGTATGCACAAGGTAGGGCTCATACCATTCGCGCCATACCTTATACAGCCCAAGGAAAGTGGTAGTCAGATACCGAGCTCAATGAGCACAGTCATCCTATTCAAATGCTTATTTCGTGCAAGCTTTACTAATTACGATTAGCCATTTGCATTTAGAAGTTCACCATGTTTTTTTTCATGGTTAGTCTAATCGACCACTTATGTAGTGTTGTGTCTCTTGCACCCTGGCACAGCCTGCCTCTATCATCTGCACCCCTTTCGTGGCTTGCGAATCAATCATCACACGACCTGGGCCACAACAATTCCTTAGCTCCCGAATGACGCCTTCTGGCACCGACTCGCCTAAACGCTTTCGTCCGCGCCGTCCAGTAAATAGAAAGAGCTCGTCGAGCCCGGCCGCAGGCAACTGCAGCGCTCGGCGTCGCCCGTCTAATCGGAGCGAAGTAATAGCGTTATAACCTTTAAGCGTCGGCACCTAGAGCCTCGGCCGCTGAGAAGTCGGTGCCTAAGCCTCCGTGTGAATGGGATTCCTGCGCGCACATCCTGCGGGCAACCCTGGCGACTTATTAGCCTCCATCAGGGGCCACGCCGCGTCCGAGAGATAGCGCGCGCTCAGGCGAAAATTACTCCGCTGGAACTCGCCCTCCTCCCCTCTTTGTTCTCTCTAATGAGTTGACCCCCCTCGGACAAAACAGAGAACGAGAAGGAGCGCGCTTCCTTTTCCTTAAGGGCTCGCCTGTTATCGCCGCCAGTGTTGGCGTACACGCGGGCGAGCTGCGGTCGCCGGCTGCGGGGTCGTGGCGGTCGGTAAGCCGGCGCCCCGGCGTATTTGTTTTCGTTTCTTCCGCCTCACTCCTCGCTGCAGAAACGGTCGCATTAATTGGCACTGCGAATAAAGGGAGGCAAAGCGAGGGAGGGCGAGAGGGAAATAAAGATAGGGACCCCGAGCGGCGAATAATTAAAGGGATGAATTTAGCGGCGCTGAAATGTGGAGGTTGTATTCTGGGAGGCCTAGGGTGTATTCGCGCGCACTGCAAACCGTTTTATGTCTGCTTCGCGCGTCAGCGACTCTACGGCGGACAAAGCTCTTGGGCGCGTTGGAGTATAGGACATTAGCCCTAATGAGGACTTCGGGCTATACCTGGTCTTTTGTCAACAGCGCCGTGGCAATGCTGCAGGGCAGCCGGGGTTGAATATCCTATCGCACGGACATGCGTACTGGCAGACACCGGGCAAAATTAAAAAAAAAAAAAAGAAAAGAAGCCTGGTTTGCTCATGTATCCCCAACGGCGTGAAAATGGCTAGATAACCAGATTCACAACTTACAAATTTTCTGCAACTATCTGCGTAAAATGAACATTAGAGACTATTATCAATTTATATACCCAAATGCATATACAGGGTGATTAATATTAAGTCGACAGGTTTTTTGAAATTCGGCGCTTAGCCTTACGTGAAGACCGCCTTTACCGCGATGTTATGCACCCAGGGGGACACGGAATTAGGTTGTAATTATTGATGTTGGCGGCTTAATTAACTAAAATTGACTAACTAACGTTTCATTGGCTGCAGTAAGCACGACTGTTTGAATTGAAAAGTTAGACGTAGTTATGTTTCTACGCAGTTTCATTTGGCAGAATTCTTCTAGCGCATTCGTACTCCGAGATATCGAACTGAGAATTTTAATTGCTATTCGCATGATTGTGCATGCTAGACAGTGAAAACTCGGGCGAAGCCCTTCCCACTTGTTCTATATTTTGATAGCCGTTCCGCCTACTGCAGATTGTGATAGCGCCAGCCAAGACTGAAAGGGTGGCAGTTATCACTTTTGCCTATGCCTTCATCCCGTTGCCAAACTAAACACCGTACACAACAGGCATGTCACAAAAGGAAGGAGCTTTGCGCCGGTCTTCACTGTCTAGCCTGCGCAATCATGTGAATAGCAATTAAACTTCGCAGTTCGATATCTCGGAGTACGAATACGCTAGAAGAATTCTGCCAAATGAAACCGCTAGAAACAAGATTGCGCCTAACTCTTCAATAAAAACATGCGTGCTTACCGCAACCGCTAAGAAGTTAATTATTCAATTTTAGTTAATTAAGCCACCGACATCATTAGTAACCACCTCATTCTGTGCCCCCTTTAGCGCTAAACCTCACTGTAGCGGTGATTTTCACGTACATTTAAGCGCCTAATTTTTTAAAGATCTGTCGACTTGACTTTGATCACCCTGTATGCCTTCACACATACATACATATGCATATACACATACCTGTACAGATACACACATAAATACGCACGTACATACATACATACATGCATGCGCACATACATGCATACATACACACAAACATTAATTGATTGATTTTAGGGTTTAACGCGCCGACGCAACGCAGGCGATGAGGCGCGCCGTAGTGGAGGGCTCCAGATTAATTTTGACCACCTGGGGATCTTTAATGTGCGCCGAAATCTCGTACACACGGGCGTTTTTGCTTTTCGCCTCCATCAGAAAAGTGGCCGCCGCGGCCGGGAATCGAACCCGCGACCTCGTGCTCAGCAGCGCAACGCCTTAGCCACTGAGCCACCGCGGCGGGTATACACACAAACATACATACATACATACACACATACATGCATGCATGCGCACATTCATACATGCATGCATGCGCACATTCATACATACATGCATACATACATACATACATACATACGTACACACGTACATACATACATACATACATACATACATACATACATACATACATACATACATACATACATACATACATACATACATACATACATACATACATACATACATACATACATACATACATACATGTAGACATTCTGGTTTCACAAACCGGAGTCCACACTTATGTCTTTTTGAAGAGGTACTATTAAGGCGTAGGCTACTAGACATTTTTGCAATTGAAATGTTTTAGGGATGTGTGCCAGATTAAGGACGTCATTATAACTCCCTTTAAGGAAACGTATGCTGCCAAGACGAAAAAGTGCCACACTGCGAGAAACCAGCTGTTTGAAAAACAGAAGTCTCGATATTCCTAGTTTCTCTAGTTCTCCTGGGCTCGCCTTGCGCTCAGATAGGCGAGAGCCAGGAAGACGCGTTCGCTTGAGAGCAAGAAACTGCTGAAAGAAGCGTATGCATGGCAACGGAATAAAAACGTTCTTTATTTCGTAGAAGGCGGCCCCCGGCCGCGAACGTCAATGACAACGTATTAGCCGAGGTACAAAACAGATCTATGTACACGATCGCAACCGAGAAGTTGCACTATCCAAGAAGCCTATACACTGATGCTTATGTTTATGCGGGAAGCAATAGAGAAGTGCGCGAGCACCGAAACACAAGCGGCATTAAGCGTCGCGAGATAAAATAAAGAGAACTTTACCTGAAGAATGAGACATGGCGCATGAAGCGAGCTTCTGAAGCTCGATCAACCGAGGAAGCTGAAGTAAAAAAAAGAGAAAGATACTTCCTAAGGCACCCCCACACCTCCCCCACCCCCTTTCGGCTTCTTTTTCTTTTTTATGGCGTGAGTGACTGACGTGTCTGCCATTCCGGACCGCAGCCTGTGAAGTCAACCGGACATTAAACGGGAGCTTTCAGGCGTCATAAGGACATGGAAAACAACTCGGTTATTGCATAATATTACAAGCCAGGCTTGAGCGGTAGCAGCGGCGGAGGAATGTTTCATTCGATCTCAGGTACGAACCTATCACGATACGATACGCCTTCCCGTCTCCGGTAGTTGCCCAGAGAGGCGCAGAGTCGAAACGGAGTAGGGGCCTTCCACTATTCACATTGCGGTGTAGAGGCAACTGCCTCTGAGGCACTTCCGACGAAGATCCTTTTGCATTCAATGCCCGTGTAGTGGTGTTTTCCACATTTTTTCCCTTCCTGCTTCCCCCGCAGAGGACCCACGCTTTCATTGCCGGCTTCTGTGACTCGGAGAAGGAACTGTTGTAGCAAAAACACGTATAACTGATGAACCTGGAAGATATACATTCAATAAGCTATATGAATGCCACATAATTTCAGCAGGACAAACAGCAAACGGGCGACGTAACGACAAACGTGAGCGGAATTTGAACTGAAGGGATTGAAAATTGAGCCACCACCCAGGATCCCGATGAACATGCGTGTTACCAGACAAAGAAACACAAATCAAGAATCAGCATTCTTGATCATGCAAGTAGGCGACGTACGCCATACCTCCACCAACATTGAACCGAACACAAGGAACGTCTGTTACAAAAACCGAGAAAAGGGCGAGCATTCGGTTAGACCCTTTAAGCACACGACGGACTCCGAGGAACATCGCACGTCCCAGACCTTTAAGCCTAACTGCGGGCGTAACAGGTGTCCATCGACTATTCACTACACACGTGGTTGCTTCCACTCCAGGAGGCGGGTACAGAGCTCCCTGGACGCAGGCCCACACACAAACGCAGGGGTGGGTTCCGCGCGTGCCTCAAGCCTCGGAAGCTGCGCCCCGCCCGATCAGGCGTGCAGACCGGGCGGGAATCTCTCGTGGGCGTCGGGCGCGACGGGGAGTCTGGCGGCGCCGAAGACGGACCTTGAGCCTCCCGTCAGGGCCTGCTGGAACACGCCCTGCGGCGGGGGCTCGACGGAGAGCTGCACGTCGGCCGGGTTCTCCTGCTTGACGCCCGGCTCGTTGGTCTTGATCTCGGCGCGGAAGCCGTTCTGGTCGGCCACGTAGTGCACCTTGCGGTAGACGCCCTGGCCGTCCGTGTAGCCGTAGCTGCCGTGCACCGACCCGGACTCGTCGCCCTTCTCCTGGCGGAACTGGCTGTTGCCGAACTCGTCCTGCACGTTGTAGCCGAAGTCGAACGGCTGGGGACGGTCCTGCAATGGAGGGGCGCAAGGGGAATGAAAAAAATTGTGGTTGATTTCTCCGTCGTGGGAATTGGTAAAACACGAAGGTTAAATAAGCAGCGAAATCCGCAGCTGAGCATTATTTGCGGGTCGCCGCCTGCCGTGTGGGTGTGCTTGGCGAGCGACGTCCTGCTGTCGAGTCGCTTCGGCAAAGGTGTACTGGCGTCATTTCCGGGACGGATATGACGTCAGTGAAATCGTGGGGCATCGCGGCATAAAACACTTTCATGTTAAAATATAAAACACGAAACCGAGCAACCCTAAGCATAACGTCCTCTTTAGCACGAAAAGCTGCTTCCTCGCAGGAACACCTTATGCGCAGGAGTGCACCCTTTATAGGCCGCTCGCTTCGTTGTACAGGCGTCACTTCCGTGATGGATATGACGTCACCGAAATCTTCGTGTATCCGGGAGTAAAACACGTGTTAAAAAATGTGCGCCATCCCACCCTGTGAAGGTCGATGACCGGCGGGAGATGTTTCTATGTTATTGGTCGGCCACAAAGTGCCGCTTAAACAGCGCCGTCGCGCCAGGGAAGCGTTCAGGGTGATTGTGAGTAGGCTTCACTGTGCAGCTTACAGCAAGGGAAAGCCAGCTTCCAAAAACAAACCGTACAGCTATTTTTTAAAAGTCGGTTTCACTTTTAAACACCAGTAGATTTTTAAAAAGGCATTATATGTCACCTGCCACGGAGGCTCAGTGGCTAAGATGTGCTGCTGAGCACGAGGTCGCGGGCTCGATTCCCGGCCGCGGTGGCCGCTTTTCTGACGGAGGCGAAAAGCAAGAACGCCCGTGTTTACGAGATTTAGGCGCACGTTAAGAGATCCCCAGGCGGTCAAAATTAATCCGGCGCCCTCCACTACGTGGCGCCTCATCGCCTGCGTTCCGTCGGTGCGTTACACCCTACAAATATGGCTTCCCACCAAACCCTCAACCTTATATAAAAATATGAAGCGCCTGAGGGGAACAAGTGGCGGAAGCGAAACTGTGCCGAAGTCAGAAGGCGAAGAGCAGCCTTGTTCGTCCTGCGGACCAAAAAAAAAAACACAAATATAGAGAGGCACAGACCGGGTGACGCGAACATCTTGCTCTGGATAGGCAGCGACGCGAAATAGCTGGACTGAGCCGGCTCACACCTTCGCGCACCACCTCTGGAAGAGTGCCTTGGGAGGCGAGTATGTAAAATATTTACCATGGGCTAGAAGCTAGCAAAGCCAGGAAGCGGTGAATAGTCAACGCTTTAGCCAAATAAGGTGCAAACATTAGGTCGCATCTGCAGGAAATAAATCCGCACGCTGTTTACCGATATTGCTGCTGTCCGCAACTAAACAGCCACTGGGCTACGTAGGGCTGAAAATATTAGGTCCCGCGGGTAGTGGGGTCGGTGGATGGGGATATATTTTGGTCTGTGTATACTTGGACTCAACTGCCATGTAATCAGCTTAACAAAAAAGAAAGACAGTGTATTCTACGGCCGCAAAACACTTTTTGTACTTTGTTACCAATCATGTGATGGAGTGGCCGATGTAATTTAATTCACAGAAGCTTGCGGTTGGATGAGCATAACGAACTATTTTTAAAATGATCCGAATTACCCCCAGGGGTGTCCACAGGAAAGTCTTAGATCAAGTTCTTCAACATTCGGTGCAATTGTAGCCAACATTCGGTGGTTCTTTAATAACATTACCAGCTTAGCCACAGGTTAATGGAGATAAATAACACTTAGTGAAAGCGTTCGAACGCTCGAAGGCGCCCGAACGCGTTGCGTATTCGACTAGAATTGATATTTATTTGCGGCAGGGACTACTCGGCTACCAAAAAAGAAACATCGATTTATTTTCGGAAAAATGCATTCCGTACCTCTGAATGCTAGATTGCAGTGGAGTGTTCGGGAGCTCAGCGATTATTTCGGGCTGGGTAAAAAGCTACATGACAGATGATTTAGATAAATACTTATAACACCTTACGGTCACAGAGTGTTTGTTATAAGGTGTTAAAAAGTAACCACAGTAAGCCGCGTGTTTATTCGATTATTTTCCGATCCCATTCGGCAGTATGTAAACTGAACCAATTATGCATCATGTTCTGGATTTCGTATGGAACTCTGTGGAACTCCGCTCCTGTGGAACTCTGTGGAACTCTGCTCCTGTTGTAAATCTTTTTTTTTTTTTTACGTTCGAACTGTCCGGCGCTCGCTAACAGGCCTGCAGAAAGTTGTATATTCCGAGATGGGGGGGAAAAGTTAAAAAAAATATCGCTTATCTTGCTCTCATGAGATAGAAGACGGAAACAACATGCTAATTCTGATAACAACAGAGCTCGTAAAAGTGTCCGGCTATTGCTGACGAACCATTTGCTCGATAAAGAAATTGCTGCCTTTATAGCTCGCTTGGGAATTGTCCCATCCGCACAGGAGTAATAACGAGCGCGGGATATCGGGAAGAACAAGGGAGACCTTTCGGACGACACTGTTCACAACTGCCCCGTGAAGAAGCGTGCGAAAAACAGAGGCAGTGAAGCGCAGCCAAAAAACTGAAACAAACATTATTGGGTGACAACATCACTGGGAGCAGTGCCTGTCACTACCGTACGTGGTGATTGCAGCTTATGTATGTAGTGATTGATGCTTAGTGATTGCAGTATTTATTGCAGCTAATGGCACCTAATGAAAAGAAATAAAAAAAAGGAAGTCCTTATTTCTGAGTGCCATCGGTACTTGCTGCATCTGTGTTTGTTTAAGTCTAGGTACTAAGACTTACCAGTCCACCCGCCTGGCCATAGGTAGAGCGTCCGTACGTGGGTGCCGGCAGATAGTTCGCGGGGGCTACGCCCGCTTGGTGGAATGTCGTAGCCTGGCCGAGACTGCCGAAGCTGTGTCCTTCCGTGTCCAGCGTCTCGCCCCCCCTGCCGTCGTCGCTGGACGCTGTCGCCAACAGCGCACCGAGGACCACCATCTACGGCAACAAGAGATGATGGACCCTATTACCGAACAATCGCATGCAATAATTTATTGTGACGGGCTCCCCAAGTCAGTCTTCCTTTGTTTCTAAGCCAACTAACCTTCAAAGCACGACTCAGGGAGCTTGCAAAAAAATAAATAAAAGGGACAGAAGGAAGTTTGGCATGTGGGTAAATGTTTGACATGTGCGTAAGAATGATTATGTCAGGGCTGTCGATAGCTCAGAAAAGGTGGACAAATATCAGTATGACGATAAATACGCCCGAATATCTTGACCCCCTTTCCACATAGAAAAAGGTATAAAAAGGAGCCTTCGTCAACCCCGCCTTGCAAGAAGCTACGGCAATATTACAGCGCCAGTACATGCAGGTTTATTGCAGCTAATAATTGAATAAAATTTCTGAAGTTGAGAAAAACGGAAACGTAACCCAGACAGGCGGAAAAAAAACTGCATAGTTGGCTAAGCTATTCTGCGGAAAGGGTCGTTTACAAAAATGTGACAGAGAAAATTTGGAGCAACCAGAATGCTTAGCTTCCCAGGCCCGTGTACTTTTCCCGTCCCGTCACAACCAGACGCGACAGCTCCGACACAAATAGCAGAAACAGGAGCGCAGCGGCAGCGTTGACGCTCGAAGACTGCCTACATACCGTGAGCATTTTTGAGCTTGGCTCGGAGCGCAGCGTGGGGCTAAAACCAGGGAAAGCTGATTGTCGTGCAGGAGACACTCGGGGAAGAAAAAAAGCCAAAATTGGTTGTTTTCGGCGAACGGCTGCAATCCTTTAGGTTGTTCCCTCGTCGAGTCCTTAAAACACGTCGCACGCACGCTCTCTGATGCCGACAACTTGGCGACTTGGCGCTTTTATACTGCACGCTGTTTTCTGCCCAGGCGCCTCGTCTTCCACGTATCTCGCGAACGAAAAAAAAAATGGAAAAGTTAGAAAGACACGTCAGGGGCGGAAATGAGCGCGAGTGACGGAGAAATTAAGACAAAAGAAAACGTGTCATCATTAGAAGGTATACGAGAGGCAGGTGAGGCGTCGTCCGCACCCTTTTGCTCATCGTCTGGCGTAGCCCGCGAGTCTCTGTTTTGTTTGCTGTCCCGCGCTGCTTCAAACTCGCTCGTCCTTGTCTTTCGGCGGCCTACATCGCGCGAGGGAAGATGCGAAAGTGAAAGGTGTCGTCTCAAAAAACTCCTCTAAGGCAACCCGGCCCCCTCTGCGTCCTCGCTTTTGTCTAAGCTCTTTTTTTTTCGTTGTTTTAGAGTATTCACGTCGTTTCGGTGCTGGCGGGCGAATTCCTGGCGGGTGAAAGGAGTCTCCTCGCGAGGCCCCCCAGACCAGACGACGAATTTAATTGCGCTTCCTGCAGCTACGCGTTTCCAGGTCGAATGACATAAGCAAGGTGCGCGCTTCGCGCGCCCGCTGGAATTTGGTTCACTCGAGTGGAGACGAAAGTGCGCGGGAAATGTTAGCATGTTACCGTTTTAGACACCCTCTCGGAACAGGATGTCTCGGTGTCACCGTCGTTAAATTCGTCACCCTTGAATGTCGATTACGTAATTAAATTACCCGAGCTGCGGGGAATTATGGCAACAGTACTTACGCGTCCCTTGCATCGGAATGACAGCTGAACACGGTTAGTAATTGATTTAAAATGGCCTATCAAGTGACTGGCTCAGTTGAAGTGGAATTCGCGCGCAACTTTGTGAAAAGCGAGGTGTCTGGCTTCGTTAACGGGCCCTGAAAGCGGTTTTTTCTCTCCGAGGCATAGGATGTTACTGCGGCGCTTATCATTGATTGATTGATTGTGGGGTTTAACGCGCCGACGCAACGCAGGCGATGAGGCGCGCCGTAGTGGCGGGCTCCGGATTAATTTCGACCACCTGGGGATCTTTAACGTGCGCCGAAATCTCGTACACACGGGCGTTTTTGCTTTTCGCCTCCATCAGAAAAGCCGCCGCCGCGGCCGGGAATCGAACCCGCGACCTCGTGCTCAGCAGCGCAATGCCTTAGCCACTGAGCCACCGCGGCGGGTTGCGGCGCTTATCAAGGAAATTATGCGCGTGTGGTCCTTATGTGCGTGCGTGGGTTAAAATATTTTAATGCCTAGGAGATTAAACACTTGCGTGCCACTATAGAGATTCGAACTCAGACCACATTGATAAATGCACGTGAATTCTGACAGCGTTACCGAAGCGGCATTGCCGAGTTGGCGGGTCCAGTTTTACTCAGCGCAAGGATGTGAGTCGACTTCCATATGCTTCCTGTTACACTTTGTGACATATCATAATTTATTACCAGGTGCTTCGCTTTCTCTCGCAATTATTAAAGGTGCTGCGCACGCATTCTTATTCAAGCCTTTAAATGCCCTGTCTTCTTCATTACAAGCCTAGTTAGTGTAGTGCCGTCCCGTCTCCACCCCCCCCCCCTCTTTTTTAAAGTCGATAGCCTTTCTTGGGCTACTTGAACAATTTTAGTCTGTCTGTCTGTCTGTCTGTCTGTCTGTCTGTCTGTCTGTCACTCGATTCAGGCAGCCAACCAAAGTAAAATAGATGCTGCGCAATAGCCTTATATGCCCACAGCCAAATTCAAACGTGTAAGTCCGGTGGCAACGTTGGTACTTGTCAACATTGTTGAACATGAGCAAGGCATTACGCAAATATAAGGTAGAAAATAAACACATAAGTGATATTTGCAGTGTTCGTTTATAAAAAAAAAATATGGGTACTTGATTTCTGAAATACTACATCAATTGCTGAAAGTCGTCGCCTGCTGTTTTTCGCGCTCGTGGCGGCATTTAAGAAATCAAACGGCAACAGTAACGAAGTGTTCCACTAGATTGGCTCCCCGTTCCGCTTTGAACACTCGTGAAATAGGGCAACGTGGATCTATAAACGTAGTAGTAGGGTGGCTCGATTCACGCGCGAATCCGCCTTATGGCAGCGCTGGCATCGAGGCACCCGACTTGGACCCATGCAACGCGGTAAATTTAAATTGACTTTAGCAAAACTCTGGCGTGTGATCTTGGGAGGAACGAGACGGGAGAGGAACAGCATGAGAGGAGAGCGGGAAACAGAAAGGAGGCCTTTACTTGGCAGGGGCGCCAGTCGACTATCGTCATTTGTCGACATTTGCAATGAAAGGAGCAGATACACGGCCATTTTTTTTCTGTGTGTGTGTCTGTCCTTCTACTCAGCTTTTTCAATTTTCGAGAAGGCCAACGCGTGGTAACTAGCCCAAATGTCTTTTCAGTGCCCCCGTGGAACAAGAGAGGAGGTGCTAGGGAGGAATTCCGCGACGGTGATTATGGAGCCGGCGGGAAGCAGGGTACGGCATTCCTGCTCATCCCACAACTTTCCCTCTTCGCCCGCAACATGTACCAAGATGCAGACATTGACATTATCAGACGGTGTTGTCCAGTTTCGCATGCGCAATGTTCATCTTTGTGCCCATGTTAGACGGTTTGCTACTTCACGGAAAAAAAGAAATAAGGAAACAGAAAACGAAGACAAAAAGATGAAAGGCGAAACGAACGAAAGATGGAAAGGAAGAAAAAAAGAAAGAAAAAAGTAAAATAGAAGGAATGAAAGAAATGATTGAAGAAAGAAGGATTCAAAGATAGAAAGAACGAAAGAAACGAACGAAGACAGAAAGAAGGAAGGAACAAAACAGCTAAAAGGAAGAAGAAAGAAAGCATGAAATATAGAAAAAAACAGGAAAGCGAGAGAGGAAGAAAGGAAGAAAGGAAGAAAGAAAGATAGGAAGTAAGGAAGAACGGAAGAAAGAAAGAAAGAAAGAAAGAAAGAAAGAAAGAAAGAAAGAAAGAAAGAAAGGAAGGAAGGAAGGAAGGAAGGAAGGAAGGAGAGAAGGAAGAGAGGAAGCAAGACGGTGAGAAAGGAAGAAAAAAAGATAGAAAGAAAGAGGGGAATGGAGCAAGAAAGTGAGCGAAGAATGAAGGAAGGAAGGAACCAAGAAAGAAAGAAGGAAGGAAGGAACGATGAAGGAAAGGAAAGAAGGAAGGAAGTAAAGTGAAGAAAGTTAGAAAGGGAGGGAAAAAAGGGAGTAGGAGGGAAAGAAGGAAAACGGAGAGACATAAAAAAGCAAGCAAGAAGTGATGGTACGTAGGAAAAAATATGCGCAGCTCGCACTAGTGGTGCAAGGTTGGAGAAACAGCAGAGCTGGCGGCCCCTGTCCCTTCGTCGACGCCACTGTACACGAGCCTTTATACCATGTGACGTCACGGCTTGGCGGGTGGCGGTTAGGCACGACGAGACATGCCTAGGCTAGCGACGCTATGCACAGCTGCGCCAGGGGTTCCTAAGCAACACGAAGTGACGTCATCGCTCCGCCAGGCTTTTGAGTCCGATGGACAGGTAACGCTCGGCTTAAACAACTCTGCTGTTGAAAAATTACGCCCACCTCCCCTCGCGGGAACCCTGGTGTGATGCGACGCTGAGGGGGGTTCAAGCGCAAGCGGAGCGCAACCGTCGACCGAAAGGGCGCCGGAGAGCGGCACACCGGTTATATGCGCAGCGCGCCCGAAGGAGAGGAGACCGTGGAGAGAGAGAGTACTGCACATGCGCAGCACCGCGCGCAGCGCCGCCCACCGGCGGAGTGAGAGCGCGCTGGGCCGCACACCCGCAGATGTTGAGAGAGTGTGTTCGCTCTCACCTGGGCACGCGCCGGCGCCAGTGCATCTGTCGCGGCTATGACGCAACACAATCCAACACAATCCATTTTAATCCAATCCAATCCAAATCCAACCCAACCCAACCCAACCCAACCCAACTCAAGCCAATTCAATCCAATCCAATCCAATCCAATCCAATCCAATCCAATCCAATACCCCTCGCGAAAGTGTTCGTGCTGCGGACAACAACGTACGCACGCACGCAGGAAGGACAAGGCCGCCGACAAGAGATGCTCTCAGCGTCGCATCTAAAATATGGAGGGTTAATTTCGTCGATGAACTGAAAAAAAAGAAGAAAAATATGGCTAACAGGTGTATTCATAAACACAAAAAAAAATGGTGACGATTACGATACTCACTAATAAAAAGTTTGTGCGCAGGGGTAACTGCAGTCTTCTGGGTGACGGCGCATACCTGCTGCGTCTAACATAGTGATAGGGGCATCAGCGAACACGCGAAGGCACGCGATGTACTCAGCGTTCTCTCGTAGTGCGTCGCCGCTGGGGACGCGCTACTAGAGATAGCGAAAAAAATTATTAAAACGGGACTTTACTACAGAAAGCAGAAGTCGTTTCCGAGAAACGGAGCCCGTTTATGATTATGAGTGGTAAAAACAAAAATGGAAACTCTGACAAACCTAAACGCTGACCTTTAACGCGAAGCATTTGTATTCTCTCTGGTGGAGCCTGCAACTCGAATGTGCCCTACAGGAAAGCCAACTTTCTCTGACGATGATGATGATTTATGGGTAGAGTGTAGAAGATGAAAACGCTTCCCTGCGAAGCTTGAATTTCTTAGCCCAACTAACCACACTACTAAGAGTAATCGGACCCCATATGCTTGGACTGCCGCGGAACACCACAGGGCTAGGCCCTATCGCCCTTCCTTTTCAATGTAGCGATGATGAAGCTACCTGTTTTACTTCGACCAATTCCGGATGTAAGTCACAGCATTTACGCAGATTATCACAATTTGGACCGTGAGAGGTAACGATGGGGATATACAAGAATACGGTACAAGAATACGTTACCCAAAACGCCTCGCATGTTCACCACAAAAATTACGTCTTCTTCTACAATACAGCGAGGCCCGGCAGAAGACGAAGACATGACTGTAAGAAAAATCCTTATCTGGGCAGTCCAATACCCAGGACTGAATGCGTACGAATTATAAGGCTGAGAATACATGACAAAGGAACCAACACGGTTACCATGCAGGCACTGCACAATACAGCTGTGCAGATGGGCAGACTCATCGCCCGGATGGCCAATAAACGTCATAGCCTCAACGAAACACAATCCCCTCCGGTGAGTTCAAGCCTTTATCATAAGCAAAATAATTTGCATTACTCCGTACCTCAAACTCAAGAAAGCAGGGAAAGGCAAAATAGATCGATTAATACGCAAAGTCACCAAGGTGGCTGTAGGCGTTCCAACGGCTGCCTCCACAGAAAAATTACTGGAGATGGGCATTCACAACATGTTCGATGAACTTATAGAAGCCAAACGCATTGCCAAATACAACAGGCTAGCTGAGACCCCAGGTGGGCTGGCCATTCTGGAGTCGCTGCACATACCTTACGCAGACCAGAAAAAAACCAGACACTTATTGAAGACGACCTATGCGCCAAAAATAAGTGCCGCCCCGCTCCTCAAAAAAAAAAAAAATGCATACGGAGTACCATCAAGACCGACGGCTAGTTCGTTCTAAAGCGCTCCACAAGCAGTACAGCTCAAACCCAGCGGTATACGTCGACAGAGAGGGCTACCGTGGCAAACGTGCGGTACTGGCCGTGGTAGTAGATCAGCATGGAAATGCAACCTCATCCTTCTAACTCCCTACGTCCAACCCAGAAACAGGGGAAAAGGTGGCCATAGCTTTTACAATTACGGGCACGCAGCCTATTACTATCATTTCGGACTCCAAGGCCGCCCTGCGCGACTATGCATGCGGTAAGATCTCCATCACAGCCGCCAAAATGCTTAAGAATAGCGCTACCCCAGTTTCTAGGCCCATCCGCCTGGTATGGACGCCAGCTCACACGTCTCTCCTGGGGAACGACACGGCACATGAAGCAGCCCGAGGGTGCACGAACCAGGCTGGCTTCGAATCCGACAACATGCCTTCTGTGACGGAGGGAGGGACAGACGGGAAACTTACCGATAGATCACCTGGCGTTGAGACGACTGAAATTTCCTGCTGCCCACACTGCGTCAAACAAATGGCAAACAGTTGCGTGGTGCAGGCCGCAATCAAATGCGTTCCCTCTCCTCACCCTGTGTTCCTGCAGCTATCCCGATAGGTACACAGACTGCTGCAAGTGTTGCAACATTACAGCAGCCGCACTACAGCGCCTGTTCTCTGGCATTGCCCCAATAAGCCACAGGCCTTTGAAGAAGCATGCATACATATAAGAAGTAATGAAAAGGGGGAGGCCACGTTGCTCCGCTATACTCCCCAGATGCGAGCTGCTACAACTGGCCGATGACGCCGCCAGGGACTATGGGTTCGTTTTCCCCGTCTGCGGGGGCAAAGACACCGGACATTTTCTCGCGGTGCATTGGTCTTTAAAAGGGATGGCAATAAAGTCTGTTCACTATCTCTCTCTCTCTCTCTCTCTCTCTCTCTCTCTCTCTCTCTCTCTCTCTCTCTCTCTCTCTCTCTCTCTCGCGCGCGCGCGCGCGCTCTCTCTCTCGCTTTCTCTCTCTCGCTCTCTCTCTCTCTCTCTCTCTCTCTCTCTCTCTCTCTCTGGCGACAGCTCTGTCACGCCCGTCGGCTAAAGGATGGTGTGCACCAGAGGAAAGAAGTGACGCAGGCGTGAGACAGCGCGACGTAAATAGCCCTAACGTCAAGTTGTGAGGTGAACATCGACAGACGCTACCCACAAGCCGACGTAGGATGAGAATGGCGTTGCTCTAAGTGCCGTAAAACTGTTATTCTCAAGACGTTAGGCCTGAAGTCCCATTTTAAGGTTTAGGACGTTAGGCCTAACGTCACATCTTGGGTTTTACCCCCTCAAATCGGCACCCACTCAAAAAGATTGCTCACTGAACGCCAAGCAGTCGGTACCGATTCGCGTCAAACCCAAACTTTGGGCCTACGGCATCCACCCGCGAGATTCGCCATGGGTATTCTATAAAAGTGATGCGTACTTCCAGATTGGCGTATATATTTCGCAGTGTGGGATTTTCCAACCAAAGAATGCATCCTGAGAAAGCTTTGCCCTCAACCATTGTCGTCATTAGACGGAAGGTCGCATGATTTTGTTGTTTTAACAGCGAATCCGTTTAGCAAATCGTACTTTTTCACGTCCGCAGTTAAAAATATCAAGAAATTGCCAACCGCGCGCACTAGAGCGCAGGCCTGGCGGCGTTCGCCAGGCAGTTAAAAAGACCAACACACAAAACACAAGTTAGCCTGAATGGGAGTTTCTTGGCTGGAATACGTCTTTTAAACTCCTCACGACAGGCGGCCTGCTCCCACATGTGGTAGTATGATGGTGGAAAAACTGCCAGTTTACACCGGGGGCCACAAGCCGTCGTAAATAAGCGCATTTACCACGGTTGTACCTCTTCACAAAACGCAGTATCTGGCTGTGATTACTGCGTTTGTCCTAATGGGAGTATTAAAAACTCCCACGCCACCTCCATTTCCTTCCCCTCCTCATTCACCCCTTCCTCCTTTACGCGTCCTTACAAAATGGCTGCCAGTTGGTGTCGTGTGTCGTGTGAGCTCCAGCGCCCCCGAAAATTTATTGCCAGTGTGAACTTGCGGCCGGACGAACGGATGTGAAGTGCTTCCCAACAACCGAAGCTCGTTGCGAACATTGTGGAACCAGCCTGGACTGACGTGCGACGGACTGCAACGTCGCCTCCGTGTCACCGACCTTCCAGCCGACGGAATACGCCAGCGAGCCGAGGCGAGGCCTAAATGCAGTGATCGCTGAGAGTGGCTCGTTAAAAACAACGCGGTTGTGCCTCTGCGAGGTGGTTGAAGGTAAGATTTTCACGTTTTTTATTGTACGCAACATTTTGGCAGACTTGTGCCCCTTCTAGCGTCAAATAAACTCAACGTGTTTCCCGCGCCACTGCACGGGCGATTCTCCGCCACTGGAGGTGAGCGTTGTGCGTGAAAGACGGCACCATGCCCGGAACGTCATTGGGGAGGCCGAAAAGTGTGAAAGCAATGCGTATTTGCGCGGGTCTCGAGCAGAACACTCACTGGTTCACACTCGCAAGCAGAATGAAAACTGTCCGAACTCTGGACGGCTGTTAGGTGTTTTTGTTAGGCTGTGTCTGTGACTTACTGGCAAGCGAGGGTGAAGTTGGCCGGTCAAACGTCGCAGGGCAGCCGCTTTTCTTGAGAAGTAGGTGTGGTGCCAGCCGCGCCTGCTACGAGGAGGGTGACTGCCTTGTGCCGCCGGCGATTAATTGCTTTCACTGGAAAGGGAGAAGGTCGGAGCTCTGTGGGAGCTCTCCGTACGCTATAGGCGCGTGTAACTATAACCAGCAAACGCCATTCGAGGGAGCATTCTGTAGAGTCGACAGACGACTGCTTATTTTATTTTTTTTTTGAAGGGGGGCACGCGCAGGCGTCACACCGACCGAAATTTTTCCTTAACTTTCGGTGAGGGGAGAGAGGGGCAGTGCGGGTGGTAAAACCTGAAGCTCGTTCCGAGAACACTACACGCAAGGAAAAGAGGGAAATGAAGCATTTTGAGAAGTTGGTCGCCACAAGGAAGGGTCGCGCACCTTTTTGAACAGCAGAACACTTCGTTTTGACGAAATAGTGAGCGCAGGTGTCTCGGACAGAAGTGCAATTTTGAGTAGCTTTAAACAAACATTCAGGCATTACGGAAAGTTGGACACAAGAGTGTCAAGTTCAGCGTCTTTACAGTGCCGTTTCTTTTTTTTTTTTTTTTTCAGGTCAGATGCCTAATATGCTTATGTATTTGTTACCGCATATTTAAAGCGTTTTGCTATCCCTCTAATGAATGTGCTGCTGTGGCTTCCAGAAGAACGTGCCAGGGGGTGCGGCAACGTCAGCGTTTGGGAGGCAGGTGCAAGCAAACAGCGCACCGACGACATGCTGACCTCATTGTTTGCAAATGGCTTAAATTTTTTTCGTTGAGGAGTGTTGTAGTAGATAAAGTTCTTACCAAGATACCTTGTGTTCTCGATGTAGGTGTTTTGTTGATTCAGTGTTTTTATTGTCTTATTAACGGGTTCCCACGTATATCGTATCCATGTAATTTTTATGCAATAAATTGACTGTGCAGAAAACAAACTTTTCACGTTTCGCCATTCAACGTTTGAAGCGGAAAAAGACTAGAAATTACGTGATCCCCAACGAAAAATAAAAATGCGGCCTGTGCCCTTATTAAGAACTCCCAAATGCAGTAATAAATTCCACTGCAGCGCATATATATGAAGCGCACAAAAACACACACAAAAAAAACCTCGAATGCAGGTCAACACTGCTCCCAATGCGCCCCCTGAAAACTCCCAGTTGGAGGAAACAATACACTCCCAATGGTACCCCTGGAAACTCCCATTGTAGTGGCAGTAAAATGAAACTCCCATATGCTACTAAAAAAACTACCGAAATAATGGGAGTAAGGCGAAACTCCCATTGGAAAAAGTTTTGAAAACTCCGAATTGGTACTGAGTTATGACACAAGCCATTTACTCCCATTCCGGCTTATTTGTGTTCTGTGTGAAGGAAAGGCCGAGCGCTTGTGAGTGCGTGTCTCGAGACGCGTCCCAGGCGCATGTTTGTGTCAAACCAAGCATACCTGCATAGGGAGATTGGCCAAGATTGCGGCGATCATCCGGCAGTTAAAAAGACCAAGAAAATGCCTAGCGCTCGTGTGTGCGTGTCTCGAAACGCGTCCCCGGCGTATGTTTGTCAAGCGAGGCATACCCACATAGGCAGATTGGCCAAGATTGCGGCAATCGCCCGGTGGTGGTGGTGGTAACACGCATTTATTTTATGTACAAGGGATACAAAGACGCCATGTTACGCTTTAGCGAATTTTGGTGTCTACGGGAGAGGGATTAGGTAATAGGAGTTGGGGAAAAAGTAGGACACATCCTATGGTACATCCAATTGGGTGTGGAATCAAAGGAAATGGTGAAGACCAGAGTCCTCGACGAAGTTTCGTAGAGCGACGAGCAGGCGCCGTTCTTCGCTCTGATTGGAAGTGGCTGGATAAAGCCAATCATTAAGGCTCGGTGGGATTGCCAATCCTACGGTTTTGAAGGCTTGTTCGCGACAGTCGGCAAAACGAGGACAGTCCCACAGGATGTGTGCAATGTCAGCCCGGCTAAGCGCTAGTGTGTGCGTGCCTCGCGGCGACCGCCAAGCGTCCCCGGCGCGGGTGTGCAAGCCGGAGATTGGCCAACATTGCTCCCCCCCCCCAAATAAAAAGCAAAAAAACTGAAGCGTTCGCCCTAATCGAAGCAACACTTGCCCGGAACGAGAAAGACACATCATAGCGTACGCCCCTTCAAGGTGACTTCCTATGATTATCACTTCCAAGGTGACTTCCAGTGATTATCACCTCCAAAAAAAAAAAATGAAGGAAGCTCACACTTATAGCCACAATGAAGAAGAAGAAGAAGAAGACTTTATTTTTCAGCAGACGTTGTTACAATCCCTGCTGAAGGGGCAGGAGCTAAAGGCATTGAGTGCCTGACGAGGGCTCCTGACCCTCTGGAGTCCACAACAGAGCAGTTCACAGTAGAGGACAGGTTCAAATCAAATATGCGTGCTTAGCAATAAGATCCAGCAATACAGAGAAAAAAAAAGTAAATCAAGAAAAATACAAAAAATCGTACATTTCCTATAATGAGAATCACAAGTTATACAATATACATAGAACTTTTTTCTTCAATACCTGTTGCCAGCAGATACAATACAACACGAAATGTTTCCTTACTGATTGTTCCTCATGTCTATGAAAAAATCACGTCTTCACACAGTACAGTTTAAATTCTTTAGAGTGAGACACGCCTAGTGATTGTCATATCTCACTTTCTTTTCTATAAACATCACCTTGGTTTCAGTCTTAAATACGGTTGCACTGGTGCTAAAATTTAAATTATCCGCTAGGATGTTCAAGACATGTGGTACTTGATAAGTGGCCGATTGTTTGCCGTAATTAGTCCTAGTTTTAGGTGTACGTCTTATTGGACGCCGTACACAGTAATGACGGTTTTCTGCGTCACCATCTACATATAACTTGTTTTTGTATACCATCTGCAGGAGGCTAAAGTAATACAGCTGGTCAGCTCTAAGTATTGAGTGTTTTGAAAACGAAGGTGAAGTTGGCAGGTCTTGGAATTTCCCTTGAAAATTTTCGAAACACCGTAATATCTTTTTTTGCAGGACAACAAGCTTATTGTAATTATTTCGTGAGGTTGTTCCCCACACCAAGATTCCGTACGTTAGTTTTAAATAGAATAGAGAATAATACATGTTTCTTTTTAGCTATAGCGGTACTAAGTGTGATATTTTATAAAGGCATCCAACTGTTCGTGCCAGAGCCAGGTCGTTGCGGCAGCGAAGGAGAAGCAAATCAGCTGCAATCGCCGACTTAAACCGTCGTGATGGTGGTGAAGGTTGCGTACAGCTTCGCTACCTCCAAGTCTTACGCGTTAGAGCGAGCTTTCTTCATTTTTGTTCTTTCAGTCAGTCACTGACACGCTATAGGACATCTTTTAAAGACGATGGTCTTTCTTCGGCAATTTACACCCGAAAACTTTGGTCTGCCTGTCTATTTGCCTGTCAGTGTATTATCTGGCTGTCCTTCGATTTGGCCACCTGTCTAAAAGTTAAATACAGCATACGATATTATGTTAAATATTTACGTTAGCATACGTTAAATGTTTACGATAGTAAATAAATCTACACGCGTCGAAAGCAATATTTTGACACAAAAATACAAAATGAGCTCCCGCGAGCCTGAACCTCGTGGCCGTATTCCACGTTCAATAATAACAAAAAGTTCTAGTGGATGTAGCGACCGTCGGAACGATGGAAAACAATTGACTTTAGCAAACTTCCTCCGTATCCATCGTCATAGGAGCGAGACAAGAGGGGAAGATCACGGGAGGTGGACGGGCGAAAGAAGATAGGCGTTTACGTAGCCGAGGCGGCGAAAGACTGCGGTGTTTCAACGACATTTCCAGCGAAGTGAGCAGGTACGCGGCCAATTTTAACACGAATGTGTTTTTTTCCGGGGTCCACCAAATCTTACTGACGTCGTATGTGTCACGGAAATGACATCGCCAGAAAAACTTCGATGGACGCAGCGGTGCCGGGATTCGAGCCACGAACTCTTTCGCCGCAACGGGAGGTACGAAACGCGTTCCCTACTGTGCTATGAACAGGAGCGTGAATAGGACGACATACGCGCCTTATATCCTTCCCTTCAGATGGTGCTGGCATCTAGGAGAGGCGAATCAAGTAGTGCATCATGACGCTAACAAGCGCCGACAGTTGGCACCTCGATGTCAGCGCCTACGTTTACGGAAGACGCGCAGCGTAAGCTGCGGAGAAGATGACTTGCGGATATCGCACTCGTGACACGGTCCGCTGCTCCTTTCGCTGCAGCGGACCGCGTGTTTAGCAAACGATTCGCTAAAAACCCGTTTGGTTTCGTTCGCACGGACGGCTTGCGGGCACCTGTGGTTTCAGTCGTATTTACGCAATGCTCCTACGCGTGCAATCCAATGTCGAACGTTGGTGCGTCTAACGGTGCCATACCGACGAAATATAAATAGCGACGTGCAAGTTCATATCGATGCACAATAAACATTTAACTGCTCCTTTGAAGGCACATTTCCCTTTCGTGATTTACCGGTTCCTATGGAGAGAGGGAACAATTTTCTGTTTTGCTCCGTCGTCCACAATCCTTGCATTGTTTTTTTTTTTTTTAACAAACGCGGCCCAAGAGCCGTTGATTCGTTCTTTGTTTCGACAAGGAGATGGTTGCCCTCCCTGTTCTGTGATGGTGGCCGTGGTCGGTAATTTTAATGACTTCGATGCTTGCACTGCTTCTAAGATGCAAGTAGAGTTCCTGTATATCGCTTAGCACAAGAGTTGCGCGTCTGATTGCCACATGCCGCGGGTTCCAGTTTGACAGAAAGCCCGCTTTCAGTGCTGCGCACAGTCAGTTCTTCTCAACTGTGCATCGGCGGTTGTGGAAGCGGCGGCAGCGGCGGCCGCTCATCTGATAAGCGGTCCAATATCGTGCGCCAGTTTTTGCCCGACCGCTCCTCGCCACTCCTCCTCGCCGCTGCCGCTGGCGCGGCGGCCCGGCGGCAGCTTTTTCACGCGAGAAGGGTGGCTTTCCCGCACGACCTGGAACTCAAGATGGTGGATGGACGCGCAACTCTGCTCCCCTAGGGGAGCTATATACAGGAATTCTAGATGCAAGTGCTCGTGAGCTCCCGGCGACAATGCTGGCGATAGCATGACGTGGTGAAGTTGCATTTTTTGTTCGACGGCGGCGCCGCCCGCCACGCAAAAACGCCTCGTCACGCCTGTCTAGACAGCCAGTTGCCATCGCTCGCAGACGATGCTTCAGATGCGCGCCTGCGGTACGCTTGGGGCACCCCCCTATCGCGTGCGTGGATTTCGGGCCATTTTAAGTAGGTGCCTGCGCGGTAACGTCGTGCGAATTGTTGGGCACACCTTTCTCGATAAGTGTGCGAATCGTGAGGGTGTGTGAAGCAGTGACAAAGACGTTGTTCAGGCCGTTCCCTGTGGACTAAACGACGACTGATATCCGTCGACGGCCCTTAGCATTTTCCATCGGTTTTCGCTGCTTCCCTCTAGAGTGCGGTGAAAACAACTTTCTTGCTGTTTGGAGCCTCCAAAAGGTGACAGTCTGGCTAGGTTTACCGTGTACAAACCAGATGATGGTGAGCAAATTGGCCGCAAAAAAAATTCCATGGCGGGGGCTGCAGCGAGTGTAAGGTCTGTTTTTGTGTGAGTCACAGTGGTGGTGAAGGAGACTGCAGGTGAGGAGCAACATAGGTGACTTGTCGCCAAGAGTCGGGCGTTGACTAATGATGATGATGATGCAAAGAGTTTCCTGCGGAAATTGCGTGCCGGCGGCTGGCTCGAAGGATGGATCAGCACGGAACCAAGAAAACCGGTAAGCTTACTTTTTGAACCTTCATTTTCCCCTAAACGGGAACACTGTATAATCCGTTCATGGGAAATTAGTAATAACCAAGATAGCTACGGCAAACGGGTGAGCGAAATACCAAGCGAAATAGCGAAATTGCCGCTTTTCTGATGGAGGCGAAAAGCAAAAACACCCGTGTGTACGATATTTCGGTGCACGTTAAAGATCCTCAGGTGGTCAAAATTAATCCAGAGCCCTTCACTACGGCGCGCCTCGCAGCCTGCGTTACGTCGGCGTGTTCTACAATCAATCAATCAATCGAAATAGCAAGACTTTTCTGTGTGAACTTTGCGCACATTGTTGCGCTTTGTGTTCCGTGACTGCGTTTGCCATTTACCGTAACCTATATCACCGAATAGCCTTGTCAGCACTACGCGAAAATTTTGGACTGTCTGCCTGTGCGTCCGTCCCTCGATTCAGCCGCCCGTTTAGAAGTTGGAAGTACTCTTGAACGAGGCGTTTATATAATCAAAACATATCCGAAGAACCGAATCTGGAAGCATGCTTCATACTACGGGGCATTGTTGAACAACAACAACAATAAAAAATGCAGATATTTGAGGTAAAACGTAAATATACGACCGGTACATATGCAATGTTTTTTTTATTAGACCAGAGCGCAATTTTTGCTGTAGTAAACAAAAAGAAAACACGACCAAAACAATAGTTTATCCACCAACTACAGGAAAGGGCTCGCGTACGAGCGTTGGTGTCATGGCACGAGCGCCAGGCTTGTGCGGAAGTCTTTTTTGGTTTGGTTTTGGAAGTCTTTCATGTCGCACACACTCTGCAATCAACTTTCCAAACTGCGTTACTTGCTTTTCTTGAAACCGATAACCAATTTTAGTCATTGTAATCTCTTGCTTGTGTAAAACGATAAGTACGGCTTTCCCAGTGTGTTTGCTCTGTGAATATTTGTTGTGGTCTTTTCTGTATTTTTTTTTTGGAAGTCCGACTGATTATTTTGCTGTACCCTGCATATTTGAAGCAATTTTCGTTTTCATTACTGCTGTATGTCACCCCCCTTATGTAATGCCCTATTGGGCCCTTAAGGTAAATAAATAAATAAATAAATAAATAAATAAATAAATAAATAAATAAATAAATAAATAAATAAATAAATAAATAAATAAATAAATAAATAAATAAATAAATAAATAAATAAATAAATAAATAAATAAATAAATAAATAAATAAATAAATAAATAAATAAATAAATAAATAAATAAATAAATAAATAAATAAATAAATAAATAAATAAATAAATAAATAAATAAATAAATAAATAAATAAATAAATAAATAAATAAATAAATAAATAAATAAATAAATAAATAAATAAACAAACAAACAGCGCGGAAGACGGGACTATGGAAGGAACAGACGAGAAAAGCTCTGTTCCTTCCTATAGTCCCGTCTGCCGTGCTGTTTTTAAACGATATAATGTACTAACAAGCCTTTCAGTACATCCTTTTTTGGGTCTCAACAGAAGACGCTCCATCAGCGCGAATACGGGAAAATTGATCTGAATTTAGAAAACCTTCAATGCGTTTGTCATGGCAGGACCAAGAGCGGAGAGGAATTTTGTGAGAGTTGGGCGGGAGAGATGGGAGAGTCAGTGACTTGGCGAGGTTCTCCACGCTTGAAATCGATTTGGATGAACAACAGGACATCAGGAAGTAGTGACAAAGAGGATACACGCCCGAGCAGCAGAGGTCACCAGATGTTACCACCGGCGCGCTGTTCTGGTCAACCATATCTATACTCCAACGGGATGTTGCCGCCGACTCTCGCCGACGAACAAATGAGAGGCGTATGGACTGGATAACATGAGATAAAATAAGATAAGGTTTATTCAACTCATCGATATACAGCAATATCGACGCGGGAGAGGCTAAGCTATCAGTAGGCTTGTGTGGCGACGCCCTGCAGCAGCGATGGTTTCACAGACTGATTGCGTACAACGGGCAGTTATAAAACTTCACAGAAAGAGTAAAACACGAACATCGGGAATACAAATGCAAAATACAGAAAAAGCTTTAAACAGAAAACAAAGTTGCAACAAAATGAAACATCGCTGAGCACCTGAGCTCGGCCATCCTCCTGGACATTATACATTCGTTCGATAAACCGGCACCTGGCATGCTCAGCAGGGCAGCCGAATTTTTTGTCAGGAAGGCTTGGGCTGGTTCTGTGACGACGGACTATTTAACGGCGGGGTTGGAATGACTCTTTATAAAGTAGGGAGGGAGGGGGGAGACAAAACTTTACTACACGATTCACGTCCGAATAGTGGAAATTTCGTTAATTATTCCGTATGTCCAACACAAAATTGATGTGCTGCACGAGTTGGGGACATAGCGTCCCACGGAGATTCCCAGGCGGAGTGACCCAAATATCCCGAGTCGTAGTAGTACGAAACATCAATGAGCCGTAAAGTAGTAGTGGATCCCTAGTCCGGGAATCCAAGTGATGTCCGGGCGACCGACGCCCTAGATGCCAGTAGTTGCTGGGCGTCCAGGTGGTCGCTGGTAATCAGGTTCTCCCACAGCTCATGGAGGGGGAGAGGGGAAGGAAAGGGTGGGAGGTCGGGGTTAAGCGCACTCTGTAATAAAATGTGGGCAAGTGTGCCAGGCTCACAGCAAAAAAAAAAACAAAAAAAACTGGTTGATTTCTCTGTCATAGGAATCACTAAAACACGAAAGTGAAATGTGGAGCGAAATCTGCAGCTGAGTATGATTTGCGGTTGGCGGCTGTCTTGTGGGTGTGCTTGGCGAGCGACGTCCTGCTGGCGGATCGCTTCAACAAAGGTGTACTGGCGTAATTTCCGTGAGGAATATGACGTCAGTGAAATCGTGGGGTATTGCGGCATAAAACACTTTCGTGTTAAAAAATAAACCCCGAAAACGAACAACCCCAAGTACAAAGTACTCTTTAGTACTAAAGGTTCCTACCCCACAAGAAGACCCCGTGTTCAGGGGTGCACCCTTTAGAGGCCGCTTGCTTCGTTGTACTGGCGTCACTTCCGTGGCGGATATGACGTCAGAGAATTCTTGATGTATCCGGGAATAAAACACTTTCGGGTTAAAAGTGCATCGGGCGGGAAATTGAGTGGGAAACATGTGGTGCAAATAGAGGGTGTTTGAGGGGGATAGTGCCGGTGCAGAGGTACTCAAGCGATTGAGAAGCACGAGTCACAGGACCAATGTGTATGTTTATACGTTGGGGTATACGCCACATACCTAACAGTATGGGAGGCCCGGGAGGGATGAGTAATCGGTAGTCGAAAAATCGCCAGTCAGAGAGTTTGTTTGGGATTGACGAATGTAGGTGGCCTCTGTCAGGCCGTAGCCTTTAGCTTTGCTTCGCTTTCCACAGATTGGAGAAAAAGTGAATAAACTTGAATATTCTGGTAACTTACATCATTGTGAAATGAGGGGAGGGCGGTGCAAGAAGGCGGCGGAAGAGGAGTATTATTTGCTTCCGGCGTCTGTATTTCCGATGGTAAGCGTGCTCGTCCCGTGGGTTGTAATCAGTCCTCCGGCACGGGAAAAGGGTAGCTCGGTGACATTTTGCTAGCGCTTTCCTTTCTCTCTACCCCCTACTGGCAGAATCCCATTCCAGAAAAAAAATTGGGGGGAGGGGGGGGGGGTGAGTGCATGTAGGTATTAAACAGGGAAAATAAAAACGGCCCGCCAAGGAAGAAGATCCTGAACTAGGTGGATGTAGATCATGTAGATTCCGTTACGTTCGTACGGGCCACGAAACCCCATTTAGGAATGCAGAATAGCAACACACCAACACCTGCCGTACGAGCCAATCCATGCGCACGCCTTCCAATAATGGATCTTTCCCAGCCTCCACATCGGGGAGGAAGTCGCCTTCGCACCCTGTGCTCACACGCTGAGGCATTCAAGACTGTTTACGAAGACGCGAATCGAAGGCCTACCTTTGGGCTCTGGGAGCTGAAAGGCTGCCTTGAAAAGTGAAACAAACCCGAAAATAACCCTAACCTTGCAAAACCTTCTCGCACTCTTTGCGGAGAATTTTGCGTTGATGAAAACATACGGCAGCATTGAAGTGGGAACCTCTGGCTGTTCGCACGTGGTATGATTGCTCCCATTGCGATAAAAAGCGGAGTCACGCAGATTCCTCTTAGAGCAAGTCGTCAAGGTAGGGAATAATGCCGCCGAATCGAATCTTGAATAAGTAGTAAGTATGGAGCGTAGTGAATTTGCTTCTGATACAGCAAACTCATTTCTTCCAGCGCACACCGTACCGCTCCCCGAATAGAATTTCAAGACAGCGCCGCCAATTTGTAGTGTCCTTTTAATTTCATGAGAATGTGTTGACCGTGCGCACATATTGCTACCGAAGCTTATTATCCATAGGATAAAAATTTCGGTAATTAGCTAATATATGGCACTCAGGTTTGCTAAAACCTGACCTTTTGATCTTGTTCCCAAAAAGCAGTAAATAGGGTAGGTATCAAATTTCCCGAAAATTGAGCCGCAGTCGAGGCGAGGCCGGCTTCATTATCTTGATTAGAAGCCGGAGAAAAAATTATTCCAGTGTCACATTTCTTCGTCAAGTTTTAGTTCATTGGCCCATATGTCATTACCCCACATTTCTTTTTTTTTAAATTTGTGTGTAATTCAAAAAAAAAAAAATCAAATGCTTGGAGCTATGCAATAGAGATAACATAAAAAAAGTAGTCGTTAACTCCTCCCGTCGTCGAAGTTTTTGAAGGCAGCCCGCTGGTAAGTATAAAGTGCCAGCTCCGATTACTGGCGTTCCTACCGCTTTTATATGCTAGAATCAACAGCGGCACGCAAAAAAACCAATGACCGTATTTTGCATAGCGCACCCGTGACCTTGCAGTCAAGTCTTCTAAAATAGAGACGTATACTAAAAATTGTAATGGCGTTGAAAAGATGTTGGCACATATACAAAATCCGAAGTTGCGCGAATTCCACGCTTTGCTCCTCAACGATGTCGGCCCCGTACTGCAATGAGACATCGGTGGTGGAATTCGTTGTTGCGAATGTTTTGTGTTCGTTACCTATTTCTCCTCTCCCCGCGCTCCATTTTATAACGCAACGGCCTTGGAAGTAAATTAAACGAGCCGGAATACCGCATATTGCCCAATGTTATTACTGCCACAAAATGACACCAGCTTCAACAAAAATTGAGGGAGAAAAAGACGCCCGGAGGCGAAATTACGAATGGAACTATACAAGGGCAGGCGTAGGTGCATGATTACTTTTCTCGTTTCGTTTGCTCTCGCGGCTGTTGTTTCGTTTCAACTGGCTTTCCAAAGGTGAAAAAGAGAGGGGAAAAAAAATTCTTTGCACCACGTAATAATTTGGCGAAAAATGAAAAGCGCTCCGGTCGGGCGGCGCTGGTGGGCGAAACTTCAATCAACGGGCAAATACCCACACGGAGACGGGCAGGAGCTGTGGGAACCGTCGTGCGAGCATCTTGATAGAAACAGCGGAAGAAACGGGGTCGCGGGGTCATCTTCCCTCCACCAAACCTTCTCTGTCCCTCCAAAGTCGCCCACTCACTCCATTCACTGCCCTCTCTTCCCGATCCCACGTCTACCGTTCGCTACCGCAGCGGCGGAGGGCTGACATTCAGGTGGCGGCGCGCAGTAGTGCCGTCGATGCTAGCGCCGCCTTCGGAGTACGGCTGAACCCGATGTGACATCCGTTCCCGACTTTTTCCGCAGATGGCGCTGCGGCGCTTCACGTAACTTCACGCGTAGTCTTTTCGGTGGATTCGATGGGTTATTGTTTTCACGAGCGTGACCGCACGTCCACGGTGGTGGGCGGACATCTTTAGGGCGATTCACGGGCTCCATAAATGGGTGTAACTGCCAACGCGACGGTCTTCCCACGCAAGGCAACGCTAGATTATCGAGTAGGTTCGAATAGGTTGCCTGCCGAGAGCGGGGCGGCCAGCCGTGCTTGCACTGCAGAAAAAGGATGCTGTAATTCTGTAGGGATTTTTGTCACGTTACAAAAAACCCCATCACTTAGATTAATGGGCTGACAACAAAAGGGTTGCGGCGAATACTAACTGATGCGCTGTAAACGGCGGAAAGTGCACGTTGAGTTCGTGGCATGAAGGAATAATGAGCAGCTTTAGGTACAGAACAAAAAAAAAGCCGTGGTCTGTATTAATTCATGTGGTAAGACCAAGCGGGGACTTGAACAAAATTTTGTCGATCGAAGCGGCAACGCCTTCTGATGCACTGGTTGTGTCGATTTACAGAGACGCAGAAAGGAGGACTCCCTCTGAGTTAAATTTTGTGCAGACCGGTGTCGAAATTACCCAATATAGGCTCTTCATATTATTTTTTGTGCACACCGAGGTCCCGATTGTGAACCACGACTGGTTCTTCTCTAAATAAAAAAACAAAACCTACATTTCTTTTTTAGCTATATGTCCACATTACTTAAAGGAGCCATGAAGAGAAAATGCAAGTTTGGTTCATAAGAAGGGCTGCTTTGTCCTAAAAATGATACGATTTCATCGTAAACTTCCAAAACGTAACGGAGATATTAAGGAAAACGTGTGGAGCTGTGGCGACTCGCTAGCCAGTTTCCGGCGACTTTTCCATGACGTCACAGAATCTTGTTTGGGCGATTGACGGCGGCCGAACTAATCAATCGCCAGGACACATGGCTGGACAATTGTAGGGCCTCCTCGATTTACCAGTCCTGGACGGACCGCGGACAGCCAGAAGACTGCCCTCGGACCGGAAGCCCCATAGGACTACATGGGAAAAACGAGCGCCGGATCACGTCTTGGGCAGTCCGCGGACGATCCGGGACTGATAATCGAGGAGGCCCGTACTGGGGCCACTAGTTTCGCTTGAACAAACCACTTGAATGCTAACGTGCACCTAACCCACTGAAAAGTATGGTTTTAGAGCTGGCCCATATGACGTCACTCGCGCCGATAACACGTCACTGTGGCGCGAAATTTGAAAGTTCTTAAGTATTGCTTGCGTTTTTATCGGTTAAAAAACGTCTTTAGTGGCCGAAATGGAGCTGAGTGAGGTACTAAAGCCTAACTCTTTAAAGTTAAACAAAGTTTCTCTTCATGGACCCTTTAGAAATGTTAATCCATTATAGGCCGGAAAACTGTTAGTTAACGTACTTTCCACAACGCAATAAACAGGTGGTCGTTGGGGCGTTCTTCGAATGGTTTAAACCACCAATGTACCTACAAAACATTCAATTCGCACGCAGATGTTACCCATTCCTAATGAAAATGAGGTAATTTAATTGCTTTAAGGATTTATCGAGAGGCTAAGGCCATGTTCAGACTACCGACGTAACAGCCATATCGTGAGCTATGAACGTAAAAAACGGCGTATCACGCAGTTCCATTGGCTGACACGTGAAATGACGTCATAATTTTGAAATATTATGACAGTTGGGGCAGCAGTCTGAACCCGGACTAAAGTGCAAATTATGTTATTACAAGTAGACTGTGCCTTTCTGGTAAATCTTCATTCGGGATAAAGAGTTACGTTAAAATTAGCAAAAGAAGACAACAAGACATTCAATGAGTGAAGCCTCCGGACTCTCCAGTTCTGCACATGGCGTATGATCTGCCTGTAAAAAGCGTCATCAAGGTATGAACACGTGTGTAAATACGCATGGCCTCACTCGTATCAGGTTCGTCATCCGTGTGTACACAATACGAAATAAATTGCTTACGCACTCAGCGGTAACGTTTGTAGTCGAGATCATATCGGCCTCGCGGGACCTCAAACTTCTCATCTGAGTCCTCCACAGAGATTAGTTTTGAATGCTTTTATAGTATGCTTTGCTCGATCGAGTGGCGTTTTTTTTTTTCGCCAGTGCTTGATGAGACCGAGCCAGCCACCGGTGCTTCAAGGAACCTGCGCGCTAGCTAAAAATTCCTCGTGCACTTAAGTCTGTTTACGTGATTTGAAGGCTAAAGCCAGTAATCATCACAGAATTCGGCACTGCCGCGTCGTGTTTGTCCCGCTTTCTCAGCTTTCGTTCCTTTGTCTTTTGACGCGAATAACTCCGAGAGGCAGACTAGCTGTCGGAGTTACAAAGTCAGCGCTCTCATCCGCAAGCACCTGCTCTATCCATGTGCCGTCGCGTTCGCCTGCCACGGGGCACACATCAGGCTATTGCTTGTTCCATTCAGCCAGAGTTCCGGGTTAGCGCTGTGGCTGGCGCACTTGGCTGCTTTTTTCTTTTTTGGCGACCCATGCTCAAGTACCACGCGAACCGAAAAGTGTTATTATTGACTTTATCTTCGCAGCGTCGGCCATTTTGGCACCATCGATATGTTGACGCCAAAACGGCGACAACTGCGCTTACTTCCCACTTTCGATGCGACACTTAAAGCTTTAGCCTCAATGATTTGCGGGAAAGCGGTTTCGCTGACATAGCCAGCAACACCAGAAGAACGTCCTCAGATTTGTGGCGGTATCTTCACCACATGGCGCGCGGAAATCCAAGCCGTGCCGTAACCGAGGTCTTTTGGTTAGCCGACGGAGGCCGGCTGGTCTGTTCTTCGAAGCGCCTCGAAGGAACCAAATGCGCGCTAATGCGGGGGCCACTTCGGCGGTGCGATGCCATCTTCCCGGGTAACCAGGTTAAAAGGCAGCGAGAGCAAGAGATCGCGAATCCGACCGAGGGGCCCCCTTAAAACTGGACCGACCTTCCGATTGCAGGCCAGCGAGGAAGTGCGGCCTTGTTAGCAACTATACTGCGGGAAGCCACCGTCCCATCAGGCGCCGCTCGCCTCGTTCTTGTGGCGTTTATATAAGGTAGACGGCACTTGTGTTTTCTTACGCTGCTATGAAACCATTACCGTAGCCAAGCGTGGTTTATGTCACCGACGTGTTTGAAGGCCGTGCGAGGACTGCTGTGCGAAGTTTATTAGGTATTTACGCTTATTTTTTGTATGATGGCATGAACGCTGCAATGATTAGTTAGTAAAAAAGGGAGTGCTAAAAAAAAAGAACCGGTGGGACAAACCGGGTGACTACGACCGCTGGGTGCAGGAAGATAGATACTGCAGGTCGCTAATGAACTTTCATCACCTAAATGGACTGCATACATACCTGTAGACTCGAAATAGTATCGGTTTCGGGATTATCAGTGGTTTTCCCACCCCCCTCTCTTACATTCCTGCTTTCCTCTCTTCCTCTTGCTTTCCTACTTTCTTTTCTCTTCCCATCTTTAAACCTCCTCTCACATCCCCCCTGGTCACAACAAGGAGCGAAAAAGAAAAAGCAACCAGACTGAATGCCAGGGCAGTTCGCCCTTACGTCGAGGCAATGATTGAATTTCCCCGTAGCGTTCCATACTAATATTATGAGACCGCAGTTAGGAGGCGACAGAACCGTCACTTCCTAGCTCCTCTTGTCCGAACGCGAGACAGCGGCAACGCAAGATGGCGACCCAGACCAAACACTGATGATGATCTTCCCCATGAAGCGGGATCATCGGTGATGATGTGATTGTACAAGGGATAAAGAAATGATGGCCGCCAGCCGGTGGTGGGGATGGTCAGCAATTGCTGCCAACGGTGATAGACAAGCATTAGCCCGAAACAAGGCTGGCAATGTAAATACTAGAGGGAAATCTTGCGCTAGCGTCCAGCCGAGCCGCGCCTCAACATTCGTGTCGTCATATACAGGATAAGAAGGTTCCACTTGTCCATGGCATGACTGATGAACAGGATTAAATGTTGTCTGTGGCCGGAAAAAAAGCGCAATATTATCATGAAATAATATTTAACGTTGTTTTATTAGTAAGAAGTGAAGCCCCAAAATATTTATAAGTTATTAAGTTATTTTTAGAAACTTAATGCAAGGCGAAGGCGAAAAGAAAAGTTACCTTTCTTGGTTGATTTTTGCTTCAAGAGCGAAAAAAGCCACGTGGCAAGCCAAGCCAAGCCGAAGAGGAACCCTTCCAGCTGCTGCGGCCATAGGCTGCGGCGGCGCCCACGCACGACGGCACGTGATTGCAGCGAGTTTTCCATCTGGTTTATATCTGCATGAACTTTATGACTAGCCGGAAACAAAGATGAGGGAACATAGAGTTTCACACTAATATTACACTAGAGGGTAATCTGGCGCTGCAATCGCGGGCCGCCGTGGGCGGCACCATTGCAGCTAGCGACGGCCCTCGCCTATTTGGCTGAGCTTGTCGTGTGGCTTCTTTTTTGTCTTGAAACCAAAATCACCGAGAAAGGTAAAAAATAAATTTGTTCTTTATCGAGCATGAACCTTTTAAATAATCCTTTTTGGAGCTTCATTTTAACAATAACAAAACAAATTTAAATGACCTCTTACAGTAATACTGTTGCTTTTTTTTGCAGCCAGAGACAACTTTTCAGCCTGTTCTTGAACCATGCCAAGGACAAGTGGAACGTGCCTTCCCGGTAAATGACGGAACGCTCGCTCAAGTGCGGCTACCCTAGGCAGTGGCGCCGGATTCCCTCTAGTATATTTTAGTATGAAACTCTATGGAAGAGGATGATCCCCAGATAAGGGCTGCTGCTGTCAAGGGCCTACGGATGGGACCACTTCCGTGTTTGGCGTGGCCGACTTCTAAGTATTGAAGCACAACTCATGCAGGCAGCAAACTTAGGCTTACGTGCTCAGGAGACAGAAGGCCTATTTATGGCCATTTTTGGTTAGCCCTGTCGTGCCATCGTTATTCGGCCACCATGTTCGTAGTCAACTACATTGTTCCTTTTTTATCTTTGTTTCAAAAGTTCCCGACGATATTTGTTTTTCTCTCTCACTGCCCGGTGGCCACATGTTAGCCTCCTTCCTCTACTAAAAGGGACTCTGCAAAGCTTCCGATAAACGCTTTCACTATTTCATTCGCGTCTGAAAGCATTACCAAAGCTACATTATCAACAGCACGTAGCGGCTCTGCGTGATGATCTTTGCAGCGTAACTATCCGCCTTCCGTTTCTGCTTCGCTTTGTGGCTTTCTTTTTATAAGGGGGATATCGAATGCGTTTATTGCTCTAAAAGGAAAGAAGCGGCCAATAACTGCTACATTGCTGTGATAACGTAATTCGACCGCTCAAAGCACGCCAAGACTCGAGAAACAGAGATAAATCTTTTGAGCAGGTTTCCAAGTTATCTGGTTGACATAGAACAGTATTTTTTGGCTGACGCACTTTGTGATTCCAAATTTTAGTAATGGATGTGTTTGTTGACTACATCCTGAAAGGTTTTAAAATTTTAGAAAAAAGTTGAAAAACTGTGGCAGGGTCCCTTTAAATCCAGAGCACGAACGTTACGCCAAACACTTATTCGTCATCATTGCATTTTTTGACGCGGTAATTTGTTCGTAGCTGAAGGTTAAGAAACAAACTTATTCGCTTTTGAAACAAAATGTTAACATTTTCTTGGTACCGCTGTTTATACCACATTAACGCTGTCGTGTCAACTGCAAGAGATCAGAGGAAGATCTTATTTCTACCTGCCCACCAAAATGTCGTTCTAACAGTTGCATCGATACATTTTTGTACTCCAGGAATTATTAGCATATTTACTAATGCGTGGCGATACCACCGCCCCATGAAAAAAAAAAAAAGAAAGGAAACCTTTTCTGATGTCAGTGATCCTTGAAGGCTTGGTTCACCAATTCATCTCCAGACCAACTCCACCACCTTTCACTTTATCCAGGGGATGCTGAAGGAGTCGCCCTTCGGGATATACCGCTTGTCTGATTTTATTCTGTCGTTTAATTGGCGACTCCGCGTGTGCTGAACGCTGGGAACCCTGAGGAGTATTGTATAGTAGCGTTTTATACACTTCTACCACTATTTGTCTTTCCTTTCCATTATTTGAGCAACACCTAGTACAACGGCTCGACCCGCCTCCATGGCGCACCCATCAAGACCTTGTGCTGCTGTGGTCAGGGTAGCTGGTTCAATTGCCGGTCACGGTGACTCTATTTATGGTCAAAGGGAAATACAAAAACACCCGTTGTGATAGAGACTTCGACCCCCTTGAAGGTTTCTGATAGTCTAGATTCTAGAAGGTTTCGAAATCCTCACCTACAGCGCAAATCAGAGTCTTGAGCACATTAAACCTCGACTTAATTGAACTTTTATTTCATTTGCGCATAAAAACTTCTTTTTAATTTGTGCACTGCAGAATTGAAGTCTGAATTATTAAGGCCGAAAATAAACAAGCGAAATGTAAACCATTATTCACGTCTGACTTGTGAGCCTCCGTCAATCAAAAAATAAAAATAAAAAATGAAAACATGGCGTCGCGTCTAAGAGGGTAGGAAGAATGAAAAGCTCGAAAACAATGCGATGCTTGCCGAGATATCGCATTTTCCCCTACAAACCACTACGGTCTGGTTTTGTTGCTGCTAGACACACCATTTCCAAACAAAAACAAAAAATGGTTAGAAACACACATAATAGGTTCTTCACTTTAAAACACCTCTAAGAGAAGTGAAGGAGTCTTGGTGACCTGGTGGCTGGTTTCCAAAGCCGAGTTATAACAATCCAAATCGACTAAATATATAATATAGCCACGAAACTGTTTACCAGGTTATCAATGAGCCAAGAATGGAAACGGGGAGACGACTTATATAATAATTTATTTACTTGACAAACGAGTGTGGAGAAATGGGGAAGTGAATGAGGCAATCAAAATAATTTTTTTGAAATTTGTGTCTGATGATCCAGTTGGCGCGATGTATGCATGATCATTTGCTCCTGCGGGTGAAGGCCTCCATGATTTTGTACAAGCGGTGACATTCTGTGAAAGAACAAAAAATTGCATTTGAGCAAACGGTTTGTCTTTACTACGGAAGTTGTTCGTGCCGTATAAACGCCAAAAAGAAAAAAATACACTGCCGTTTTTTGCGCAAAGTTGTGGCGACCTTTTTTGTTGCGCCATGCGGTTGACTTATGGCGTAGTACTAAAAAAAAGGGCTTAGCCATTATACTTTCATTGTCTTCAGGCAAACGGCAGTCTGGCAAAAAATGTCCCATTAAAGTAACACTGTAATTAAAATACCGAACGCATATTGTTCATGCCAGTCATTTCACAACACAAGCATTTCAGAGCTCAGCGGAAAGTCCTATGCAATTCATACACAATGCTGTATAAAAAGCACCGCAAAGCGCCTATCGTAAAAAAATATTTTCTTTTAAAACTTGTAAAGTAATTATAATATTAAGTAGGGTGATATCGCTCTCGTGTTCAGCTTCCAGAGTTAAAGCTCCACATTAATTTTGATCTCCATCATGTGACATATTTACGTCGATTAATTTCTCGTTATATAGACGTCCTCGCCGGGAATTTTTTTCTTCAGAACAGCGGGAAGAAATGCCCGGAGTGTATAATGGAGCTTCCAGCAACGATAAGGGGGCTTAGAGAGCCTCATCCATATTTATACGTTCAGAGAATAAACCTACTCAATATACCATTCGCAGTGCACAGCGACATAAAGAAAATGGCCCAGAAAGCGAGCGGAACTGAATTAAACATGCCTAGAACGCCGCGCTCTCGCACACACACAAAATCAGCATGGAAATCGAATGCAATGAAACGTCCAGAATACAAAATCAAGCAGGCCCTGGGGCTTGAGTGCTCGAAGCGAGGCAAGAAAATGGGCGATGTGCTACAAAAGGATCCAGTGACGTGGCTCGGTACTCACATGGATAAGGATCCGGGCGCCTTTCACGAGTGAACTCCCTGAATGATTCTTCTGCTGAGGTCGTACACTGAGGATGCGTCGAAGGCCGAGCCCTGTTGCTTCGCTGCCGTCGACCGGGCTATCCTTGCCTGGATGTAAGGGTCGCCTACGATGGCTGAATAAGGCAGGGTGTAGTGAGCCGGCTGGAACGTTTGTACGGGCTGTGGCACCTGGTACGTCGCGGGGTCAAACGGCGTGTACTGTTGGTACAGCGCTCCAGGGTACGGGGAAGCGACGGCTTGCGGCGCTCCGACCGTGTGGATCGGAGGCGGCTGGGCGATCACGGTAGCCTGTGGCTGAAGCGGCTGCCGGACTTGAACTGTTTGCTGCGTAGCTGGCCGAAGCTGGGGCTGGGTCAGGAATTGCCGTCCCGTGGGGGCTGGTCGAAGCGTGGGAACGGCCGGTGGCCTGGATGGCGCGGAGATCTTGTGCACTGGCTGCACGGGCACAGAGGCGGCCAACTGGCGGTTGTAGACGACCTGTCCCGGTGGCACGGCGACAAGCGGGGACGCGTCGAGCTTGTGCGAGTCGGCCGGAGTCTTGGCAAGTGCCTTCTTTTGGGCGCTGTCGTGGCTGGGTGAATGGGACTGGGAAGGCTTCGAAGTCCGTGGAGGGGACGTGGGAAGCGGGGGGAGGGCAGGGTGAATGTGCTCGACCGGAAACGTTGGGCGGAACTCTATGGTGGCGACAGAGGTGGGCTTGCGAGAAGTCGGGCGCTTACTGGCACGATGGCCGGCAGGCAGCGCAACGGTCTGGAGGTCCGGCGATTCTTCGGCAGTCTTTCGGGGGGAAACGCCGAACGGCGGCAACTCGATGCTGTCGGGGATCCTAAGCACGTGCTTCTTTGGCGCCTCTGCAGAGAGGGTCGGCTTTACGCCATCCGGACGCTTCCTGAAGACGACGTTCTTGAGGATGTGCTTGCTAGGAGTGCCGCCTTCAGGTTCCCGGACCGTGAATCCGACGACGGGCGCGAAGCTGTTCGTTGTTGGGGGCGCGGGCGCAGCATCGTCACCGTCTCCGTCGAAATCCACAAGGACAGCGGTGACGGAACCAGAGCCGACAGCCTGCCTCCTGTGCCGTGAGTGGAATGGATAGAAGGCTGGAGAGACACCGTATGCGCCCTCTGCCGTCTCAAACGACACTCCTGTAGGTTGTTCTAAAGGGACCTCGACAAATTTGCGTAGTTCGACCGGCGAACTGGGGGCTTTGTTCTGCACCGCGTATTCCTGATTGATCTTGTCTTCCAGCTTCTTCAACTCCTCCGCATCTACGCTGCGTGGCGGAGTCGAACCTTCGTGAATAGATGCGATGCCGTAGCTTCCTTCAGCTTTCTTGAACGAAATACCTTTGCGCGGGTTCTTTTTGAGGGCTTCCTTCGCGAGCCTGTACAGGCTTCCATGGTCATACTCTTCTCTTTTACGGTAGGTCGGTGTGCCAATCACTTTTGTCTCAGGGTGACTACCGGCTGCATCAAGGCTTTCGTCAGCTGAGCGCTTTTGAATACGAACGAGGCGTCCGGGATGGGTCAGCGATGCACCATTGGCTCCTCTTTCGACGTAAATACTTCCGAGACCAAGAGCTTGGGTGAGCCTGCCATTCCCGTTCGCAGCTACCGTTGCTCCGTTCGGAATGGCGAGGCGTCCATTTTGAACCACGGATGCGATGCCATATTCTCCTTCGGGTCTTTTGTAGGAATGTCCGATTGGAAGATTATAGTTCACAGATGGGCCGTTACTGATTGGTGCGTTTGGTAATGGCGGTGCCCTGATAATATTTTCTGCGGGAACTTGACCTGTGCAACAACAACAAAAAAGAAACAGCCCTTACTTCCACACTAGTGACATGAACAATTCTTGATTGTTATAACAAAGCTGAGATCCAATTGCTATCGATCAGTCCACTCGGTGGTGCCACCGGCACACAACCGAGTGTACTAGTACAAAATCGCAACTAGGTATCTGCAGCTAAGAATAATGCCACTTTGAATGTCTCTTGAACGAGCTCCTACGTTGTTGAGACCACTCTCCTTCTATAAGGCATTCATGCAATTCCAACTCGGCGACACCTGAGCTACAAGCTGGATAGTAGAACACGGTAACCATACATTATTTTTAAATTGAATTAAAAAAACATTATTTCTCGTCTGAGCGAGAGGAGAATGGGACTCAGATGGCCTGAAAGAGGTCCTCAGCCTCCTACACACCGTGTCAGCAACGCACATCTCAGTCTACCTCAGTACAGTGCAATTGGTTATTTCAAGTGAGTGAGCGAAACATTTTCAGGAACCTTTTTTTGTATGTGCAAAGTGACACACTCGCCTATCATAAACATTTCAAGCTGGGTATGTTGAGAGTCTCGCGCACAATAAGGTTAGTTAAGCGAATAACGAGCGCTTCCATTGTCCGGTATCAGCCCAATGAAGTCTGCCCTGAATGCGGATGTTCGACGTACCTGATGGAATTCCGCCGAGTCCCAAGCCATATGGGACGTAACGCTGGCCTTGGACGCAGAGGAATAAAGGAAGGAGAATCGTTGCCAATTGCTGAAACGAGCACGAAATCGGGCACCGTGGTTAGTCCAGTGGAGGGCGTTCGGCATATTCCTCGAAAGTCCAGCGCGATCTCAAAAATGGAAGTTCTCCGACTCGGCCCGAGATGCAACCGAGCTTTCGTCGAAGTGAACCGCTTACCTGCGCCTTCATCTTGAATGTGGCAAGGTGCTCTCCCTCGTCGCTCGTTTTTATAACGGGCGTGATCGGGTGACCAATCACGATGCGCCTGCCTCTGGCGTCGCAGCGCTGTGCGAGCTTGAGAGCCCCGCCGCCGGGGTGAAAGTGTATTTCTCGGTTGCAAAAGATCCGTCTGCCGCCGCCTCCTCCGCGATTCCCTTCCACTTGTGCTCTCCTAGCCTGGCGTTAACAAGAAGGAGGCCCTCGTTCTCTCACACAGAGCGGGCTGCAGTGACTATCACCGCAGACCATCTTACCAGACGCGTTCCGCATTCTGAATCACGCGACGCAAGCCACGACGCCGCGAGTCGACGTCCGGCCGGTAGACGGCAAGGTTACAGCATTCGACGACGCGTGCGGGTGGCTACCGGCCTAGGTTTATTAGACACAGCTAGGCCCGAAGGCCCTTCCGTTACACGGGACAGTATTTTTTTTTCGTCGCTTCCTTTTAGTCGGTTTGCGAGGAAACGTCGTAAGAGATATCGCCTCTTTCAGCAGACTGAAGACTAAGCTTCTAAATACTTCTGTAGCAGTCGGCGCGGAATACGTTTTGAATTCTAACGAGGGGTCTCTGTCACCTCGTGGAGAGATTGTATACCGCGAAATAGCGGATTATTGCTTATGACGAAGTACTTGGCAAAGTCGACAATAACGGCGAGTACGGTTGGCAAACGCGTACCGTTCGCCGTGCCAAGTAAAATGGTAATGCGGGCTAAAAAACGGCAACTACACGTTGGCACATTATAATTAAGTGACAATGCGATAGCGGCTGTCGCGAGAGGTGGAAATCGGAAGGTCTGTTCTTACATTCCGCTCACAAAAGCGCTCGCACTCTTTCGCCTAGGGCATCCACTTGCGAGCGCCAGACAACAGCGGGCCGGTCAAGGTGAGGGCGGCCAAAGCGCTAATCACAAACAGGAAGAGCCCGGAGGCGTGGGGTGAGCGGTCTCAGTCGAAATTTCTCAACGAACCATCGTCAGAGCCCCACGTGACGCGCATGTGGAGTGAGTCGTCAAATTCCAGAAATTCAATCGCATGAGCCCCTCCAGGGCAGCGATCGAGGGCTCTTACACTTACGTATAGCGCGGTCTTAATGCTTACGATCTTGACAAAGCGCCCCACTGTGGCGTCGAGTGATCCCGGCGTTGGGCAGGTGTCGGGTGCAATCGGGTCCTTGAGGTATTTCCGGAAAACCGAAAGTTTCGCAAAATGCGAACACTCGGGAGAAGGGTGAGAGAGTTCGTTGTTTTGTAAGAGATATGGCGGCTGGTAGCGGGCGGCGTCGATAATCTGTCCGTGCGTGCGGGGACGGTAGCCGGGCGTTTTGAGAGATACGAGCGCACGAACAACCGGATGGAGCGTATAGCTCGGTCTTAATGCACTCAATGCCGATGTGTTTCACCAAAGCTGGCAGCAATCTACGCATTTTGAGGTAAATCCTGAAGTTGTTGACTCTCCTTGTAGGCATAGCGAACGCGTAAATATGCGAGATAGGCTGGAAAGCAGCTACTGCGCAGTTTCAGAGTCTAAACATAGAGACGGCGACCTTAAACAAAACTGAGCATCACTACCATGATGTGATTTTCTAAAATAGTGTGTGGTTTAAAGGCCGATGCAGCGCATCTTAGGTCCAAGGGACAATGATACGTTTACTGGGAGGAAACGGTTAAAGGACTAGAAACATTGCGCGATGTTTTAAGTTATTCTTACAGTCGCGACGTAGCCACCAACACTGACTTTGCTCACCATGAGCCTGCAAAGTGCGAGGAACACAAAACCTCGTCCGTTCTTTAGAAACCCTCAAACATCAAAGCAAAGGGATGATGACATGGCTGGTGACACTAGCTATTGCATTTTAGCAAAACACCAGCTAATGTCCTTGAATTATGAAACTACGCCAGCACAAACTGCTTGTTTGGGTACGCTCCGAGTTGAAAAGGGAAACGGATGTCAAGTATGTCGATACCGACAAATGCATTATCAAGGAAGGGAAGCGGACGACATGTCTGTTTGCCGGACCTTTGTTTTGAAAGGTCTAGCTGTCTTTGCAAACGCGAGGCCGGATGTGGTGTCACTGCTGTTTTCCAGACCGTCATAGCTGGAGGAGCCTTGCCGTGCCCCCAAATGATAAAAACAATTATGACATGTGTTAGAAGTTCCGGAATGTTTCTCGCTCGTTAGCACTTCAGGAATCTTCTGAGCTGTTTTTTTTTTCTAATTAACGCCCCTGTTGTTTTTTTTTTAAAGCGAAGCTTTAGTGTCCTCCCTGATGCCGTTGTACGCTAATACGCCCTGCAGGAAAGCCAACTTTTCTGACGATGATGGTGAGTGATCACGGGTGAAGTGAAAGAAAAAAATCAGTAGTGGCTTAGCTCTGGTATGCCAGGATATACGTAGCGTGAGCTAAGGTTCAGCAATCAAGTCCAGTCCAGTCCAGTCCAGTCCAGACCAGTCACTGCTCCTCGCGCATGCTCAGCACGGCTCTTCACGAGCCATGCGAAACGGCTATCAAGCGGCTCCGGTCCAGCGTCAGACTTGGCTACTGCGCAATTGAGGCGCACACCTGGGCACGCGCCGGCTCTAGCCCGTCTGCCGCGGCTATGACGCAACACAATCCAACACAATCCACTTTATTCCAATCCCATCCAAATCCAATCCAATCAAATTCAATCCAATCCAATCCAAGCCAAGCCAAGCCAAGCCAATCCAATGTCCCCCGGAATCGAACCTGGGTCTGGTTTTTCCTCCTCCTCCTCCTCCTCCTCCTTTATCTCGTTGCTGCATTTCGACATGGTCGAAGGGAACACCAAGCAGCTGGTGCGACTCGACGTTTGACTACGGAGTGCCCACCCGAGAGTTGCTGTGGGTATTCTCGAAAAGTGAAGCGTACCGTCAGAGTAGCACATACTCCCAGTGTGGAATTGGCCAAACAAGGAATCAATCACGACAAATCTTCTTTTTCTGCTTGTCGGTGACACAAGGTCATCTGATGAAGGGAATTTGCATTTCCTGCTAAATATATAATCCTGAGCATTTCAATCGCGACACCCATACCCGTCACTAAACTAGTTAGTACACAGGCGCCCAAGATTTCGCTTATTTGAGAAACTTCATTGCGAACCCACGAGGCTGATATTCATTGCTGTTATCTGGTCAACGAACAATCAAAACCCCACGTTGCGTCAATGCAATAATCATAACTCTGTATTTCCTCGATTGTAGACGCCTCCTTTCAGCTGAACCCACAATGTTGAAGTGGGCTAGGGTTCTTTAGGTTACAAGCATATCTACATTAACCATCAAAGTTCAGGCATGAAATTCAGTTATCAGTAAGGAATGCGCATGCATACGTGCGCGTACAGGTTTGAATTTGGAAAATACCACGCGCGTGGCAGAACTTGAGAGCGATTCCTGCCCGCACTGTTTGAAACCACGAATAACAATTGATCATTCCCGGTTTTTTTTTTCAGTCATAGTATTCACCCTGCAAAGCAATGCAAGGAGTGATATTTGCGATAATTAGAAGCTACAGAAATATACATATATAATTGTGTTGGATAGGAAGCAAGGACCAAACTACACTGGACATAATGAACAAGCATACGCGTGCCGTTTGAAATGGGGCAACCACGAACATCTAGTAAGCACCAAATATGACGTCGTAATACTTATGGACATGTAACAAGCTAAGATGCCCGTCAGGGCGGGTGTCAGTTTGGTCGTGCACACCTCTGCGATCAAGGATCATTCGACAGTAGTGTGATGAGGACGAACCACAATGTGTGTTTTTTTATTATTTATTGCGGGCGATTGAAAAAAAATCGTAAGGCACCAAATTGTCACTGGATGAAGCAAGATGTTTACGTCACATTAATGATGGAGGTTAAAGGGAAGGGGGGGGGGGACAAGATAATGTCTTAAAGTCCTTCTGAAGAGTTGCTTGGTGGACGTCTAGAAACTGGTTGGGGGTTTGCAATTTACGCCGATAAGAATCAAATATCGGGGATTTGCGCCTCATTTTTAAGCCGTGACGTCGTTTCATTAGTCATTGCGTTTCGTATTTGCTTCGACAGGAAGAAAAAAATGGCAAAAGAGACACGCAGCAGCTATATAAATATTTAAATCTGTTCGAAAAGAAAAAAAAATCCACGAGACCTTAAGCCTGCTTACATGCTCTGAAGGCGACAGCCTAGCGATTATCAGACTCCTTTGCGGTCTCGTGCGCCGGTTCCTTCACTTTCATTTCTTCGTGTTTTGAGGCGAATTCCTCCGACATCCAGACCGGCTGCAATTCGCGCAACAGCTTCCCCACAGTCAGTCGGAGCTCTCCTCCGTGTGCACATTTTCTACTTACGTTCTCTAACGTTCACCTGTCAGGCGGCATACACGGATGATTCTTGATCACTTCTGGCAGGGTGCTGTGTTAGCGCAGTGGTATTGCCCTTAGTTCCTGTTTTGGAGACCAAGGTTCAAATACCACACGATCCTCGGTGGGCTTTTTACAACAAAGCTGTATGCCTGTACCTCCCAATGGCTTCATCGCCGTGGACATAAACGATCTCCGTAAGCAAATACGCCAAGGTGCCAAGTCCTAAGACCCTATGCGCATGCGTCACGCAAATCAGGCATACAGCATATAGCTCTGAATTCGTTTAAGGAAACCGTAAAACAAGCATCGAAACCGCATTGGGGATGATAAGGCGCCTGCGAACAATGGGACAGCCCCCGCCACCTCCACCATGTGTTTCTGGTAAACATGATGTTTGCAGATTATCTTTAAAGGCCAGGCAGGCCTTTTTTCACTAACCAGAGAGGTTCTTGCCGAAGACGTCGAGCGCATGCGTCAGGCTAGACAGGACCCAGCATTTGCCGCCAGAGAAGCCGAGCGTAGTGTCAGTGGATAAGGTATTAGAGTACCGCCACCGAGGCATGCAAGTCACCAACAGTGGTCATTTGGTCGTTCATATCAGTCTTGCGATATTGCCGCATCTACGGCTTCGCCGTTAACTTGGACCGGGTCGTTTGTTAACAGCACTACCGAAGATGCAGCAAAACGGCATCTTTGCACATACTACTGCTGCTTAAATGCTGTTATACGCATTATCTTAGATTCGAATTCGGAACGACGTCAGTCGCGCGCAGCCGCAGAACAGGGAGGACAAGCTAAACCTACAGAATTAACCGACTAAAACGCATAAAAACAAAATGGCGGCGCCCGTAAACCATAGCAATGTTAACAAATGTCCCGTAATGCGAACTGACCAATGATCATGGCGGCGGCACAGAACAGTAGGAGAAAAGAGTGCCGATACCCTGTACCCCTATCTAGGGACAATAGCCGAGCCCAAGCGACAAGTCCGCAGAGACGACGAGAATCATTTCATACGCTCCTCCATCACCATTTGCAGTGGTTTACAAAGCTTTGCTGGACATCCACTTTCGCCGGGCGGGATGGCGACCGAGCTTTCTATTAACAGCGAAAGTGCTGATAAAATCGTTTGCGTATGGATTCCGCAGTTAAAAATACCAAGAAAATGCACCGTGCTCGAGCATGCGAGCCTCGAGCGCGTGTTCGTCAAGCTAAGCATACTTACTTAGGGAGATTGGTTATTATTGGCCACAGAAACCCTCTAGCATTCGCCGTATCGTGGCAACACTTACTCGAAACGAGAAATACATGACATAGCGTACACCGCTCGTTCGTTCTTCCTCTTGTCGTCATTCGCATGCTCTCTGTATACCTTAGAAGAGCCGCGACTTGAATGTCGGAGCTGTTGTAAGTGTACGTGATAACTGACACCATATGGCCCGGCCGCGGGTATTCGCACGGCCGGGGAAGAGGCCACGCCAGCCGCGCTCCGAGAGCTCGGCGAGCAAAGCATCCGCTAGAGACGATACGTCGCGCTTTCGTAGTGGCGTACGAAATCGTCGACCAAAACGACGAGCTCACTTTGGCCTTGCTCAGCATAAGATCATCCCGGCAACCCCAACCACGGCACCACAATGATACTAAAACTAAAACTGAGCTGTGACGTCACTGCCGTAGTTCGTGCAGTAGCCGCAGGTGGGGTGGGATGTCTTGCGGTCCAAGCCTAGAGCATAACTGTAGTCTTCCGACTGCTGATAAGTACTAAAAACTAAAAAGAAGGATTACGTGTCATTTATACTACAGAAGGCAAACCCCCGTAAGCGTTCGACAAACTCTCTTCCGAGTCTCTTGGAAACGCCAAGTATACGTTGAGAATGGGATTATTTATTTTTTGTACACTGTTCCTGTCAGTCATTCAATTGAAACACTTGTCATTACGTGAAACAAAATTAGAATTAGAATTTGAATTTTTATTATTGCACAGGCGCGGCCTCTGTTAGAGGGAACAGTGCCGAGTAGTGCCATGGCTTGTGCCCGAGTAGAGCCACGACTAGCGCCGCGGCAATCTTGCGGCAGTGCGCAATCATTGCAAGAGGTGGAGTTAACCGCCTGTCGCCTGCTAAGGTTATGCAGTGCTTTGCACTGCGGCGGTAGTGCCGTACTGCGTAGCCCTCCACGCGCTGCCGTGTTACCTCCAGTTATCTTTGATTGCTGCGGTCAATGGCTGTTCCTTAGGGGTTTTGCAATTCATTTAGTTTAGTACACCAAATCGCTCTAGTTTAGCCAATCATATGCTACAGCACTCAATTTTCATTTCAACTTGCCAAATAATCTGAATGAAAACACTCGCCGTCAGTTGCACTCAAAAGGATTCCCAACCAACAGGAGTGGCGCCGTCCGCCTCGCGTGTGCTTGAAGATGAGGAGTCATTCTCGAAACCAGTGCGCTTAGAGGCAACGGTTCCCATGGGTGTATTCAGAAAGAGCGCCGAAACCACGTCAACTTGTCATGCAAGTGGATAGCCACCGCTAAGTGCTCTTCTCTACGCCACGTGGGACTGCGTTCTGTCGCTGACAGCGCATCGAAAGCATAGCCTCCTCGAGAATCCCATGCATCTCGCGGAAACCTCCACTTCACCGAAATAAAATTTTACAGCTCTTCACGCAGGCTCAAGTTTCTAAATTCTCCCGCCCCCCTTCATTTCCTTCTGCGTGCCCACGTTATGTTCAATTAAACGTTACAAAAAAAATTAGCGGTGGTTAGCTCGGCAGTGCCAGGATATACGTAGCATGCGCTAAGGTTCAACAGGTTATTTTTAGGCTTCCTGGTTGTCTAGGATTAGCTATTATGCTTACTGTTGCTAAAACGATTTCCAATCCAATCCAATCCAATCCAATCCAATACAATCCAACCCAATCCAATCTAATCCAATCTAATCCAATCGCGGCGGCGGTGGCTCCGGTGTACCAGCCGTGTGCCGTGAGACGTCACTGCTCCTCGCGCATGCTCAGCCCGGCTCTCCAGGAGCCACGCGAAACTGCTCAACCTCGGACAGTGCAGTTCACGCTAAAAAATGTCTTCCTTTTTTTTTGTTTCTTTTTTGTGGGGCATTTCTCAGGCTTCTTAAAGACCAGTGTCGCTCCTAACGTTAGCCGCAATGTTTAAAGCGGGAACTAAAGCAGGGAGAGCCCTACATCGGATAAATGTCGCACCCCTCCTCTTTTGTTTCACTTCGTTATCGCGCACGTATGAAACCGGCTGTGAGTGCCTTGAGGCGTGTACCAAAGTCTGGAAGGAGAAGTGACTCATTCTTTCGCAGAAGCAGCGGAACTCATTCGCGCGGTGGCGTCAGGACAAACAACCAGCTCTGGCGAGTGTGAACGAACGCGCGGGATTTCCCTGGCACCTAAGCGCGAACACGTCGGTGTGATTAGAAGGCGCACCAATGGCGTTATAACTAGGGCGAACGAGAAGCCACTGAAACAGGTGCGCAATGCTTCTCTTCTAGTGCTGTGCCCTAAAACAAGCATAGGTAACCATGACGTAAGTATAAAGGTTTTACCCGAGCCATTCTATGTGATACAAGGACCCGCGTATGGAGCGAAGCTTGGCCATTGATATGCGGCTCTTGTGTACCTAATGCGCTTCAATATGACTAAAAGAGGAAGCAAAGAGAGCAGAAGAGAAGGAGCTAATTTAATCGGCGGATCCACGCCTCTGACGGAATACGAAGACAACGCACAGCAAGTTGTGTACGACCGAGCTGCCGTCTGCGAACGAGAGGGAAAGGGGGGGGGGGGGAAAGGGACTGACTTTCGCTGTGGCTGCCACGCTTAAAGCATAAAGTTCTTGTTTCTAGGGCCGCCACTATCCTGCTCACATCGCCGACTCTCATTCCGGGCGGTTTCGTTTTTCTCCTTCCGTAACATCTTTTTATGCTCTTCTCGCTCTTTTTCGACCCCCTTCCCCACGGCCTCTTCTCCTCGAAGCAGCATTGCTACGTGGGGAAGCGAAACTGCGGGGCGAGACACGGAACAGCCGCTCGGCGGCGGCCGCCATGTCCCTTCGTTTATGTACGCTGCCTTTCCTTCCGACAACGCCGAGGAGTTGGCGCTCTCCAGATGGCTGCGTCCGGGGCATAGCGGGTTATACGGAGGCAGGACGGAGTGCACCACTATCTACGGGCCCAGTACGTGCCCTGAAAATCCCTCGCACGCCGTTCCTGTAGCCTCGACGTTGCGGGATGGTGTTGGAGCCAGCCTACAAGACACACGCGAACGATGTTCTGCAGTCATGTACTGCGACGACGACATGAAACAAAAGTTTCTCAGAGTAAGGGTCTGCGCTCTTTCAGAGGAAGAGTAACTCTTGAATCTTAAAGGGAGGTGGGGGAATAGATAGTAACTGAAGATGTCGGGACGTTGTTGAGAACCAGGAACAAAAATAAATTGCGCTCCTTTGCGCCTACATGATTCAGCCCTACGAAAAGGATGAGAGGGGAGAAATATTGCTCTGGAATCCTTAGCAATAGCAACGTATGTCGAAATGTTGATCAAAACAGAAGGAAGGAACCACGAACCGTGAACAGAAGAAAGGAATCAGGAACAAGGTGGGAGCACGTGTGTCTTTTTGGGGATGGTTGCCCTTTACCTTGTTTCAGCAGCCAAAGTGAATCGAGGCCCCCGGAAGAGAAGGCGAAATCAGGCCTGCGCGCTTGGGCTGACAAATTGTGGGATCACCGAGGCTGACAGCGCGAGCTGTGCTTTCTTCTGTAATGCGACCACGCCGGCTGAGCCCAGAAAGCGGGACCGAGACGTTGCTGCGCTCTTCTCGAACATCTCTCTGGGTGACTCCTGTAGCGTCCAACAATTTGGATTAAAACAACGCGGGACGACGCTTTATTCTTTTATTTTTATGCATCTAAAATATTCGGAAATAAGATTTCTCGGTTCAGCTCCTTGCTTCACGAGGCACACGAGGCACTCGACTCTAAAGTTTCTTGTATCGTTCGTTATAGTCTTTCCACTTACTGACCAGAAACAACGCGTAATCTTCTGAATCCTGTCAAAATGTTTAATCTCATGCATCGATTAGCATGCGAGTCTGGAAACACCTTTTTTTAAGTACTTAATCAATGAGCACTTTATTATTTTCACGATCGCAAAAGTTTATGTGTAAAATTGACCCGAAAATACTGATGTGGTTATTATACCCGGAAGGCTAAAATGATACAATTGTCGCGGTAGCTCCGTGCCTGAGGAATTGTGATGCTGAGCTCGAAAACTTGGGTTCGATTCCCGCCAGCGGCGGCTGCTTTTCGTATTGAGGCGAAAAGCGAAACGCCCGTGTTTTGAGGTTTCGGCGCACGTAAAAAATGAAAATTAATACACATTAGTGAATTCATCACAATTAATACAAAACCATCCACCACGGCGCGCATCGTGGCCAAGCTGTAGCTTCGGCAAGTAGAAATCCCAAAATTTGAATTTTCAAAAACAGGTTTCTATCTTTATGCATTCGGTAACTTGGATTAAGTGTCGGGCTTGTTCTGTTTTTTTTTTTTCATTTTGTTGCCTCGTCATTTTAATTTTGCCAGTGTTTTGTTTGTTATGGGCGAGGTAACTGGTTCTCGCTTATCTCTAGAAGAAAACTTTGTTTTCTTGCGAATTTCTTAGATATTTTACCCAACAAGAACTTCTAGCTGGAAAGGTTCTGACTGGTTTTGGGGTGGCACATATGGATGTTGTGCCTCATTTAGTACACAGCGACCGACGCTCTGAGGGATCATCGGCTACCCGCCGCAGTGGCTCAGTGGCTAAGGCGTTCTTCTGCTGAGCACGAGGTCGCGGGTTCGATTACCGGCCGCGGCGGCCGCTTTTCTGATGGAGGCGAAAAGCAAAAACTCCCGTGTGTACGAGATTTCGGTGCACGTTGAAGATCCCCAGGTGGTCAAAATTAATCCGGAGCCCTCCACTACGGCGCGCCTCATCACCTGCGCTGCGTCGGCGCGTTAAACCCTACAATCAATCAATCAATCATCGGCTGACTACAACTGCGCGTCATGCAAACGCTCTTTTTGTCGGCACAATCTATGCGAATATAGACCATAAAGGAACAAACGGTTATACTTTTGAGACTTTTTGAGCCACAAAAGATTGATATTTTTTCTAAGTTACCCTGCTAAAGCAGTTCGGGGAATATCCTATACAGCGTCATTTGAGCTACCGGTGAAGTGCAGCGTTTTGTAACCAGGGAGTTTGTTGTTACTTGCCGTAAGTTCGCCGTTGCAGGAAAAAAAAATACGAAGAAAATTCCGAGCGCTCGAGATCGCTTGCCTCGCGGCGACCGCCCAGAGTCCTAGGCTCCCGCAGTGGCTTTAGCAAAAGAAAAAAAAATCTCCAGCGCTGTAGTGAAGCGCTACCACGCATGTGAGAAAAAAAAAAAAGAACTCCAGCGGCAATGCTAAAGCTGAAAAGAACCCTGCTTGAGAGAGGTCACCGTGACCACCGAATTCTCTAGAAGCCATTATTGGAGACATGACTACGAGTGTGTCAATCCTTCCCGAGACGACTTGCAGATCCCGCCACCGCTGCCTCGAGTCGATGACGATTTGATTGATTGTAGGGTTTAACGCGCCGACGCAGCGCGGGCGATGAGGCGCGCCGTAGTGGAGGTCTCCGGATTAATTTTGACCACCTTGGGATCTTTAACGTGCGCCGAAATCTCGTACACACAGGCGTTTTTTTCTTTTCGCCTCCATCAGAAAAGAGGCCGCCGCGGCCGGGAATTGAACCCGCGACCTCATGCTCAGCAGCGCAACGCCTTAGCCACTGAGCCACCGCGGCGGGTGTGTCGATGACGAGGAGCTGGTGGAAGTCTACAGTGCTGAGGATGACTTTGAATCCTCCACTCGCCGCGAACAAGACGACGACCTCTTCGTTGCATAAGACGACTATTACTGCACCACAGCTATGCAAATAAACAATGATACTAAAACTTAACTATGTGTCCGGCAATGTTCTCCTACAACCGCTTTGCCATTCAAGTCTTGCGCGCGAGTGCAAGATTCCCTGAATTTTTTATGGCTGACAAATTTCAGGATGGCTCAGATACACGTTTTTAAACGTTTCCAGGTGTAATCAAGGGTTCATTCATACTGAAGGTTATATCACCATCTCTGGTTATGGGCAATCCACCGGTAAAACAGATAAAAGCGATTACCCGCGTTTTCGCTTGACCCATGTGTAGGACAACAACGCTCGGGAAGTTGACCCGGCTTGTACGGGAATTCACCCGTGTGGAATAGGGCGGTGGGAAAACGAAACTCTTTTTTTACGTGTTTTTAAGCTGCTGCTCTCAAAGTGATCGTAAAAACTGAATAACTTATTTTAATGCGGGAACACAACTCGAGCAATACTCTGCTCCACTTAGTTGTTACTCAGAGCGGTCGGTAATCACAAGCCATTCGAATCTGCGTTTCTCCTCCCCTTAATTTAATCCGCTCCCGGATTAGGGGCCTAAGGAATACCCAAAGAAATAAGAAACGCTACAGTGCAATTGCCAAAAACATAACTCAGCGTTGTCTAGTTTGAGTAAGGCATAACACACGGGCATAACCTACGGGCAAAGAAAAAACACCATCCATATAATTGAGTTCCGAAACTTTTGGCCAAAAGTGGCAAGAGATGCCGTGTTTCCGCTACAAAACCTCGTTGCCTGCTGTAACATCTGCTTAATATAACACCATATAATAATATAACACCATATAATAATCGACACCCGGATATCACGACCACTACATGTGTCTTGTTTTTCGCTGTATGCAAAATCTCCATTAAAGAAAAAGAAGAAATAGTGCAACGTCCGGTAAATTTTATCAGAGACGCCAAACTTCGTACTGTTCTGAACAATTAATATTGGCAGCGCACTTCACCCTTCGGCAAACGTAGTTTGATGTACCGTAACTACCCGATTCTAACGCGCCCCCGATTCTAACGCTCACCCGATTTTCCAGGCAAAGAAACCGAAAAAACTTGCACCTCCGTTTGTAACGCGCAAGGAACTTTGTGAGCAAGAAAAACGAATGCGAGAGAAACGGGCGTTTTATTCCCCGAAGTAATCTCACTCATCTCACTCCTCGTCGCTCTCTGCTGACCACAACATCTCGTCATTGGTGCCGTCAAGCGCGTTCGCAATGCCACACTTCTGAACGAACGTTCAACCATGTTCGATGGGATCGTGGCCCACGCCTCGCATGCCCATCCCGCGAGCTTCCCGGGCAGCACAGGACTGTTCGGCCTAAAACAGGCCGGTGTACTTTGGCCGGTGATTTTCTGTCCGGCCGTTTTCCGGCAGCCATGTTCGGCCCATGTCCAAATGTGGGCCTTTTGGCCGTATACGGCCGTACTCCCATGGCTGTCCAACGGCCAGTGTCCGTCGGCCAGTCGACCGGCTTACGGTCAAACGGCCAGATTCCAGCCGTAGGGCTCCGGCCATTCCAAAGCCACCCGTGTACGGCCGAAGTACGTCCGCCGGAGGACAGCCGAGATGCGGTCGTCGGATTCCAGCCGGACTACAGCTACCGGAAATACCGCCTTGCTACGGGCATTGGAGTTCAGCCACAGTACGTTAGCTGTACTGAGGCCGGTCACTGCATGTCGCGCAAGCAGATGACTCATTCGCGCAGTGCAGAAGCAGCACATACCCAGCATTTTGGGTCCAATGCAGCCACATCAAAGTGAGCTCGCGCGCAACCACCAGCCGTCAAGCTTTCAGCGCAGCCTTGCTTAATTACCAGCCTCAGTAGACAGCAAAATTCGTTTATTAAACAGTGCTCACAAATTGTCGTTCCTTTAATTGCTGTGCCTCATTTACTGCCGAACACAGAAAATATTCAGTTCTTTGTAGAGCTTGAATAGATGTATTGTCCAGGTCCTGATATCCTCTGTGGGGCGGCTTACCTGTAATAAACGGGGAAAGAGGAGGGGGGGGGGGGGGGCGGAAGGCGCATACTTTAGTGGGTTGAATTTCAGAGAGATAAATTGCGCCGCTTTTAGCCAATTTCTTTTAGGGCAATATTCCGGAACACTTTCATGCTATGACTACATAAACTATTTTTATAACAGTTGCTTGACCAATTTTGATGTATATAAAACCGGCGTGAATGCCTTTACGAAGCGTTTTGGTTCTCAACAAAACACTCAGGAGCATTTAATATACCTCCTTCACAAAAAAGTATGTCCAGTTTTTGCCCATTTTTCTTGCAAAGACATTTTCTACTCGATCAACTTTTCTGATGATCTTGCGCAGGGCTGATCCTAAGAAGGAGCGAACAGGTACTTTCATTTTCAATCTATTTTAATGTTGTTGTCATGAGTATACGTCCACACCACTTAATAGTCCAAAAGAGCTTAATTTTCTTCTAATGTCATACTACGTTCAAAAAATTCTAGACGCGTCGCGAATGACGCCTTGCTTCAGGTGGCTGCAGTTGTATCCCTCTGTGTTCACGCAAGGAAAGTAGTAAAATTAGAGTTACATAACTTTGTTCAAACCAATAACATAGCAATGGTAGTATGCATACAGGAAACATTGCATACTGCAACGAATAGGGCAATAAATATTTTATTGGTCAAGGTTGAATGCGTAGGGTTCTCAACCCGTCGGAGGCAAACTTGCGCCTCTGGAAGTTTTTATTTATTTATTTATTTTTATTCATTTATTTATTCATTGTTTTATTTATCTATTTATTTGATGCCTGCTTGCCTTTGCATGCATTACAGAAGGGAGATACATAACATTAAGCCTTAAATATGAGACAAAATAACAAAATAATTCTACAAAGCGCGCTGAAAATCGTCAATGTAAAGAGTTAACGCAATCCTACGTGGAAGATAATTACACTGCAGTATTGATGTAAAATAAAATGAATCGCGCAAGGCGTCACCTTTAAAGGAAAGTTAATAATTTGCTTTAAGCTAGCGGTCCCACTTTGCGATATGTAGAATGGCGCTTGGACATACTTCTCCCCTTCTACAACAGTTTTCGAATGATAGATATTACGAAAAAAGTTAAACCTGTGGTTTCGTCTGTGATCTTTCACGTCCTGCCATTTCAGTTTATTTTTACTTTCTCTCATGCTAAGTTGAGCGTGCCAATTACCTAATACGAATCGCACTGACATATTCTGTATGTTTTCGAGCGTATCAACGAGCTCTTTGGTGTAGGGATCCACGAAAACACATGCGTACTCCAAGATTGAGCGCACATGAGTTAAATACGGTTGTTCTTTTCAGTTAGATGGAGGTTCACTGAAATTTCGTCTCAGAAAGCCAAAAACATATGCAGCCGTAACTTTTACGGTGTGCACCTGCCTATTTAACCTCTAACCACTCCCTAAATAAACTCCTAGGTATTTATATTCCTCGGCCGTTGTCACAGCAGCATAATTTACGGTATACGTATCCCATTGGAATGAAGGGTTTCTTGTAAAGGTGCCGTTAACAGACTGTTAACATAATCGCCAGCATCCTAGCAAACACGGATTTTGTCAGGATGTTAACATCCAAAAACTTTTCTGAATCAGCACACCACGATGTTATTATATGCGAATAAAGCTGCAGGTATACGGAATCACGTTCATTCGCTATAGTCCGGTTAACTACACAGTACTTTTGAACAAAGCTATAGGACCAATGGTAATAACAATGCAAAAACCGATTCATTCAGTTCATAGGATGAAATGTACTACGCAGAGGGTGATATGCAACACCATCATTTGCTTTTATGCAGTCCAAGAATATACAGTCAACCACTTTAAGCTTATCTATTTCAAGCGCCAAATCGTGCGTGAACTCAACAATCTGCGTTGAGCAAGAAAATCCTGACAAAATCCGTGTTTTCTAGGATGCTGGCGATTATGTTTAACCAAATGAGTCATATCCAAAGAGTAGCTAAGCTCACCTCCAAACATCGGAACTAAATTAACAGCTAGGCTTCGTCAGTGACAACGCTCTGTTGTTATCGCAAATTTAAAATAATTTTTTTTTCTAAATAGGCCGTCATAAAATCCCCAGAAGTAACATAGTGCAGGGCATGAAGTTGATCCTACCAATGCACGAGCGAGTCTCTTCTACGTTTATCACCAACAACATAGTGCAACATTGCTTGTCGCAGTTTAATTGTAAGCAGAATAACTTGCGCTTTTGCTCCCACTTGCCTTTCTTTGGTGGGGAGTCCTTGACATGGTGGCGGTTTAGCTCCTGCGTGGTTGCCGCTTGCTCGACGCCCTTGAAGGCCAGTTATTTTGGTGAACCATCTCCATCTCGGATCGGACATCTCTGGCGGATCGATGTCTCCAATGCTCTCCATTTCTTGAGCGGGAGAATAGCCTCGAGATGATGCGTCGACGAAGCCGGCGGCAGAAGCGTGGTAGCGGCGATGATTGGCGAGGCTTAGCTCACCCGTCGGTGTGGCACAGTCTTCTTGTGGCAATAAATGACATTTCGATGGCCTAAAAGGTTCCCTGCTAATGTCCAGTGAGTCCATGCACCTTGCCCGTTCACCGAGAACACTCATTACTGTTTGACAAACGATGTTCGTTCATTTAAAACGTAGAAACACGGAGCGGATGAAAAACGCGTCCCCGTCGTTCGGCTCCCTAACGGCTTTTTGTCCCCCCAGGAAAAAACCGGTCGGTCTCCTTCCAAACACGTCTGTGCATGAATTCTCGGCGCCCAGGCGCGAGCCGTTGTTCGGCTGTATGCCGTTTGCCGAAAAAAGGACGTATAACCAGATACCTTACGTAGGCCGGGCTCCTCTTGAACACCGGTTGCCAAATATTCTGTTGCCATTCGCTTGCCGTAATTCGGCCGAGGACAGCTAACCGAATGCAAAACGTATATTCTGGGGCCGTACGTCCGCCGGACGCGCGGTTCACCGTTGAAACAACGAATGCACGGCAGCCGCGCTCCGGCCGGTCTCCTTTCGAACACCAACTGCCGCAAGAATACGCATATTCTGTGGCCGGTCGCCTGCCGTGCTTCGGCCGATTACCGCTTCCCGAAGAAAAAACGGGTGCCCTAAGGCCGTACTTCGGCCGTTCTCTTTCTCAACATCGGCAGCCGTAAGAGAACTGAATATCTGGCAGCCGGTTAGCTGCCGTTGTGCGTCCGGACACGGGCGGACGGAAAAATGCCGAAGCGCTGGTTGCCGAATGTTGGCCGTTCAATGCATGATCAGTGGCTGCCAGAACCTGGATGCTGGCCGGACATGCCAGAAAGCGGCCATAGACGGGCCGGTCTTGGGGCACACTTTCTGTGCCGCCTGGGTTCTCCGGAGGCATACGCTTCAGCCAACCGCTCGTTGTGAACGCGTGGGATCCGTTCGTAAGCCGCGGAAGCGGCGCACTTTCTTTGCCGCTGCTGCCATTGCTGTTATCAAGCACGCAAGTGGAATAATTTTACGATTTGTGTGAACGCCGAAAAAAAAGCCTAGGCGCCTAGATCCGAAAAATTGTTGCTAAAAGCTTTGGCGCCGTCTTGAGATGGCGATGGGTGGAACAAAATTCCAGCTGTTTCGGCAGTTTCGGTTTCGTATCCGATTCTAACGCGCATGCAATTTTTCGGCCTATTTTCGCGGAAAGAAGGTGCGCGTTAGAATCGGGTAAGTACGGTGATAATTTGCCGAGACTTGAGAAGGAACGCGAGAAAACGTTAAGTAGAAGTAAATGCTTCCCTGACGTTGTTTGGCAGTAGGTAATTCGAGGATCACGCAAGCTAAGCCTCCGCATATCTTCGAGGTCGCATTTCTAAAACCCATTATGTCGGCCCGCTATCCATTCCAGATATAATAATAGGTTCCAGAAGATGAGTTTGACACCAGATAATGGTAGGTGCGTCAAAATAAAGAAGCCAAGCCCCAAAGCTATACATAAGAAGGGTTGGTGGGACCGCCATTTCCGGCTTGCGAATCCACAGAGAATTGGCGGGATTGAGGTCGAAATCTGACCTCCCGCTTTAGCCATCGTTTGCCAGATACATCTCTATCACGCAAAGGAACGAAAAAAAATGGGAAAATGGAGACAACTGCAAGGCAGAAATAACTTGAACTTTGCGTGCGAACATAAAAAAAGAAGCGCTCGAGTGGCTTTTCCTACGTTCGTAAATAGTATGCGGTTTTTCTTTTTTAAACTTCCTGTATTTCGAGGTGCGTCGTACATTTAACCCTTCCTTGCGGTCTGAAAAACGTTTCCGCACTGTTAGTGCGCCGCATTTCCAGGTAGTCCTCGCGGTCATCCTCTGCGATGTGTCTGTATGAAGGAACTCATGAGCGTTTTTAAGGCTTTAGCATGAGTTGACTCGGCAGTAGGTTGAAAATCTGTGGTGGTCGTAAACAGGAAATTGACTTTACAAGAAATATGAATAAACGTCGTTTTGGATGAGGATTGAACATAGGGCTTTCGCAATTGTTCTCCGGATGGCCGGACAAGGCTGTTAGTTAAAAAAACGGAGAAAAGGCGAAAATTATGCAGGGGAAAAAGGTATCACGATGACGATACGAGGACACGTTCGGCGATTTGACACTGATGCTTTTGTGCTACTACACCATAAGGAGCCTTTAGGTGTCCTCGCAGTTTCTTTACTTTTCAAGGAGTAGCCGGAGACAAAATTTCTCGGGATTTCCTGCTTATATTTTTTAAGCTTCAATGAGGGCATCATCCGCCTCGACAAGGAATGAGTGTGTCGCAGGCCTAGTGAGGTCAAATCATTACTTCCGGATAGGAAGACCACGGGCGAAGGCAGGGAGCACCCGCTTCCACCTCAGAGGGGACGCTATTGTTCGCGTGTTGCGGGGACACACAGAACGTCAAATACAACTGGCGGCTGTCAGAACATTTTCTGGCAAAGTTGTTTGTGCTACCTCAAAGTAGATGCTTCGTTTCAGTCACCAAAAACGGAACAAAAATATCACACCCGACAACTCCTGTACTCGGTAGGAGTGGGGGCGAGCATCTCGTTCATTCTTCTTGTAGAAATCGAACAGTCGTCATCACAACTCAACTTCGCTGTACCATTATTTGGTCAGAGATCAATGCACGCCAGCTGTCAAAGCCAAATTTAGAAGGGCTGTGGCCCAGGAACTTACATAATGCCGAACAACTCGAAAGTGTCTGACGATTTCACAAGTTTCGCTTTTAAAGCGAAAGCTTTCTTAGTGGGACAAATTGCGTTGTGTAAAACAACAAACAAAAACAAAAAAAACTAATGCATTATTCCACAGACCGAAAAGCGCTGATAAGACTTCTGAACACACGGCGCATGCCTAAAACCTGGCTTTCATTGTGTCGAAACGGTTGCTTGAAAATAGCGGAAAGAAGAACTGTTCTAGATAAGGCAATACATGCATCGATAATGAAGAAGAACTACAATAGTGCACCTTCATCTCATAAACCACGTATCGGTACCCACTAAATCGTTCGCAGGTGCGTTTACCTAGTGCGTGAAAATTCGTCGCATGGGTTCGTTCTTTGTTTGCGATTTGGGTCTTTGAAGGCTTTTCGATTGATTGGACGCACTTTCTGCAAAGGTTGAACGCACTTCTGGCTTTCGCGCTTCTCTCAACATTCTTTGGGAACGGATTGGGAAGTTTATTCTAACAATAAGAAGGTGCAGCACCTCCTCCTGCCATGTTCGTCCCCCCGGAACGCGAAGACACCGACCTCATCCTCAACCAAGACTTGGTGCGCCTGATCAAACACGTGAGTTCGTGTGCGGCCGCGCGCTGCAAGCGCCAGTACATCATGGACCGGGACGAATACTACACCTTGATGAGGATGACAAACGCGGGACAACATGAGCTACTGCGCGAGACCGTCCACCGGCAGGCGACGCCGTCAGCACCTCCGTTACGGGTCTTCTTCACCGGGCCGGCCGGTTGCGGAAAGACGTTCGTCCTCCGGCTTGCCATGGACCTCTACAACCGGTACAGCAACACCGGCAACAACACCGCCTACAACGCGTTCGTCATCTACGCGAGCACCGGAAAGGCGGCTGTGGCAGTGGGAGGAACCGCGGTGCACGCGGCGTTCAAGCTCTCTCGGAAGACCACCGGCCCCAACAAGGACGGAGGCCTCAGCGCCAGCGAGTTGACCACCTTCCGCGGGGACTTCCGCAACGTGAAATGAGTGATCATAGACCAGGCGAGCATGATGTCTGGGACAAACCTAAACACAGTCGACTTGAGTCGACCCCATGGCTGCTTCGCATACTACTCAGGATTCCCCTACGAAAAGATGGTGAATTTTTTTGCTTTTAAGTTTCGCTTTTTACGTGGCGCCTACAGCTCTGGTACTTAGGAAGCATGTTGTCGCTAGAGCCATACGTTATGGGCATTAATCAACCACCATATTAAAGCGAGGAGCAGTCATTTGACTCGCCCAGCATAAGATGTTACAACGGAAAGGGCAATAAACGGAGCAGGACGTTTACTCGTTGGGTTTTGCGTGTACAAACAACTTTACAAGCACGCACATCTACCGACGAAAAAGACAGACAACATTTCATCAGCCTTGGCAGCAAAACAGAGTGAATTTTATCTGGCTCTCATGCGAACTGGAGGCATGCGGCTACGAGCGCTTCAATTTGAGTATAAGTAAAGATTTTAGGAGCGCATTTCCTCCCAGAATTTTTTTCCCCTTTTTATTCAATCATTCGCTTGTCATGGCTGTTCTGAGGAAGGAAGGTTTTCCTGGTGCGTGCTTTGATGCTGATTCTTCTGTGAGAGGTGCCAGAGGAAAATATGTCTGGCTTGAGTAACTAGGCTCGTCTGAGTTCAATAAAGGGTCCAAGTGAACATACACGCTTGAAAAGTTTTGTTTGCCTAGCATAAAACTGATCGCACTACTAGAAATTGTTACGTGCATTGTCCCAGCCTCTATGCTACGACCGCCCGTTTGTTGACGAAATAGAATGCAGAAGAGATTGATGCTTATTTGCGGTAATTAGGGAGATAATTCTTTATGAGGACTTTGGAGACCTGCAGAATGCTAGACTTGTAACTTCCGACGGTTGTGTAAAATAAAACAGCGCTAAGTGCAAAATAAAAATTAAGAAGTTAAAAAGAAGGCAACGACGGGAGCTAGAAAAAGATACAAGCCAGTTTCGCGGACGGAAAAGCTTGGATTAAGTTCTCATCAAGTACTTGAACCAGTTTAAGAGACGGGCCTGTAAGCTTAAAATGATATAGCCAGAAACGGAACAACAGTACGAAGCTGAAAGTACGGCTGGCTTCTATCAAGGCGGTGACCTCGATGACCTCTTATGGTCTCTTAGTAGCTTTGTTGTTTTTTTCTTTTTTTTCAGGCAGTGGTGTATCCAGGTTCCAATAATTCTGGCGGTGTTGCAGAAATTCAGACGATGGCTTTTTTATAGCTAATCATGGAGCAAAATATAAAATCAAAGAACGCCATAAATATATTTAAAACTCTTCAAAATGAAGGCTTTGAACTTGGTTGGGGATCATCGAATGTACTACTTCCATCGATAAACTAGCTCGGAGTTCCTGTATAAAAGCTACTACAATGTGTTCAGCTTCCTACAGATTTGACAGCCACGCCATGGTATCGGAAAGCACGACGCTCTCATGCGAATCGTTTCAAAGACAATAGTCTTTCTTGGGCTACTTAAACCCAGAAATTTTGGTCTGTCTGTATGTCTGTCTGTCTGTCTGTTTGTCTGTAACTCGATTCAGCCGCCCGGCCAAAGTAAAATTGATATTGCGCAATAGTCTTTTATACTCACAGCCAAATGTAAACGTCTAAGCCCGGTTTATATGTTCATACTTGTCCACTTTGTTGAACAAGAACAAGACATTACGCAAATATAAGACAGGAAATTAGTACACAAGGAATATTTACAGTGTTCCTTTATTAAAAATATCACGGATGCTTCGTTTTTCAATAGCAAATGATATTCTACATCTACTGCAGAAAACCGCCGCCTCCTGGCGGCATATGAAAAATCACGCGGCAACAGCAACGAAGGTTTCCACTAGCTAGGTTCCACGTTCTGCTTGGAACGCACGTGGAGCACGTCCACGCGGTTCTATAAACCTTGTAGTCGGCCGCCTCCATTCACGCGCGTCTCCGCCGTACTGCAGCGCTGGCATCGAGGAACCCGGCCTGTAGCAGTGGAACGCGGTAAATTCAAATCGCCTTGCGCAAACCTTTAGTGTGTTTACCTTGGGATGAGCGCGACGGTACAGGAACAGCATGAGAGGTGAGCGGGAAAGTAAAGGGGGGCATTTCTTTGGCAAAATTCTACAAAGACTATCGTATTTTGAAGACATTTGCAATGAAAAGAGAAGATACGCGGCCAATTTTTTTGCAGTGTCCGTTGCCAGCTCAGCGATCGCTTCATTTGGGACCCATGACATTCCAGCACATCTTCTCATTACGTGAGGCAGGGTTGAATGTAACCTATATAGTAAACATGCGTTCAGTCTTAGTCGAAAGTGCCCAGGCCGCTACACTCATCACCTACGCCGGAAAAAATCAATCAATCAATCAATCAATCAATCAATCAATCAATCAATCAATCAATCAATCAATCAATCAATCAATCAATCAATCAATCAATCAATCGTTCGATCGATCGATCGTTCAATCAATCGATCGATCGATCGATCGATCAATCAATCAATCAATCAATCAATCAATCAATCAATCAATCAATCAATCAATCAATCAATCAATCAATCGATCGATCGATCGATCGATAAATCGAAGAATTATGTTGTTCCATATATTTAATTTAACTTTTCAATAGCACTAATCAACCTACAACAACGATAATAAATTTCTTAAATCTTCCGCATCCTATGTTGTCTAGTGTCATTTGCTTTGTCTGGGGAGTGGGAAGAGAGAGGAGGGAATGTGGTGCTCAAACCTTGTTCCCAAAAGACATTTTTTTTAAATCCACTTTCGGCGGGCTCTGCGAGAGCTTAGCAGGCCTCATTTTCGGCGGCCTCATGAGACTTGCCCATCTATGGCCTACAGTGCACTAAGGGTCAGTGCCGAGGTACTAGCCAAGTGAGCGTACTTGTTTATTTTTGTATTGGTTCAGGCACACCTAAAGGCCCTCCGCAGGAGGGTATTACATAGGGGGAGTATTCGCATACATCAAACAAACAAAACGTGAATGTGTGCTGATAAAATCGCAGTTTACAAACGTAGAAAAACACCAGCAAAAAGAACTTCTCATGCACATAACAGCAAAACAGAAAACTACAAAGAAAAAAAACAACAAAAATACCAGAAAAATGGACACAAACGTATGAGCAGAGTTGGCTGTAATTGTGGGTCTGCGCCAGTGAATCGGGCGAAAAAATTATATCGACAGAACGATAAACCACTGCCACCCATGAGGGGCCTTAACCTTTCCCTCTGAGTACCTTGCTGAGTACCTTGCTGGCAGGTACCTTCCCTCTGAGTACCTTGTAGGCAGGTACTCCTGAGTACCTCTGAGTACCTGGCGATCATTCATCCACTACATTTGCTTCCTGTTGTCGCATTGCGTCACCGTATTGCGACATCCACAGGGCCCACGGGAGGGGTCAGAGACAGCGGCCGCATATCGCGGCGCGCGCATGCTTCGCTCTGGCACGCCAGTCGCCGCATCCGGGAGCAGATTCCTTGCTCACGCCCATCCATTAAATGACGTCATCCGGGGCGGATGCAAGGTTGCGCTAATGAGTGCAAACGTCTGACCGAGTTGTTGCTAAACAACCTTTAAAGCTGGCGCAACACGGGACGCACGGGACGTGACATCCTGCAGCCCCAGCTGCCAATTTTTGGTCTAATGGTTTGGCCCTAAAGGCATTGCTCGCTTGTTTCAAAAGCTGTGAGCGATGCTAAGTAAGCTTCTTGTCATCCCCACTCAAAACACAGGACGTATCCGAGTGCTATATACCCTTATAAGAATCGGCATGGATTAAATTGGATGAAAATAAATCTTCCGGTCAGCCAACATTTTCAGGCTCGCGCGCCTTTATGGTCAACGCTGGGGGTTATTCACGTCTGCTCAGGTAACGGCACACACTCCTTCCCTTTTATTTTATTTGCATATAAAAAGTTACTTTGGGTCACGTGAACGCCCCTCCCCCCACCAAACCCCCTCACCTTGAAAAAAAAAAAAACATTCGGTGCGTTCCTGCTTCAAGGTCTGTAGGATAGTTTAGAAAACGTCGAAAATAGTTCCACTTGCCGATAGACACCCCCATTTGAATTCAATGCGGAAGCAGATACGGGAATTTCTTTCTTATTTAAGAAGGTCAGGAAGGTTGCGCCACCTTAATAGAGTTGAATTTTAGTTCAATATAAACAGGCTTGGTGACTAGTGCATTAGTCAAGCTTCTGATACTTTACATGATAAAGAAGTGGCTTATCTTGCTCGTTTATGACACTATGTAGGAGCAGACCTGTTTCCTTTTTTATCTCTATCAGTGTTTAGTTTGGTACGGATCTTAGCGCATGTGCCGTTCCAATGTTTTTTATGTGTATACGTCTTTCCGTACAAATAAATCTCAGTTGATAGTCAGCGCTCGTCTGTCTGGTTTCTTTCCTCGTGTATTTCTTCCTACCGCACTGTTTTTACATGGTGTGAATTTTATTCTAATGACCGCAGTTAGAAATATGACCTTCCGATGCGTACATAGGTGGCTTTTAGAACGAAAAAACAACAACAAAAAATGAGAAGATTTGTCCTAATGTACCCTAACTCCACGCTCCTATCGCAAATGGGCATTTCCCATGCCCCTCTCTCTTCTTTTTGCTGGACCGACACGTGTAATTACATGAGAAACGATTCTTTTCGTTTTAAGTCGCGTTGGCTGACTATCTATTAGAGACACCGTTCGTTCCCTCCTCTCTCGCCCCTCCGGGCGTTCGTTACCGCTCGGCTGCTCGTTGGGACAACAGGCATTCGTTGACATCAGCAAAGCGTTTGCGAAAGGGACTGCCGTGTTTTACGAGTGCCCGGCTATCATGCGTACCGAATAGGACATCAGATCCAGGTAATGCAGCTCGGTCACGTAGCAGTCTTAATTGGTGCGGAGCACCGCAGTGGAACTGTCCCATCTGCCGGCTCGGGAGCGGAACTCTTGCGACACCAAAGCCGGCTTAACGTCGCGGGACAGTTGCACGTTGCCATGGGGATTCGCTCGCGAAGCCAAAGCGGGACATGTCGAACGCGGTGCGCCCGTTCCATTTCGGGGATCGAGTGTAAGCGCCAAGCCAGCGGCATGCGAGGCAACGCCGTTCATTTACGTCGCGGTTTGGGGAGCAGTTGCACGATATTAGAACGCTGCTGTAAGCTACTAAGCCAATATTGAAACTAAAGCGCTTAGTTGGGCGAGTTGGTTACTAAAAGCGGAATTTATCGTATGCTATCCTGCACGGGGGAAAGGGGAACAATGAGGAAAAAGAGGAAAACAGAAAAAGAAGGGGAAAGGTACGGACAGAGCGTGGAGTGGTGTGCCCAGCGGTAGGACACTAAAGACATTGTCTAAAGTTCAGACAGTTCGCAGAGAGTAGTCTTGCGCTACAGCCTCTTGTGCAATTCCGTCGTTTCGAGGAAACACAGGTGCGCTTTTGTCGCATTGTCCGTAGACGACGGAGAAGGCCAGTGGGCCAGGATTGTCTCCTCAGAGAACGGGCGCCGAGAGTCTAACTTTCGTAGAGTCGCAGAGAGCTGGCGGCGTTCGGTTGAAAACCGTGGACAATCGCAGATGACATGTCGTATGGTCTCTGCTGTTCCACAGACTTCGCACGCCTCACTGGCTGCCATTCCAATCAAATAGGAGTAAGCATTTGTGAATGCGACTCCAAGCCAGAGGCGACAAAGAATGGTTGCATCAGATCGTGGGAGGCCTAATGGGAGGGGGCGCTGAAGATGGGGGTCCAGGGCATGGATACGAGCGCTCGTGATCTCTTGGGTGCTCCATTTCAATAGCGTGGTCTCCCGAGCAAGTTTTCGGAGAGTCCTAGCGGCGTCCGTCCTGGATAACGGAATAGATATGGTCTCCGTTTTTTGGTGTGCCAAGCGTGCGGCAGCGTCCGCACTTTCGTTTCCGACAATGCCGAAATGACTGGGAAGCCACTGAAAGGCAATGTCATGACCCGCTTGGGTGGCACGGTCGTACAATAGTCTTATCTCGGCCAGCAGCTGTTCATGAGGTCTACGGCACAGGGCTGACTGGAGCGATTGAAGCGCAGGTTTTGAGTCGCAGAAGATCGCCCATCTTCGGCATGAAGTTTGTTCAACGGTATGAAGGGCACAACGGATGGCGGCAAGTTATGCAGCCGTGGAAGTGGTGAGATGGGCTATTTTAAATCCTGTGGACATGGACATTCGTGGTATAACGACGGCGCCGGTAGAACTAGATGTTGTTACGGAGCCATCGGTGTAAATATGGGTGCAGTCACTGTATCTCTCGTGTAAATAAATGAGACTTAGCTGTTGTACTGCTAGCGTTGGAAAATATTGCTTCTTTGTTAAGCCTGGGATAGTGAGGCATGCTCGAGGCTGCGTCGTACACCAAAGTGGGAGTGGCGGCCTCATCGCAGGTGTGTAGTTGGATGGCATGCTGGTCATGTTGGAAGCTACAACCTTTGCGAAAGACGCATGGGGGCGTTTAGATGGTAGACTAGCAAGGTGATGACCCGGCAGCCTCGTTAGGTGCCTAATATGCGCCCTGAGTGTTTCAATTGTCAGGTAAGTGGGTAAGGGGTGATCACGAGCCACAGCAATGGTTGCAGCTGTTGAGGTGCACCGTGGTAGGCCAAGGCAAGTTCGGAGGGCCTGCGCTTGTATGCCTTGCAGTTGCTGAATATTGGTACGGCACGTACCCGAAAGTACAGGCAGGCTGTACCGTAGGGAGCCCAAGAATAGTGCGTCGTACAGCTGAAACATTGATTTCATAGATGCTCCCCACGTCTTGCCGCCGATGAACTGGAGAATGTGGGCCACTGCAGACAGTCTCTTCTTCAAAAAACGAACATGGGGGCTTCAAGAAAGGTCTCTGTCGACGACCACGCCGAGAAACTTGTGATGCTTCACATTAGATACCCTTTCGCCATTAACTGTCAAAGGGTATGCGTACATAGGCTTCCGTAAGAACGCAAGCACTGCGCATTTGCTGGAAGACACTTCCAACCCTTGCTTGTGCAGATAGGTGTTTGTCAAATCTGCAGCCTTTTGCAGGGGCGCGTGCACGTGCCGTCGAGTCACTCCATATGCCCAGATGCAAATATCATCCGCGTAAATCGACAGATGAACCGTTCTTGGGAGGGAGCTTGCGAGGCCGATGAGAGTCAGGTTGAACAACGTGGGGCTCAAGACCCCTCCCTGGGGGACACCGCGTTGGGTGTAGTGTATTGACGTTGGGCCATCTTGAGTCATTACAAAGAATGACCTCCCCGAGAGGTAACTTCGCACCCACTGGTAGACGTGGCCGCCAAGCCCCACTGCCTGCAGCGCTTTAAGGATGGCATCATGCTCCACGTTGTCATATGCTCCTTTCACGTCCAGAAAGAGTGCAGCGCATATGCGCTTAATGCGTCTCTGCTGCTGCACAAAGGTCACCAGGTCGATAACGCAGTCGATAGAAGAACGGCCACGACGGAAACCAGCCATGACTCTAGGGTAGACGTTGTAGTGTTCCAGGAACCACTCCAGGCGTGCAAGGATAACTCGCTCCATAAGCTTGCCAACGCAACTGGCAAGTGCTATGGGTCGGTATGCCACCGGGTCCAGCAGAGGTTTTCTAGGTTTCAGGAGCGGAACAAGGCGGCTAGACCTCCATTTTTCAGGGACTATGCCATCACGCCATAGGTCGTTGAAGTAGTTCAAAAGGGCGTGCCGGGCGCCATTGCCAAGGTGACAGAGGGCAGCATAGGTGACTCCATCTGGCCCAGGCGATGACGATCGGGTGCAGAGAACCAATGCCGCCTCGAGCTCTTCCATTAAAAACGGCACGTCCATCCGAGAATCCCGCGAAGCGGGAATGTCAGTGGCAAGTGATGAACCAGCAGGACCTGTTCCACTGGCGATCCGAACGCAGAAGTCCTCTGCTACTTCGAGCTCCCCGCGTTTCTGGTGAAGAGCCAGAGCCTTGAATGGGGAGCGCTGTTGCACGGGGGTCATTAGCCCTCGCACAGTTCTCCATATTCCAAACAAAGACTTCCGAGGGTCGAGTGATTCGCAAAAGGACTTCCAACGCTGCGCTTGCACTTGGATAATGCGGCGTTGGATCTTCTTCTGCGTCCTTCTCGCATCTTCGACATAGAGCTGGAACGCCTTAGAGCTGTCCGCCGGCGCGCCGAACGAAGATACAGACGTACGAAGTCTCTCCAAGATTTAAAAACAACAAGGAGAATTTAAAAATGATAGGAGAATTTGAAAAAGATAGGAAAAAGGGCTAGCGTAAAAGTTGTATTTTCGGCGACTAACAAGCTTTCCGCCATGTGTTTGAAAGTCAACAAAAGCAAAAGACCAATGTAGTCTTGCTCTGTAAAGCACGATAACCGTTTTGTAGAATGCGTCAAAGGCGTCGTCTGTTCAGTTCCGTTGTCCTGTGGAAAAAACGTACGTGGGCCAAATGAGACGATTCCTCAATGATAAATTAAAACAACATAACTATAACGTACATAAGGTGATTAGTGGAAACTTAAGTGTCCACTGCCGGGATTGCCGCGGCTGCGCCCCAATCTTTGAAAAAACACTCAGGTCATTGCAAAACACAAAGATAAAATAACTAGAGAAATTATTGAAGCCCCGGAAATAGAGCGCCGGAAAAAAAAATGTGTGAGCGCACCCTCGTTGTCCCTTTCGCAAAAAAGAGATTAATCTTCTGTCCCACAGTTAGTTCAGCACGTGTTTGTGGCACATGGCGCCGGGTGCAGCGTTACGATCGGGTGGGTTATCTCCAGTTTTCGTGTTGTTGTTGTTGTTGCAAACGTTTATTAAGAAAAGAGGGGAAGGGAGTTGGGTTAAAAAGTGGAGCACTGGGTGGCCATCCTATTCCGGTAGGCCGCGGGCTGTGGCTGCAGTCTTCGCCCGGAGAATCAGGGCTTCCTGTTCTTCGAGCTGGCTGCAGCGCAGCGCGCGCTCCCAATGCTCAGGAGAGGGGGAGAGGGGGTAGAGAGGGGGGGATTGGACGGACATGTCCAAACTAGGTGGCTGGTGGTGTTGAGAGAGTTGCAGTATGGGCAGTTGAATGGGTAGAGGGTGGGGGAGACATAGTGAAGGCGAGTGTGATTGTGGTACGTTGTAAGTCAGCGCTCGTGATTGTCACTTTCTTCTTATTGTGTTTCGTCTGTGTTGCGCTGTTCCCCTCTTTGTAACAATGCACCAACTCGACCAAGCCTTAGCCCTTGCAAGCTTTATTTCATCGTACTAGCCAACATTAACACAGGGACAACGTTAAGGAAGAGACGGAACACACGCTAGAGCTTCGGCTCAGTTTATGCCGCCGAAACACGAAAAATGTCCATGTGTACATGAAACGTGTAAAGGGGGAATATAAAAACACAGCGGAAACAAACAAAACAGTTTTGCACGCGTCACGCTTGCTCATATCACAAAACCACACCACAGTGCCTGCCCATACGACACGGCGTAAAATAAGCCTACACGTGTATACGGCAATCACCCTTCACTCGTGCACAACCTGCTTCCCTCTCCAAAAAACAGATTTCCTTTGCGGACAGCGCCAAGGGCGGTGTACTGAAGCATCTTTCCCTATCTGCCTATCATGACGGCATCAAAATTTCTCCGTCCGTTTGCGAGTCTGCGAGAAATCTGGAGTGCAACCCATGCACCCGCGGAAATGCGGGTTTTTCGGCCAGGGGGAGCCGGTTGTGCTCGGGTGAAGGGTGATTGTCGTATACACGTGTATTTTACGCCGTGTGATATGGGCCGGCACCATGGCGTGACATTGTGATATGAGCAAGTGGGACGCATGCGATGCTGTTTTGTTTGTTTTCGCTGTGTTTTTATATTCACCCTTTCCCCGTTTCATAGAGACCTTTTTCGTGTTTTTGCGGCATAAACTGAGTTGAAGTTCTAGCGTGTCTTTCGTCTCCCTTTTACCTTTGTCCCTGTGTAAATGTTCACAAGTACGATTAATTACTTAGATATTAAAACTTTGGTGTCGCTTTTGCGGTTTACAATTGCTTTGGTCAGCCAACAGCTTGTGTACAACAGAGTGAGTTGATGGGTCTGCAATTCTTAGCTCTTTCCCATTTATTTTTGCCAGTTTGTACGCACCAATTCCGCTATAATGAGTGTCAACACCTTGAACACTGAGCATTACCACTGCGTATATTCCTGCCTCTGTCCATTTGCATCCGCACAGTGTTTTCTTTTTTTCATCTTAATTGTCCTTGTTTTCTTATGTTGAAAGTAAGACCGCAATGTAACCACACCTGCTAGGGCCCTAAGGGTCTCCAGTGTGTTGAAATAAAAAAGTAATCAAATAAACAAACCGTGGTTTTGTTAATCAATTTCGGACACTCCATCAATACAGTTTGCTTCCTCATTCTTGGCGCTTTAATATTCCTATTATGATTGGCCTTTGACTCATTCTACCACGAGTGGTAATTTTAGATCAGCTAAATCGGAATGGGTAAGGAATCCCATCTACTATAAAGACAGAAGCGTCATAAGAGTACACACGCTCCGTTACGGCCGAAATTCGTGTCGTAACAACAGTCGGCTTTGTCGTAACAACAGGAGTTCTGTTGTTACAACAATGTATTTTTGTCGTGCGACAGGAATTCTTGTTAGGAATTTGCGGTATTCCTGTTGCGATTTTAGAATGGGATTCTATTCGCTGTAAGAATATTAGAGACCTAATTACCACATAAATCTATTATAACTTTCAAGTTGCAATAAAGAGCCGGCGGGCAGAGCACACTTCCCAGCGGCACAACCCAGTCTCAGAAGCCCCGTGTGAACCAAGTGCCAAGAGAGAGATGGAAATGCTCAGTCAGCGAAGCGGCAGCTCAACATTCGAGAAAATTGCCCATAGGATAAGTAGTGTTCGATGGTAGGCCTCGACCTCTTTACGGTAACTACACCAGGCTGAATATGCCAAGTAAGGCCTGTGAAGATACGTATTAACACGGCAGCGAATGCGGGTTGTAATAACCTCAATTGACGTCCAAATAGCCAGGAGAATCTCAGGTGATTTAAACCACCGAAACATAAGCTGATTCTTGCTTACATTGACGGGAAGCAGCCTAAAAAATCTGAAGGTGGTGTTTAATGCTGTTGGATAAACGACGTCTACGACGGCCCCAGACAACACTATCATTGCCAGTGAATCGGTAAGAGAGACTCAAAGGTGCCCAGGAACAAAAGCAACGTGATCTTCAGTCAGACCGGTGGCATGTGTGACAGATGCTTTCGTTGAAGAGGGGTATGTTGGCGGCAAAGAGGTCTGGACAAATAGAAGGTCGATTTAAAATGGTTACTACAGCTACAAAGGGTGCATCTAGCTTTTGAGAAAGCCAAAATTATTATAAAAATTCGCATTAAAATGTTGATATAATCAACCATATGAACCGAGAAGGATCAGTTAAGGGAGTGGGGAATACACCTACTCTGAATTTTTATTACTCTGAGAGGCGTCTGTAGAAATGGTAAAATGATTTTGCAGCAGACCGTTGAGAAGTAGAGGATGTAATCGTGTGGCATTATGGAAACAAATTTTTAAAAGATGTTCGGCAGGGGGGTAGTCTGACTATGAGGAATAACGCGACTGATCCCTACACCTAACCGTGATACAAAGCTTTGAACAAGAGTACTTTGCGCGCAATAAAATCACGTGACAGCGGTGGACAATAAAGGCCGCTGGGATGTTTTTTTTTTTTTTCAAAAATGACTAAAATCGATAAGGACATGCTGCCAAGCTAACACTTCTTCTTTGACGAAGTCATACGTTCAAAGGAATTATATTCCTTGTCATTGTAGTCTGCCTTGACGCATGAGATTGGCGGTGAGTCTAAAGGGTTCGTATTCACAGATGTTTGAACTTCCGCTGTATGATGTTCTGCTACCAAATGGCATCGAGCGACGGATAACCCCTCGTTGCAGAGTGGTTTTATTTGAAACATGATAAATAAATGACCACTTGAGGTTAGAGCGAAGGATCCCTTATCGCAGGGGTCGGAAACCTTTTGAGGTGGACGGCCGAGTTTCACAAAACCGACACGGCAAGGGCCGGACGATAAATCGGGCCTGGGGGAGCAAGAGGGGGGGGGGGACCGGTGCAAAGAAAGGAAGTAAAGACGTTATCTGGCATAAGTGTAAAGCAGAGGGGCCGTTCCAACTGGAAGGGATCTTGCTTTGCTTCTGACTAACCCCATTTGAGGTTAAAATTGCCAAATCAGCCTTCACCTATAGATAAGAAGTGAAAAGAGGAGGGGGTTTCTGACGTCGTGCCAGGGCCGGCATGAGGCCCGCGGGCCTCCGATTGCCGACCCCTGATTTGTGGTAAGGAGCTAATCTAATCTCATCGTCCCTTCGGCATACCTTGGAGGCATCTCTTCCTTTTTTTCGTTAGTTGTGGCACTAATCACTGTAGTGGTTGCATGGAACACAACAGCGTCTGACAACGGTTTACAGTGAACTCCACATGCCATGCCTTTGATTTTATGAGATCTCGGTTCCCCCCGTTAAGTCCTTTTTTGTTGCGAAAAATCTATTGGTGAGCTCGAATGCCTCCTCGCTTTGATTTTTCCTTACGTATGCGTTTTCCTCCGTCCGTCTTTATCCTCCGTATTTAGGTTGCACTATTTCGCGGCCAGGGGTAATGAGTGGAGCTGGGTGCATTCGGTGTAACTATACTTTCACTTCGTGACTTTAAGATGCATTTTTGGCCATATTGAGGTACATTTTTCTCGGCATCTAATAAAGGTATCTACATAACTTATATATCATTTTCTTTCAAATTTTGTGCTCTTTTAACTGTACTAGAATTGTGAACATTCTTAAAAAATTCAGTTTTTTATCCTTTTTGTCCGTTAGTACCAAAATTTTGGCATTATTTTAGTATTAAAAGTTGTGTACCAAAAAAACTGTTACGTGCGTATTTTCAATTCTAGCACAGCAGGTGTGACAAGTTATGTAGATGACAGGGAAAAAAAATCAGCTCGTTGTCTTGGAAGATATAGGAAATAATGGTACCTATGTAGGAAAAAACATTGTTTTGGGATAATTGAGTTCAAAGTAAAAAGAGTGGTGAAAAACAATACTTTTTTGCCATAAACACCACTGGAGCCATTTATTTAAAAAGCACCAGCTTCATAATCACTGTCAAAGTCATTTTTTTTGCTTTTCACCCGGTTGTCTGTCCTTCCTTGACTATTTTGTGCACTGTCGTACAGATCTGTTCACAAAGTATTTTGCTTGTGGTCAACCTCTTTAAGCCACTCGATGGTGGTGTTGCGCCCAGGTTTTGGTCTGAATGATTTCAAAATGCTGGCTCATGCATTGCTTCATCATTTAATGAAAGAAAAGCATCCAATGTTGCCATCATTAGAGTGTGAAGCCAAAAAAAGATGTTTTTTTGTGCGCAGCTTCGAAGGGCAAATGTGGAAAAAACGTACAACAGGGCCTTTGGATTGCCCTCACTGAAAACTCAGCTATGCAATGGTTGCTAAGCAATTGCCTAGTACAGCTGGTTCCAGAAAAGCATTTTGATCTGAAACTGGAAGTTTTTTTATGAAAAAAAAATGATAATAAACCCTGAGAACATTCTTAAAAGGATGTGGGCACTTACTACTTGCTTACGGGAAAACTGCTTTTTAGCGAGAAATAAGACTTTTTAAGGCAAGTGTGAATATGGAAAATGTGCACAAGGAATTGAGCTTCCCTAATTGCGAAGAAAAACAAAAGTCATTTTTACGAGGAGTTTTATGAGTTGGAGTTGTCAACTCCAACTCAATGCGGTCATCCATGCTTTAGCTAAATGGTCCTCCATACGGGTTTGTAATATCATTTGCGCTTGTCCAATCTGGGCGGGCTGGAGCGTTTGTCTGGCGATCCCGTTTCCGCGTCTATAAAAAACACGGCAAAAGTTCGTTTGTTTTGTAGCAGTTTTATTTCATCGTCAAGAGATAAGCCCAGGCGTTGAGAACAGAGCCTTCCCAGTACGCCTATTTCAACGAAGTCGAAACAGAAAACAGTCTAACAGCAACAATGCGCACAATGGCTTCTGATTGAAGACAGTATAGAACAACAACAACGATGGCCCTCAAAAGCTGCCAAACACAACGTAAACTCGCCGCTCTGTCAACAAACAAAGATCAATCAATCTTGGCACACATACAACGAACAGAGGTAAACATGTACAGCACAGCGCTAGTCGAGTATACAGTTATACAACAGAAACAACATTCAGCATAACAACATTGAAGTTAAATGGGTAGGATGTTTTGCACAAGGTTGATTAACATGATCAGAAATAAATGCGTATCGATAAAGCTATATCAACGTTTGTACAAATGATTTGGTTCTTCAATTTATACAGCAAAGCGTCACTTTAAGAACCAAAAATATTCTTAAAGCTGCACAAAATATTGCTGTCATGAGGGCAATTCATGGAGAACTGGTCACCGTCTTTTCTTCTGGAGAAAACTTTCGGGTTCATGGCATCTGTTTCAGAAAAAAAAACATAGCCTTTTCAGTTGTCAAGAACGCTTTCTTGCTTCTATGTGACATTAGTTATAAGCAAAGAAAACAATGTAGGAGGGAAAATGGGGCAGGGATGTAGTGCAGGAGTTCAGAGCCGCATTTGTGGAAATAGTGAACTCATTCAAGCCTCCCTATTTTTACATTACGCTTGTCAGTTTTTTCTGCCAAACGCCTCGTAATGGGGGTACGCTTTTATTCGCTAATTATGCACATCGTTCAGCACTCTTACATAAAACGCTTCTTTTATGAATATCACGGTTTACAACTATTTTAGCCTGACGGATACGTTTTTCAGTCTCCGTACCACTAAACAATTTCATGCTGCAAGGACATGTCCATGACAGGATTACGGGAAATAAAGATCAATTGCCATTGATCGACAACCATATTCCTTCTGCTAACAATATTTCTAAAGCAGGTCTTGTTCCGTACGAATCAGGTAACTACTAACCAAAGTTCCTCTACAGGACAGGATTCCAGGTCACCATTTCCCTCCTCCGCCACCAGCACCACCACCACTCCAGGGTCCCTGGCCTCTCGCTCCGAGCTGTTGTTGCCAGCTTCCGCCACCGCCGCCACCACTTCCGTACTTTGAACTGTACTTGCTGGCGGTCATCCAGTCCGCAACGCCACCGAACATCATTTGTCCGACTCCGGTACTTGTGTATTGCTGTGCGGCACCGTCCGTTGTCCAAGAGCCCGACCAAGTCTGAGGCTGCGCCCAAGGATCATTTCGGCTAAAGCTCCACTGAACTTTTCCCACACCTCCCCCTCTTGGTCCTCCACCAAAGCCGCCTCCGCCTCCAAAACGGCCGCCACCTTGGCCGTCCCAGCTAGCACCTCCTTGGGATGGACCGTAGTTTGTTTTCCTTCTTCCAGCCCATGGTCCAGCTCCTTGTTGACCACCCAAGCCGCCGCCGCCACCCTTGCCCGATTGTCCACCATTGCCAATCCAGACACCGACGCTCGGCTGGTCACCCTGCCATCCGCCACCATCACCAGAGCCGCCGGCGCCTTGCCAGGGTCCAGGGCCACCTCCGCCGCCCCCACCGAACTTGCTACCTCCAGCGCCTCCCTTTGCAGCCCACGAGTCTTGACCACCGCCATAGCCCCCTTGCTGCCAAGGGCCACCTCCGGTTCCTCCGAACATCGTCTGCGCCCACGAAACACCTCCGCCTCCTCGTCCGCCATTGTATTTGCCTCCTTGGGACCACGAACTTCCACCGCTGAATCCCTTGCCGCCCCCAAAACCATTTCCACTCCAGGATGCTCCAGCGCCACCACCTCCAGCTCCGAACCTTGATGAACTGTCCCACGGTCCTACTCCACCGCCACCAGCGCCGCCCTTTTTACCTCCAAACCCTCCCTGGTCCCAAGGTCCAGGACCTCCTGATCCGGGTCCTCCCTGAGCCCACGGACCAGCACCAATTCCTACGGAAGCTTTCCCTGCTCCTCCAGCACCAGACCACGGGCCGCCAGCTCCACCTTTTCCTCCTGCGAAGTTTCCGGTATCCCATGGACCTGCTGCACCACCCGATTTTCCACCTCCGTAAGATCCTTGATCCCATGGGCGCGATGAGCCGAGGTCGGGTTGAGAAAATCCTCCACCCTTTCCTTTTCCGGCCCACGGGCCAGGTCCGGCTCCTTTACCACCGCCGAAGCCCCCTTGGTCCCACGACACTCCTCCACCGCCAGCTCCTTTTCCTCCTCCATAGCCTCCTTGATCCCAGGAGACGGCTCCTCCACCACCAGCACCTTTCGCTCCACCATAGCCGCCTTGGTCCCACGAGGCTCCTCCACCGCCAACTCCCTTTGCTCCACCATAGCCGCCCTGGTCCCATGACGCTCCTCTACCACCGCCAGCTCCCCTCGCTCCGCCGTAGCCGCCTTGGTCCCATGACGCTCCTCCTCCACCAGCTCCCTGTGCTCCACCGTAGCCGCCTTGGTCCCATGACGCTCCACCACCGGCGCCCTTCGCACCGCCGTAGCCGCCTTGGTCCCACGACGCTCCTCCTCCACCGCCTTTCTTGCCACCGTCCCATGGGCCCTGTCCAGCCCCTCCAAGGCCACCACCCTGACCAGACCAAGAGCTAGATCCCCCATTTGATACTCCTCCTCCAACACCAGCCCAAGGTTTTGGCCCACCTGCTTTTGCACCACCGCCGAATCCACCCTGGTTCCAGGAGACACCTCCAGAACCAAATTTGGAGGCGCCACCTCCTGCGCCGGCCCAGGGTGCTGGTCCTCCGAAGCTCTTACCGCCGTTTCCAAATCCTCCTCCTCCTCCCTGCGCCCAGGGGCCTGCACCTCCCCTACTGGCGCCTCCGTAGCTGCCCGAGTCCCAAGGCCCACCTGCCGATGGCCGTTTTCCTCCATTGCCACCCCCTTGAGCCCAAGAATCACCGCCGCCGCCTTTGCCGCCAGATTTACCGAACCAAGGCCCAGCTCCATAGCTTGCTCTGCCACCTCCAGCTCCGCCTTGGGCCCAGGATCCAGCCCCAAGTCCAGGTTTGCCTCCTCCAGATCCACCTTGTGCCCAGGGCCCAGCCCCGATTCCAGGCTTTCCTCCTCCAGCGCCACCTTGGGCCCAGGGTCCAGCTCCGGATCCAGCCTTACCGCTTCCTGCCGCTCCTTGGGCCCATGAGCCACCAACAAGTCCTGCTTTACCGCCTCCTGACCCGCCTTGTGCCCATGGCCCCGCTCCAGCTGGGCTGTCTTGGAGCCACCCGTCCGCACCACCGAAACCTTTGCCTCCTGCGCCGCCTCCTTGGGCCCATGGACCAAGTCCTGCAGAGCTCTTTCCGTAGCCTCCCGCACCACTAGGCGCCCACGAGTCTTGGGCAACGGCTGTCTTTCCTCTCCATGGCCCGCTCTGAGCATTTTGAGAGAACGTCTTACCCCCGCCTTGGTCCCACGATGCCCCTGCACCATATCCTCCTTTTCCGCCACCGAGCTGACCTTGCGCCCAAGATGCTCCTCCACCGGCACCACCAAACTTGCCACCACCGAATCCGCCCTGGTCCCAAGAGTCAGCGCCACCTCCCAACTTTGAGCCTTGCGAAAAGTCCCATCCAGCTCCTTTACTGCCAGCTCCGCCGAAACCTCCGCCGAACTTGGAACTTTGAGAGAAGTCCCAGCTGGCGCTCTTCCCCCCGGATACAAATCCTCCACCTTGGCTCCAAGATGCACCTCCACTGCCGAACTTGCCTCCGCCGAATCCACCAGCCTGGTCCCAAGATCCGAGACCTCCGGCTCCACCGTAAGATTTCTCAGCACTGCTGAATCCAGCGCCCTTTCCAGCTCCGGCCCATGAATCACCACCAGCGCCACCTCCGTAGCCACCGCCGGATCCTTTTCCGGCTCCAGCCCAGGGTCCAGCACCAGAGCCAATACCAGCGCCCTTGCCCGCACTTGCCCATGGTCCGGCACCACCACCACCAAGGCCACCACTTCCAGAGTCCGCCCATGGGCCACCGCCGTATCCACCATCACCGCCGGACGAGCCCTTGTCCGTCCACGATGCAGATCCACCACCGTAACTTTGCCCTCCTGCGGCCCAGGACGCTGACCCGCCGCCTCCTCCGACGCCTTCGTACCAGCCAGCCTGTGCGGTCGCTGCAACCTTCAGCGGCTCCACAGCAGCTTTAACGGCCTTCTTCTTTTCTGTCTTGTTCTCGCATTGGACAGCGTGAACGTAGAGTATTAGAACTATCAACGCCACCACCTGAAACCACGTGCGTCACAAGTAAGAGCGCTGCTTTCAATATGTCACGATTGCTGATTAGCACCGATCGCTTACAGACTATGAAAGTAGTACTTGTATACTGTAGGAAATACTGAATACATAGTCAGTAAGCAATGTTCTATGCGTTCCCTTTGAGCCTCCTCACGACTGACAGCGGGGATTCCTTCTCAAAAGAAGCTACACCACCACGCCGTAGAGGCGTGTTCGAGTGGGTCATTGAGAAGCATTCGCTGACAATTAGACGTAGCGCGCGCGGCTCGGAACACTAACTCGTTAGCTCTTTCAGTGCCAGAGAGGAGATGCAGCTTCTTTTGTCTCCCGGTTAGCCCGGACCATGTTGGTTCGACGCACGGCAGTCAGGACACGACATTAAAATAGCTGCGAACGGCGAGTTCTATGATGCCAGTGGTCGACGGCGACGCACAAAGGAACCCTTAGAAAGCGCGGCCGGACTAGGAAGCAAGCCCTGTCCGCAGCGACGAAGCCGACGGTGCTTCTGGGAGCTCCGTCCGCCTGCTGCCGACAAGAATGGCCAAGGAGGAGGCGGCCGCGCGCCGACGGCAGCCATGCATGCGGAATCACTTCCGATGTCGCTGATCCTCAGTCGCGCTCGAGCGCACATCACTGTTGATAGAAACGGGGCCGCTACTCCGGCAGCGCAGGTGCTAACAAAGGCGTTCCTGGCAATTTCGCTGGCGAGAACAAACTAAGACACGAAGCACACGAGGAAAAGCTGAAAATAGCTAAAATGAGACCCCCCCCCCTCTCCTGCAAGCCCCCTTCCCAGAATCCTAGGGCGTGCGCTCGTACGGCTCTTGTCGCATCTTCGACCGGCACAATAGAAGGGCGCGAAGGAAACGCCGAAGATCATCTGTCACGTAACGGTTGCGTAATCCTCCTCGTTATGAAGAACGACCGGCAGAAAACGCGGAGCTGCCTTGGATCAGAAAGCGTGCGATGGAAGATGGAAGGAGGGCGAGGGGAGAGGGGGCGGCTACCGCGTCGCGTGCAATACGCTAACTGGCGTTACACAATGACTAAATGAATTCTTGCAGCATCTGTTCGGTGCGCGCGGGACCTCGACACGTCTCGTTGTTTGCACTTAAGAAAAACCGCGATTCAGCGGGGACAATTGGCATGATTGCGAGAGAGAAGCGGAATTTTCTTTGGAGCAGCGGCAAACAGGGTTAGGGGGAGCCTGGGTTGAAAGATCTTTGACCGCCTTGCACTCACAAAGAACGGAACGCTATACGTGTTAAGGCACCTGAAAACAGGAAATATTTTCGGCTACATATTGCATTTCGTCCGTATTACGAGAAGAAGCTATGCACTTCAACTGTATGCCTCCTCATTATTCCTATCCAAACAGCGCTGACTTTGAGGCAAATTGTCCAAAAACGCAACCAAGCGTTTGCCGAATCCTGTATTGCAAGGTAGTGCTGCCTGCTATCTGCCTGGTAGAGTGCCTACTATGAGTTGCCGTCACCACGGACTCTTAGCGACTCGACTATTTGTCGACATTACATGTTCTCATACAATAGTATTCCTGTTTGGCGTTTCGGAAGTGAGGATACGTCATACGCCTGGCCTTCCTGCTTTCCTTAAGGCTTCACCCGCAATCAAAGTTATTATTTTCTGCTCCCGCAGCCTTTTCGCTTTCGAGGACTCGTTCGGTATTGTTGAGAATAGTTCGATAGCTTTGATAGTCTGTTCGATGATTTGTTCGAAGAAGGGTCAGTCCACGAAACCTTCTTCCTACGCAATTATTTCGGAACAAACTGCGGGAAGAACGGGGCTACCACCTCCGGTACTGCTGCTAGCTTCGACCATAACCTGCAGACAAGCATGACCGCTAATTTCTACCGTTCACTGTCTTCCAGTGGTCACTTTAAGGCGACTGCCGTAAATTTTCTAGGGTATCGCCTGTATGAATGAGCTTTGTCGCTAGCACGCGGATGCTGGAAAAGCGGGATAGAAGAAGATGCCTACCTTGCCCGTGCTAATCCCCGGAGAAGCCATGGCGGCGGTTCGTGTTGTGGCCATGGCTAAATGGGCGTCCGTATATATACCCCTGCCCTCGCGCTAGGCGGTGATGAGAGGCGACCCCCCACCCTCTGACGTTGTTGCGGGTCATCTCGTTGCAAGGAGGCCTCAAGAAGGGGAAAGTGATGGGTGGGAGAGCACGGCGGCGGCCCTCTGTTTCGCCTTCCCCGCCCCCCTCCTGTCGGCGAAGAATGGCCCGGGACTGGGGCGAGAGAGCGGCCCTGGTCCCACGCTCATCCGTCCACTCTCGCCGCCATTCAGTGCAACTTCTTCGGGCGCCGCACTGCTTGCCCGCTCGGATACGCGGACGGAAAGGTAACGGCGACAGCTTCTTCACCCCCTTCGACCAAGGGGCAGCGCGGGACAATGGAGCGTGACCTTAATCGGAATAATCGCGACACCCGTCGAGACAAGCGCGAGAAGTTTGGGCGCCTTAAGCGTCTCCACCGCGGCGAGCGCAACACGACAAATTTGAAAGACAAAACTGTGCTCACTCTAATGCGCGAAGTGCGAGCAGCGCATTTTTTGTTGGGTTTTTGTGAAACTGACTACGATAAAACACACTCTGCAACCACCATGATTGACAGGGCTGGTCTCTCTACACTGGCTGTGCGCAACAAAATCACGCGCCTTAAATTTTTATTTCAGCTTTATAACAATAAACTGAACTTGAGTCCAAGCATCCTGGAAGAGTTTCGTCACGAACTAATCACGCTTATGACATTATGCCTTACGTGACTAGAGTGGATGTCTTTAAGCAATCTTTCATTGTCAAAACAATTGCTGAATGGACCTACTTGAACCCATGTGTATTTCCTATCAACAGTATGGTTGACGCTTTTGTAAAAAATTTGAATGCATAATTTGTGTAACACCCACCCTGTAACAGCCCAGAAGGGCTCGCAGTATTGAAAATAAATAAATAAATAAATAAATAAATAAATAAATAAATAAATAAATAAATAAATAAATAAATAAATAAACATTAGGCTTTGCGGGCTCGAATGACGTTAGAGTGCTGCAACTACCGATTGGGTGCGCCTTTTATTTTTGCTCCGCAGAGCTGGTCATAAATCACTGCTTCCGATTATTGTGCATGCAATACGATAGAAAATGTACGTGGTGATTAAATTACGAACGTACGTTTGTATACAAATTTAAGCACTCAACCTTTGTGCACGTTGACTAGGTAAACGCCGAGCTCATAAACTTACAAGCTGGCGAGTGTTCGTAGAGACAACTAGAACAAACTAAATGGAGTGGATCCCGACCATGGACATGTGCAAAGAGATATACGCTGATTTCATTTCATTTCATCTATTTAATCTCAAGGAACTGGGCATTACAGAGAGGAGTAGGCTAACAAAAAGAAAATAAAACATACAGCAAAAAGGCAATGTTACAATAAATTACAATTCAACGTTAGATATGGCCGTTTTGAAGGCGCTGGCGTCTGTGATTGATGCGATGAAAGCGGGAAGACGGTTCCAGTCGCTGGAAGTTTCGAGGACGAAAGAGTTTAAATATAGGTTCCTATGGCTGAAAGAGATGCCCACTTTGTATTGGTAATCACTGCGTGATGATATGTAGGTTGGGGGAAAAAACAATGAATCGGAGAGGATGACAGATCTTATGAAAGAGACACACACGTAAGTTTTAGCGTCGTAGAAAAAGGTAAGGCAGGTTGAGATTTGCTTTCATTGATGCGAGACTTGCAGTGCGAAAGTAATTAGACATTATAAAACGTGCCGAGAGATTCTGAATGGATTCAATGCTATCTATGAGCATGTTAGGGGGAGGATCCCAAATGGATGACGCCTATTCGTTTTTATCGCACTAGTGCTTTGTAAAGAATTTTTAGGTTTACCGGAGCAAGGGGAAAATTTCGGCGTAAATAGCCAAGAGTGCGGTTAGCATTGCATGTTATTTAATCAACGTGAGACTGCCATGAAATGTATTAGAGATGACAACACCGAGCTACTTGTAACAAGAAACGTTGTTTAATGGTAAGTTGTTAAGGTTTTGATACATTACTAGATATCCTCATCGATTTGCATTTAGATACGCTAAGCTTAATTAACCAGGTATTTCACCACAAAGAAATGTTATCCAGGTCAGTTTTCTGGGAATCAGGGTCATCAGGACATCAGGCAGGCTTACGGTGCATCTCTGCACCGTAAACCTGTCCCCTTCCAGCCAGCTATGATGGAGAAGGAACCCAACCTCGATTTGTTTTATTGATGCATGGTTATAGTTCATTTCAGTGCCTGAAACCGGCCAAGGGTTTTTCGTTGTTTTGTGCAGCATTGGTTATCAAAGCCGCGTGGGAAAGCAGCCTCACTGGCCACCCCCCAAAAAACATAAATTAGCAAAAAGAGTAGCCCTGTCGAAGACAAGGTCGGAAATATCGGCGACAGCAGCACGTTAAAGAGAATTCGGAAAGAAAACGCCCAGGAAATGACTATGGCCCGCAATTAGGTCCCACGGCACACTGAAAATTTTTAAGCACGAAGTTTCAGTCCCGCGCATGTTTTTCGGGGACTCAAACATCGTACTTAAACACATTCAGAGACAGTGGCGTAAGTGTTGCCCCGTGGTGGAGTAACTATTACACCATGCTAAATAAGTCAATATTACTTACATAGTAAGTATTACACCATGCACCGTGCACATGGGGTAACAGTTTATTGTCGTTTGCAAGCCTCTTTAATAGAAATGTACTGTCGGCGTCAAATAAAACGCGAACACGAAAATATGAACCTGAATGCACAAATAGGGCGATTTGTTTCAATTCAAGCCAAAATGTTGCGTTACAAAAACAAAGTTACAAAAACAAAGTTGGGAAAAATGGATTTCCTAATATACCAGTAGCGTGCCATTATATGAACTCTACGAACAGTATTTCTCAATTTTGCGCGTTCGGATTCATATTTTCGTGTTCGCGTTTCATTAGACGCCGATAGTACAAAGCCCCGAAGTCCGGAAAGAATGGGGTCCTTACTAACGAAAACCTTCACGCCCATCGCATTTGGCGCTAAAAAAGAAAAAAAAAAAACAAAAACTCACGCTGCATTTTTTTCTGTTATTACTGAAAGACAAAAACACAGAACTCAGAATTGCGGATGTGAACTCATAACACGTCGAAATCACGCCACAATAAAGTAAGTGAAGTCTGTGAGGGCTGGCAAGGCTGGGAAGTTTCACTATTAGAGTAAACCACAGGAACGCTATAAGTTCCTGCCAGACTATGTGCGATACGTTTAAGTGAAAATCGGCTCTGTATTATTGTTGAACTTTAGGCTTTTCTATTTTCTACAAGGTGTTCGGCTGTTGCTTACCAGAGTAGAAAACAATGGTGATATAAATTTTCTAGGCCGGAAAACCCAAACATTTATTGCCTGACTACTCGAAGAAAAGTTACTACTTTGTAAAGAGACAGACCACTGGCGTCTGCGCGAAAAGCAAGCTGTGTTTAATTCTTTTAAAAATTCCAGTAACTACTTACTGCAAGCAGTGCATTGGAATGAAGCGAAGCCTTGAAAGACAAAACCCCGTACGTCTGTGCAAGCGAGGCCACTTTTTCATGTCACCAGTTTCTTGTCTTCTCAAGCTCTGTGCGTATGTCTAAAAACACCTTCTACCACATATTCCCGTTACGACAAGGCTGCGGTCACGCAAAGTTTTGGATCTCTGTGATCAATATTTGAATTGAACTGAAATAACTGCAATTTAGTTGCAATATTTCATTGCTAAATTCCCTATATAATTCATTGTAAGGCTGCAAAGCTCCCCACGCGTTTCCTGTTTCAGGGAATAACTTTGTTCGATGTGATAGTCTGCATTGCATTTTGATATCACCATAATAAATAAATCAGTCTACGTTTGGTCGCCGAGGTTACTGTATAACACCTAGGAGTACAGTGCCTTCCTGTAAAAGCTGTAAAACCTTTCGCAGTTTTTGTGTACGAACTTTAAAATACATGCAAATGTATAGAAACAGCATGATACACGCGCCCAGCCACCATGCACCCCTTCCTAAGGATAACCGTTGGTCGTTAAGGGTAACAGAGTTGATCCCTAGAGAAGGCAAGCGTTGCAGGAGGCGGCAGAAAGATGGGCAGATGAGATCAAGAAGTTTGCGGGGCTAAATTGGTCGCAGTTAGCACATGACCGGGGTAATTGGAGATGCCTTTGCCCTGCAGTGAGCGAAGATAGGTTGGTGATGATGATGATGATTATGACTCACCCCCCCTAGATCACAGCGAATAACAGTCTTCACCTCCTTCAGCCGCACGGTGTTGAGTTACGGGGCTATAAAACGAGTTGCAAGACGTACTTAGTACAGTACAGTACTGTACTTAGCACCCCAAAAAGACTAATTACGCTGGTAAACTCAGATACCCTAAATTCGAAAACGAACGTAATTTCGCATCTAAGATTAACCAATTCTAATATGCTCCCTGCCACCGTGGCGGTAAGTATAACTCCATTTGTGGCTTCCGAAGTCGCTCGCATAGACAGGTCTCACTTTCGCCTCTGGGATGGATTTCCACCGCTTCAAACATCGTTTTACCCGCTGCGAACATGCACTGCTTAGCGAGCATCAGACCAGCAACGTACGAGAATGGCTGGTAAGTGCATAACACCGTAAAAAAAGGTTAGTGAGTTTTAGTGTAAAAAATAGCTATTAAATGAGTACATTACTGCATTCGTACATTTTCTCCAAGCAAATATGGCCTGTTACTTACTCTTCGATATCATTAAAAATTAACACCCATAAAAACATTTTCAGGGCTGCTAGTGCCAGCTATACGTAGACTGCACCTGTTATAGACGTTTCGCCGGGCTTTGCGTGCTTCCTCCTCTCCTGTAAATGGGGCAGTACGCTCTGGCCGTCCGACAGCGACCTGCCCAGATTTTTTGGGGTCGAAAAGAGCATTCGGACTACCGCGCACCATGTTTTTTTGTTTTGTTTTGTTTCTTTGTTTGTTTTTGTCAGCGATGCTGTTGCGACGTAGGGGATTTGGCTGCCATTTCCGGTGCTGCTCCCATTTTGCGGCACTTGCTACTCCCTCGTGCATTTCGTAAAGCAGAGCGTCACACGGGCTTACGGACGGGACAGATAACCAGAGGCAAGCGCTAACCAGATTTGAGCTGTGAGCACAGGCGTTGTTTCATAGCCCATGTGCCTCTTATAAAGGGGAGCGATTGGCAATGCGTGCCTTAATTTAAATAAACAATGAAGTGTTTCTAGTTGAGAAATATGCCGCTGGTGGCGCGATTATTATTAGCCGGCTGATGCCTACTAGAAAAAAATGTATCTCAAATTTACTTCGAGCCGGTTATTTCTTTAACTAAGCTGTCTTTTATGATTCTCACACCGTCTCTTGAAATGCACTCTGTTGCTTGTGTCGTCCACTTGTTCTCTTCCCTCAACATTCTATGGCTGGAAAAGCTCCACTGCTTTCTCGCAATTTAAGCTAGAATGTCTTCCACATTGCTCCCAAGGGTTACTAATACCATCGTTCTTAGTAATTGAGTTTTTTATAGCCTACCTACGTCGTCTTTAGCGCATTTGGTAGGATTCCAAGTGCCTGTAGCATAAATTAGCACCTGAAGTACGCACTACTTTCACGCTTTTTTTTTTTCTAAAGATGTGAGGTAATCTCTTATTTACAGCCGAGACTGTTTTCCGAATTCACACTAAATTGCCATGCAAATTCTATGCGTGACTTCGTTCTCGTGGTGTAGATTAGCATCGACTCCTTGTCCGATATAAATTACGTTCTCGCACCTCTGCGTGTGTTTCCGTACCTAGGGTGAAGGTCTGTCTCGCTGTTTGGTTGCTTATGAGAAGTTTTTTATTTATTTTATACATATATATTTTTTTTTCATTATTTTACTTTTAATGTTTTTTTAGCCCGCCCCACCTTTCGGTGAGCAGTTCCTCCCTCTTAAAAATCGTCGCAGGTGGGCTTAATCACAACATTCCAGAACGAACAATCATTGCGACCAAATGTGTAAAATAGTATCTGCGCCATGATAAGAGCGCAGATGCACGCCTTGCTCTGTTATCATAGCGCGGATACTATTTATTGGTCTGATCGAATGCTGGTGTTTTGTGTGTTTACTGTTTTTGGCGTTTCGCGCGTGTGTTTTTGCTTTTTGGTATTTTGTGTGTTTGTTTATGCCGCGTTTGTTTATGCCGACGAGGGTCCAAGGGGCGTGTTGGGTAACTACCGCCGACACTCCCACCATCCCACCCGCCCGCCCTGACAACCCAACCACCTTCACAGGCCAGCACTGATGCAGACAGCAAGAGTGCTCTCCTACAGGTCTGAAATAAACCACGTATTTCTCTCTCTCTCGAATGCTGGGCCTCCTCATTCGCCAAATTTTCACCTTTGGTAGCGATGATTGGTCGTTCTTGAGTATTGTAGTGAAGCCCACCTGCGGCGATTTTTAAGAGGGCTAAACCATTGCTTGCACGTAAACGTGCTAGCAACCTCTGCTTGCGCTAGAGACCATACTTTGTAGGCTGTCTGCTTACTATTGGCCCACAGCGGGCCGAAAATTCTCGTTCGCCACCCAAAACTCATATAGTGTAACATACCCACAGCGTGCACCACATAGCGGCAGTAGGGCCGACGCTCCGACGTTGCGGCTAACATTACGTCGTGAGTGAGGTCGTCCAATGTCGTTAACAAGTCCCCGCAGCTTGACGTACAAACTTTTTGACGTTACCTGACACGTCATTAGCCTTAACGTTAAGGATACTTAGTGTTAAGCTTAATAAGGACCCTTACCCGCAGAGGTCTACTGGCCAAAGCTTGCCTCCGGGTGTTTTACTTCGTGCTAGTCTCAAAACTCACGCATTATTACGTACCCACAGAGCTGCTCATAGACGAAGAGCTGTAATGAGGCCGATGTTTTCCACGGGGCCTCCCGGTGCGTGCGAGTTACAGAAATCACAAAATGTTACCACAACAGTACTTGGCGTGTTTAATCACTGATTATTAAGCCAGAAAACAATTCCACCGCATCTGCGGGTGTCTTATGCGTAAACACCAGTGGAAGAATGCTGCCCTTCGCAGTCTACATCATCCCTGGCAAAATGCAAAACAGACATCGACACTTTCATGCCTGATCACTTCATATGGCTGAGACAAGAACGATGAGCGCCAGGATAGTTATCGCTGGCGGTTTTAGCATTGAAATTTCGAATCGCTAAAAATAGGACTGGTTCATGGCTTTTTTTGGGGGGGAATTTCGAACTCGCATGCTACAATGACCCCAACGGACAAACCACACAGGTACAAGTAGCGTTTGGATTTGGTCTCGGTAACAAATCCATTGATACTACATTTACTTGAAAGCAATAAAAAATTAGCAGTGGCTTAGCTCGGCTATGCCAGGATATAAATAGTGTGAGTTAAGGTTCAGCTGGTTATTTTTAGCTTTACTAGTTGTCAAGAATCAGCTTGATTATCCTGCTTACTGCTGTTTCAATGACACACACACGGTATACGCATTATGTGACACATGTATTTCTATCAAGCGGCTCCGGCGCCGCGTCACCAATCGCCCCAGAGCTAAGCTGGTTCCACAGGCGCACGCCGGTGTTGCTGCGACGCACGAGCCACCCCTCGCATGATCATCATGTGGTCCGGGCCGCCACGTGAGGAACGGAGGTCGGAGAAGACGCTGGGCGCGGGGGGTATGTGAGAGACGCCGGGCCGCGAGCAACGTTCTGTGCGCCGTGTGACGTCACTGCTCCTCGCGCATGCGCAGCACGGCTCTCCAGGAGCCACACGAAACTGCTCAACCTCAACCAGTGTAGCTCCGCATATCCCCATCACCAGGTGTAGAGTGTTGCAACAGCTTCTCTGGACGTCCACTTTCGCAGCGTCGGGAAGGCGCATCAAATTTTTTATAGCTACTACAAACACTCCTTCAAGAAAAACATACACACCATTGTTCTCGCGACCAGTCTGGAAGCCCACGCTAGTGGTTAAACGAGACCCATTCTCAGACTGCGAAACAGCGCGTCGCAAGAGCCGCCCGAGAGGCCACGCGCACGGTCGACAACAATCAGCAGTGACTTTCTTTGGTGAATGTGCGCGCGGGATGGCCACGTAGGGCTGGCTACACGCGGCTTTCCGCGACGAGTTCGCGCGTCGTAGGGCACCCCCACCGGAAGATGCGGAGGAGAAAATAAGGGGGAAAGAAGGAGAGATTGGCCAAAGGTTGCGCGCTGCGTTTCCCTTCGCTTGGAGCGGGCCAGCGGGGCTAAACCCAGAAAACCGGAGCAAAGATCACGAGCAAGTGCTGCCATTATGTGGCGGAAATGGGCCCGCCTGCCGTGAGCTCCGATCCTTGTTTATTAAGCATCACAGTTTAGCGGGATGGAAGTCGAGCCCTTTTTACGCTGGGCTTGATGCGATGCAACCTTTTGCGGAGAAGTTGTTTACGTACGGGTGGTATCAGCTGACATAATACAGCGTAAGGTTGGTAAAATATTCTTGCCCTCACTAAGATGAATATGTCAGCTATCCCTGCTATGTTCATCCCGAAGATAGATAAATCGGCGCAGAATCGGCAACCTGTTGTGGTATTTCAGGCGTGAAGACAATGGTCCCACCGCCTTTGGAAATATAGGCGAACCTTTTTCGATACTTGGCGTAGACCCGTTGCGCCAGCATTTGCGTTACCTGGCCTGGGCGGCCCGTTGCGATTGCCGTGGCGTGGACACAGAAGCCCGTCAATTGTCTGAAAGTGTCCCGTCTCCAGTGGGAAATCTTATGGAGATCTTTCCGTTACTCTATAGGGTTTCATCGCGAAATCTTTCCAGCTTACTTTGACCGGTGAGAATAATAAAGCTGTTACAGCACCCCGGCACCAGGACCGTAACGAGAAATTTTTCTAGGAGGGGGGGGCGAGTGCGATCGATCAGCAGATTTTTTTATTCTCTTTAACACGCATATTGTACTTTCAGTGATTTCTGCCTGACCGATATCTAATATGTGTGTGCTCTTTAATGTGGCCGTGCGCAGGGTACTTAATCAATGGTATAAAACATGCGTGACAATGGTGTATAAATACGCATACCTTGTTTATTGTAATGCGGGCATGTGTCTGTGTACTTTTTTGTACTTTTTGTTTACTTTGTTTTTATGTACGACTGCTGTACACCCGTGACTGCACAGGAACGTTGTACATTCTCCCCACTCCTGCTATATAGCCCCACAGGGGCTGTAGTATGTTCAAATAAATAAAATAAATAATAAATAACACATGCTTGACTAAATAGGCTTCTCAAAGATTACGGGTTTCAACGTCAACCTAGGGGAACCGTTGTCAGTCCAGCGTTGTGAGCCCGTTACAAACTGTAATCCCTGATCGTAAGGTATACGTCGTTGCATTACGCCTGTATGTCGCTAGTAGTCGTCTATATAGCTCACGTATCGGCTGTTCTAGAGGTATAGTATACAGAAGGAAGTACGATATGGCACACAACTGCGTTCCGGAATTCTGCTGACACAAGTCATCCAGAAATAATGTAACTAAAACAACAAAATAATGCGACATGCGAGCATGAAGTGAGCTGCGCTCCCGCTGCCATTGGTGTGGCAGGCAGAGAAACACGTATAGCCGCCGCAACAAATACCCACGACCTGTAAGCTAGTCTAGAAAATGTCATATCACCGCAGATCACGAGTATCACGCAACCGTCGGTCCGTCACACGCCACAGAGGGCTCGGAAAGGTCGACCCCTCTACCACTCCGTGTCCACCGAGAGCGCATCCGTCAGCTCTTCTCACCCGCGCTTAGTAGAGACGTGCAGGAGTCTCGCAGAATTCAAGTCGATTAAACACGCCGGAAACGCGCCAAAGACAAGCGGCTTGTGTGCAGGCGTGGAGATTGATTTAATTCCTTGAAGGCCATGCGACGAGTCGGCCCGCTGTCCGAGTACCCTGGATGGCGGCGCGGCCTCCTCCCGCTAGCCACCACACAGCCTACGCGTGCTCGTTCGGAAGCGGGCGAGAAGCAAGCGGCGCGGTACTCGAGAAACGACATCCACACGCGCGGCCACTCGGAAGTGGGTGGCCGGCACCCGCTTTCCCAGCGGCCGTCCTTTCCCACTGCACTCATTAGCCACACTTGGTCGTCGTCGTCGTGAAAAAGCGGGTCCGGCCAGACGCGACAACCGACACAAAAGCATAATCGCGCCGTAATAAACCTTCCTGTATCTTTGTTGCGCAGCACACCCCCCTTCCCGTCCCTCCTCCTTCGTCTACACCCGAGGGATGGCTCCCACAGGCTGACGACGCGCTTTGATTAACCCGTGGGGCGACCCCGAAGGCGGTGGACAGCGCCCGCAGCGGGCGGTCTTAGGCGGGTTTAATGGATTGTCCTCGACGTTGTCAACGCAGCACGCTTCCTGCGAAGCGTGAAGGGATCACACGCTTGAACGTCGCGCATGTGTGGTCTGTCTCCCCGCGCTCTGGTTCGCTGTTCGATGTCATTCATGAGTGAGAGGGGGGAGGGGGGGGGTGTTTGTTCCGCATGGGATTGACCGCCTTCTTGGAAGGTTCACGGCTTGTCGCGGGGTCGTAGCCAGTAGCGATTTTGGGATAGCATCCAGGAGCTCCTCATCACTCCAAAGTAACAAAGCATAACCTCTCTCAAGCACACATTTTTTTTCCTATGGTGAACGTGACAGGACAACGTTTATACAACAGGTTCTGTTTATAGTTGAAAGAAACTGCAACAGAAACTGCCTCGACGGATCGTGAGGCTTTTAGCGAGCTACCATTAGGATAGGAATGGAATTACGAAGCGTTTTTTATGATAACTTTTCTATAGAAAAGTGCGCATGTTTTTTTTTTTTTTTTGCGTTGATTATCTAAGGTGGCTTTTATGGCGTGTGTTTTTCGAGGCAGACTCCTGTTCATGGGGAATTAAACTCTACAAAATACACCCCCACCACAACTATGTTTGAACTCGAAGAATAATATGGGCACACTATACCTTCCTAACCAGTGGCCAGCGGTGGAACGGGGCGTAAGTGGCAACATTTTGAAGTGCAAAAAAAGCCTTAGGGTCGTTTAAGGCAATACAAAGGCGCTTAACCGACATTATCAGTGCTTATTAAATTTTTTTCATTGTTTCGGGTTTCATAAATACTAGTAAAAACAACCGCATCTAGGTCAAACAAAGAAGGGTGTTAAAAGAGGCAACTTAACTATGCACGCTGACGCACACAGACAAACACACACACACACAAAAAAAAAAAAAAAAAAAGTTGGCATTAATGGGTCACTCGAGCTCCGCGTGGGAACCGCCGAGCTCCGGCACAGTTCAACCCCGGAGGTAAAATGATGATGAGGATAAAAAGATGTGACGTTAGTCTAACGTCCTAAACCTAGTTAGGCTTAACGTCTTGTGGCTAACAAGCTTACGGCACGCAACGCAACGCCATTCTTCTCGTGAGGGATTCTTTTGTTGTCGTCTGAGTTTTCAAACCGCTTCGACCATGTCGACCGAATTTATGTTTCAACGGGAAAGTGCTCCATTGTGCGTGAATATGTTGTTAGGCCAATATTTTTTACTGATCATTGCATGGTCTCTGCACGGATCGGTCCACAGGGCTGGAGCACTCCTCCCATCCCTTGGGAACTGTGGAAACTGAACAATAGTATACTCTGGGACGGACTTTTTCAACACACAGTAGCAGCTTGCTTGAACGATACATTCGAACTTTCAAGCCTTAGTATTTTCCACAAATGGGTCCTTTTTAAACAAGAAATCAAAAACGTAGCTATAGAGGCGTCGGCTCGGTCATCCTTTTTGAAGCGACTTCACATGCGTGAACTCCGAAGTTCCTTGATGCAATTACATGAGGCTGAAAGAGCTGAGGCCGGGACATTTTTTGATGAAATATGCAATGTTAAAGCTCAAATGCAGCAGCATATGACTGAAAAATATCGGGGAGCCCGTGTTCGATCAAGAATGCTTTGGTTTTTCCAGGAGCCGCCAACACGACGCGCATTTGGAGATGAAAAGCAGACAGCACTAGAAAAAGTTATAGTCGAAATTGAGTATGGGGGACAAAGCTACTCTGATAGCCGCAGAGTAGCATTTCGTGCTCATTATGTAGCATTTTGGAGCATTTTGTGCTCATTATGAAAAACTGTTTAATGGCAACACGGGTACCTGTAGTACGCCTGATTTTAATGTATTCCTCCAGCCTTTTCCTAAGCTCAGTGACGATGAGCGGGCTCTTGTATATATATAGAAGGACCAATTGCGCTTCAAGAAGTGGAAATTGCCATTTCAAACCTGCAAACCCATAAGTCACCTGGACCTGGTGGCCTCACTTCGGAGTTCTACCAAAAATTCTCGAGTATTCTGGCACCTGCCTTACATGAGGTATTTACAAAAGCCTATGAACTCGATGTCCTGCCTCCTACATTTTACCAAGGTTATACTGTACTAATCCCGAAAAGTGACAATGCAGAAAAGTTGAAAAGCGTGGATGGCTACAGGCCGATATCTCTGTGTAACGTGGATTACAAGATATTCGCGAAGGTGCTGGCACGCAGGTTACAGATTGTAATCACAAGTCTGATAGGTTCGCACCAGACTTGCGGTATTCAGGGGCGGAGCATTCAGACCAACATCCATATTGCTCGTTTCAGTACTGGAGTGCGTATCCGATGGTGCTGGGCAGGTTGCGTTCATTCAAATTTATCTTGCCAAAGCATTTGACAGGGTTAGCCATCCTTTCCTTTTTGCAGTTCTGGAGTCAGCTGGGCTTGGGGAAGCCTTGTATAAATGCATATCTCTCTGTTATACAAGCTGTACGACCCGGTTGATTATAAATAGCGAACTTTCTAGACCTGTCCCCATTGGATCTTCCGTACGGCAAGGTTGCCCGTTGTTACCCCTTTTATTCGGTTTGTACCTTGAGTCCCTGTGCATTAGTACTCTCCAAAGCAGTGCCATTCATGGTTTTTCACGGGAAAACTATGAAGTCAAAGTTTTAGCCTATGCAGATGACCTTGCCTTTTTTTGTACGGACAAGAAAAGTGTCTTGGAGGTAATGATGCTGACACAGCTGTTTTGCGATGTAAGTGGTGCTAAGGTGAACCTTGAAAAATCAAGAGGTTTTTGGAAGGGCTAGTGGGGTACGCAGCCACGTCAATATGGAGGCATAACATGGGACTCTGAAACAATACAGTACCTTGGGGTACCTCTACATCAGATTCGGAACAGTGGACCTCATTGGTCTTCTGCACTTACTGTAGTGAAGCGTAACACGCAGGCATGGATGGGGCGGGAGCTGTCTATATTTGCGCGTGCAGAACTGTGTAATGTGTTTCTTGTCTCCAAACTTGTTTATGTTCTGCAGGTTCTTTTTCACAGCATTTCACAGAGTGTTGGCTACCTTCGTATGGCGATCGGGTAGATCGCCATACGAAGGTAGAAGACCGGAGATTGGGGAAGGTGGAGGGGTTGCGGAAACGGTAGTAAGGAAGTAAGGAGCAATATTCTACGGTTGTAGGAGTAGTAAGGGGCGATTGGACTTTGAAAGAGAGGGTAGTAGTCGGAGTGAGGGGGTTGTTGGGCCGACTGAAGGGAGGTGATGGGTGAGAGATGGGCAAGGTGTTTGTGAACAGAAGTCTTTCGCACAAGAGGAAGGCGCGACAGCAATGGGAAATAGGCTTCTGCCTGAGTTCTTTTTTTTTCTTTTTGTCTAACTGTGTGCTCTGAGTCCAGCCGTTTTCCAGCAGTTGGGCCTCAGTTGGACCTCTAGCCCGATGAGAACGAAAGGAGAGGAGGGCTTGTGGGAGGTCCTGGAAAGAGAAGGAGTCGGAGAGAGGGAGGGGGAGGGAGTTAGGGGCGCGCAATTTGTCACCACCAATATCTCATACAACTGGATGCCGAACGCATCACATCGATTGTCATCGTAGATGGCTCGGGCCTGAACCCTTTTTCGTACTTCTAGCTGGGAGAAATGGCGAAGATGCTGCGAGTCTAGGACATTTACTGCTTGATTATACAAATAATCGATTATACCATAATGGAAAATATTTTAACGTGAACTAGAATTTGTTTAGAGTTCATATCGAAGAATTTCGAAGGATATTTACTGCTTGATTATATAAATAATCAATTATACCAAAAATCGGAAAATTTTTAACATGAACTTGAAATTTTTAAAGTTCATGTGAAAGTAGCATTTCGCGCAAACGAGGCAGTGGAAAAATTCAGGTTTGTTTGCTCTTCTGACGATCCAATCACTGGGACATCTGCGGTTAAACGAAAGGGGAACTAGAAACGGCGCCAGGTTTCAAAACATATTTAATGAATGATAGCACTTTGTTTGAGCAGGAACAGCTCGCAGGTCAGTATATATGGCGTTTGTAAGAACACACCATGTTCAGGAGAAAAGCAGTCTCGGCACTCTTCTGCTAGCCGGCCGGAACGACCACCAGGCCGAGGTGCCACCCTTGAGACAGAGTGCGGAGGGAACGAGAGAACGTGACTTCCGGGCGGAAGAAAATGGTTTACCACTGCTTGCCCGAACACCGCCATTAAGAATGCCTTCGACGTTTGAGTAAAACACGGCAAGGAATGTTTAATGATCCTACCCGCATGCCACCCGCTGCGCTTCAATGCAATTCCAGCCGATGCCGAGCCCACTCATAGCGCCGGACGGTATCCCGCGAACAACTCCCTCGTAAGAGTGAGTCGACGTCGGCACTTTCGCCCTTTTCTGTTGGCACCCTTCAATCCAAGTAGCACTCGCCGTATGGTTCGAGCTAGCCCAACTGCTGTCTTTCATTAAAAATTTGCAACGAGTCGGGCACGCGTGGTTGACCGCTACGGGCAGAGACACGCTTTCTCAATAAACGAGAAACAGAAGGGCTTCTCGAGGAGGGAGAAATGGATCGAGGCATCATTCCGAATCATTAGGAGCATTTCGTGGGGAGCCCGTGAGGTCCTTGGCGCCTCTTTTGTCCAGTTTAGTTTCACCTCGTTTAACATAACAGCGGTTGGCGGCGCACAAATCGCGAACACCGACTCCTCGCACCGGCCTTGCGAAATTCCACGGACTCGAGGGGCACGAAGCTTTGTGTGCGCGCCGATGGAATGCTTGCGAAACGTGGAGGACCGCCGCGTAGGACGTCGTGTCCATGTGTACGCTGTTAGTTTGCCGCGAATCGCTCCTTCAATGGTTTTCTTTTTCGTTTTTTCTCTCTTCAGACAAGCTGAACAGGTAACTCTTGAAGAACTCCAGTAGTTTGCTGGGCTGAACTAACTATAAAAGAGGGTAAATAGCGATTTCCTGATAATCAAAGCGTCCACACACTGTGTCGAATCAGGGTCCTTGGCAACCTCGAGGGGCGCTCGAACCACAAGAGGAAAACGTTAACCCAGACTAAACGTCAACTGGACAGGTTTTTTTTCTTGCTCTGTTGTTTGACCGCTCTCTAAAAGGGCCTACTCGTCGTGAAGTGAGTGTGTTCTAGTAAAGCAAGGATATAGAGACGAACGACCATTCGAGGTGGTTAGGCTGAGGCGCACACCGAACAAGGGGCCGCACCACACCACCGTGATAGACGGTCGCACCACGAAAAAAAAAAACAAAATCAGCGGAATTTACAGAAAGACAAGGCTGAACTCTTCCCATGTCAGCTTACTACTAACACTTAAGACGTGCTCGAGGAGATGCATCCTGAAATCGGGATCTTGTATTTAAGAAGTTGGGAAGAAAACTGCTAATAGTCACCTTTTTTGTTCATTCAGCAGTTATTTACGCTGCGAGCTTCTTAGCGCTGATTTCAGCATTAACACTGTTACCCCGCTTCGTCCGTGTTTTCTAAGAACTACAAAAAAGGAACATGTTGAGGAACATGTTAAAGCATGCCCACCCAAGAGCAAAAGTTTCCGTACCACGAAAGCAGAAATTCTGGGTTGTTTCTCTGTCGCACGGCAGCCCGAGGTACTATATGCGGTATGTTTCATTACTTCAGTAACTGTATGACATCTCGCATGCACACGGCAGTTAGTCGGGCTGCTGCTGGAAGAGAAATAGCCTAAGATTGCCATTTTTCTGGTCCGTAAACTTTTGCTTGTGGCTGTCCACGCGCGGTTTTATTGGCTACAGAATTCGAAAGGGATTTCAGCTTAATAATAACCCAATGAAAGCGCATTGGAGCAGCATGTTTATTGTTTTCTACGCATTGTACATTTTGTTACGAATAATAAACTGAAACTAAAACTGGAACGGTAACTGAAACTGAAACGGCAAGATCGCATTAGATATTTCTGCGCGCTACGTTTACCGGCTCTCTCGTCGGGTTCTAAGCGCACCAAGCAGTGCCGATCATATTGAAAGTATAGTCCTTCCACAAGTTCACCAGCTCCCTTCAATCCCTGGATTTCCCCAGGAGCCGTTTGTTTCGCATTGGACTGGACCGCTTTGATCCGTTCCCTACGTGCACTTCGGGCAACAAGTGACGGTCGCCGCCGGTTATGTCACTCGATATGCTATCACGTGACACTACCAACTAAATAAATTTTATTGCGCCCAGGCAATACAAGAAAACGCGGAAAAAACACAAAAAGAAGATACAGTTGGGATTGTAGATATGCTATCTCCTTAGGCAACAAGTCGACTGACGGTTTGCCGACGTATGCGCCCGCTCGCTCGTGCATCGAAAAGGCTTCATAGATCTCGCGTATTCTGTGGCCACTGCAGTGCTTGAGGGCATTACATTGACCAGATTTAGGGGAAATCCCCAAGAAGGAGTAAGTTTCTGCGAAGGAAAGTTTGACTCCCTTCATGTCGCTTAATGAAAGGCTTTACACTCAAAGGGAAGCGAGAAAGACCATGCCCGCACCGCATCACATGTTAGATGCCGAAAACGCACGAAACATAAGAAAACTACAAACTAACATTTTCCCACACAAATCCAGACTGTCTCTCATGTTCCCAGAGAGATATAACGAAGAATGCCACAAATGCAAATTACGAGCAGACTTATTCCACGCAGTCTGGAACTGTCCTATAATTTGGCAACAGAACACCTACCAAACCTCTAGAGAGTCCTGGGATTTAGCACTGTCCAGCTCGGACCTTCCGACACAGCGTGAGCTGCTAGAGCGAGCCAAGCTGGGAGCCTTTGCTACTGGAGTCCTGGAAATAGCACTTCACCCATAACTCTTTCCACATTCCCGTCTTCCTATTTTCAAATAAAGTTTACTCTCTCTCTCTCTGACATCCACCTAAATGCAACCGTACAGCTACAAAGGAAAGCTATACAGCTTTCTCAGAAACTTCGAAGTTGAAGAAAAATTCGTCCTGTTCCAGGATTCGAACCCGGGACCACCGCTTTTTTAAGTGCGAATGCACTTTATAAGCGACCCCAAACCTTCCACCGCCGGCGGCGGCGGCGTCCGCAGTCCTCCTCTCCCTAGCAACGGCGTGGAGCGGAGAGGAGCGTCGGTAGCAACGGCGCGGTGACGTTACTTCACCACGTGACCGCGCTCGCTCCGCCTACTCGCCGTGGCTGCGCGGGTGCGCGCCGCTCCCCGCACCGCTCCTCGCGCCGTGACGTCATGGTATGACGTCACAGCGCGCCTCCTCTCCCCAGCAGCTGCCGCGCGCCTCTCTCTCCACCGTGACGTCACACTCTCTCCTCTCCCCCTCGCTCGGCTGCAGCTGCCGTGCGCCGCTGTCCCTCTCCCCTTGCGCTCGCCTCCTCTCAGCCACCTGGCTCGGCGCGCTCGGCGCGGCGTACCCCCCTATATATGCAGCGATAAACTGCCAGACCTCCGTGGGTCGGCTCGCGCGCGCTCACGGGCGAATGCCAACGGATTTTAACTTTACTCCCCCTCATAGCATCACCCCGTGCATTCGCACTTAACCATGTTCACCCTCGGGGAAATGCTTGGGAGTTTTTTTCTTCAACTGCGAAGTTTCTGAGAAAGCTGTATAGCTTTCCTTTGTAGCCGTACGCTTGCATTTAGGTGGATGTCAAACTTTCCTTCTCAGAAACTTACTCCACCTTGGAGATTTCCCCGAAATCTGGTCGATTACACCTGTCCTTTACTTCGAGTTGTTGATCAATTCGCTCTCGCGCTACAAACGACTAGCCTCCTGGTTAGCTCAGTTGGTAGAGCGAATTCTACGTTTAAGCGGTGGTCCGGGGTTTGAATCCTGGACCAGGACGAATTTTTCTTCAACTGCGAAGTTTCTGAGAAAGCTGCATAGCTTTCCTTTGTAGCCATACGGCTGCATTTAGGTGGATGTCAAACTTTCCTTCACAGGGGATGACATTGCTCCAACAAGGGCTCGCTCGAGGGCTCGTTCACGCATGAAGCAACATGTGTGGCAATGTTGCTACCTGTGGCGGATTTCATGGCATTAGCGGGCTCGCGAAGCCGATCATTCACACATCGTTCCGTTTGTCCTGTATACGAGCCACCGCAGGGCAGGAGGATCTCGTACTCTGTTCTGGTCGTGCACTCCATGAAACTAGCCACGCCACCAACTAGCCATGCCACCGATGTTGCGGACTACCTCCTTTATGACATTATTCTTTTTCACGGCGCCACTAAACAATTACTTACTGATCGGGGTAGCTACTTTCTGTCTCAATGTACTGGACGACATTCTCCGCTGTTGTTCTGCAAACATAAACTGGCTACCGCTTACCATTCACTAGTCAATAATAACGGAGAAGGTCCACGAACCCTTACGCAGAGTCATGGGCAAATAAAATGAGTACACGGAAATATGCGCCAAGACACGCAATAATTAAAGAATATGAATAGTGGAGATAAAATAAGAGGGTCGCTATTGGTAGAATTAGGAAAGACACGTCTTTAATCTTTGTTACTGTAATAAAGCCACACGACAATTTCACTTTCACGCACAGAAATCGCGCTATTTGTGGGTTGTGGTTCATATTTTGGTGTCCGCGTTTCATTTGTCCGTGGCTGTCCTTGTCCGTGCACATGCTCTCTATGTACGCTTCCACCAACCAGAGGGATTTGGACGTTGTTTTACTATACGTTACATTCGCATACAATTCTTCTTGCCCCACTAATTCGGGTTTGTCCACGGATTTCCTAGTACAAGATTTTCAAGCGCCACATACTTAGACAGTCGACAAAAAGGACACAGACATGCGGAACTGCCTGGGGAACTTCCTTGGATGTCCTAGGCGAAGCTTAGGGACATCCTAGGCAGTTCCTAGGGACATCTTAAAGACATACTAGGCAGTTCCCTAGGCAGCTCTTAGGTAGTTCCGAGGCATTCGGCGACCACGGCGACCACGACAGCGTCTCTAGCAAGCTAGGTTTAGCGCCAGCTGCGGCGGCTGGCCCAGGCCAAGATGACGACGTCACTACGTGCCTAGCATTGTTGTCGGGCAGAGACATGGAATCGGAGCCCCAGATGTAGGTGAACCTCCCGGTAGTGTTCATCGACCGCGAGGGGCCTGTACGTGATCATCGTCGTGTTGGGCGTATATATATCCTGGGTTGCACCTGGGGGCTCAAGTTCTCTTTCACAAATTACAACAAGCTGAACCGGAACGCCGAAGAGGTGCGCAACTGCGTCGCTTCATGGGCCAGCGTAGCCAACCAGCCCGGTGACAAGCTTCCAGAAGCACCATGAGCAAGGCGAGCTGACGTCTGGCCGAACACCAGTAAGACCTTCCCTGGACACGCGCTGAGGGCAGACACTTCCAGCAAGGACGAAGCCATGAACGAGACGTTCGCCATCGGGGCCGTGCAGGGGCAGAGCGAAAACCAACACAGCCTTGAATTGAGTGCTAGCGAGCCTCCGACTACTTCTTCATCGTCCTCTACTCCGACAGACGCCCATATCAAGATCAGCGCTTTTGCACCTAGTGGTGTGACATATAATCTAAACAACCCAGTTTTCTATTTACTGTACGGGTAGCCTTGCTTTATCTTCGGCAGGATGAACTCATTAGTTTCGATCGCGCTGTTTTTGGTAACTCACTGGACTACATTCCAATCTCGGAAGACTTCTTTCTCCCCACCCTCGCAATAAAATAACTAATAAATATTGAAAACTTTCAAATTTCGCGCCCCACAACGTCAGCAGTGACGTAATAGGAAATATGCTAAAAGCAGAGTTACCAGTGTGCTAACTCCATGGTAACATTCAAAAAGTACTATCATACGGAAATCGGCACACCTCTCACAGTCATGTTTCTTGGCGGTGGCTTTGGACAGCAGCCGCCAATGGCGACAACAATTCCTTATGACGTCATATTGTTTGAAAGGGAATGTGGCTCGTGAGTCGCCGCTGCTTCCTTTGTCTTCCTTTCTAAGAACATCAGTTGGTGAAGTCTGGGTTGTAATTGACATCATTGTTATTGCGAAAATGAAGCGTTTTGAAGGAACCAAATTTCATTTATCTGCATATTCCCTTTAATTAAAAAAAATCTTCAATTGAAAATAAAAATTGTTTAACATAGCAGAGAGAGATGAATGAATGGCTTTAATTTTTTCCCCACTGATGCTTGACCAGATCCACGAGTGGTGTCGGCCGACAGGTATAAGCTACTAAATGATTAAGCATTTAAGTAACGTCCCTAAAAGCCTTTAAGGGACGTCGCTCAGCACCAATCAGGCCTACATGCGAGAGGGTCATCTCAGATGCCTCCTGTCGCGTAGCTCACTACCCCGAACCTAGTGTTAAAAGCAGCGGGAAATGTATACTCGGGCAACAAGCTTTTTTTTTTTTTTTTTTTCAAATCATAGAAGATGCGGCTGATCAATATAGCGAAGGTTGAATTTTGATCATAATATCAATCCCAGCGTGCGCGATTGTGTCCCCTCGTCAAATCGTCCTGTGACGTGTATTTCTTAAGGCCAGTAGGGCTGGTGGGAACAGTTTTTAAAGACGATAGTCTTTCTTGGGCTATTTAAACCCAGAAATTTTGGTCTGTCTGTATGTCTATCCGTCTGTCTGTCTGTGACTAGATTCAGCCACCCGGCCAAAGTAATACAATGCCTGCGCAATAGTCTTATATAGTCACAGCTAAATCTACCCTTCTAAGTCCGGTGTAATGTTCATACCTGTCAGCATTGTTGAAGAAGAACAAGACATTACTCAGATATAAGACAACAAATTAATACAGAAGTGATATTTGCAGTGTTCCTTTATAAAAAATCCCACATGCTTGTCTTTGGCGAAATTAAATACTTCATCAACTCCAGAAAAAAAATTCACTTTGCCGTCGCCTGCTGTCGCCCGCGCCACTATAGCTTCTTGCGGCATTTTAAGGAATCAACCGGAAACAGTTACGAAAGGTTCCACTAGATAGGTTCCACGTTCTGCTTGCAACGCACAGGGAGTAGGGAAACGCGGTTTTATAAACGTTGAAGTAGGGCGCCTCGATTCACGCGCGTCTTCGCCGTACGGCAGCGTTGGCATCGAGACACCCGGATTGGAGCAGTGGAACGCGGGAAATTTAAAATGATTTAAGCAAACCTTTGGCGTCTTTACCTTGGAAGGAGCGTGACGCTAAACGAACAACATGAGAGGTGAGCGGGAAAGCGAAGGGAGGCATTTCCTTGGCAAAAGTCGATAAAGACTATCGTCTTTTGACGACATTTGCAACGAAAGGAGCAGATACGCGGCCTTTTTTTTTTTCTCTGTCCAGGTGCGATGATCGGCCACAAGAAGGGAAAAAAAACTGGTTACGGAGTGATGCTTTAGAACGCCGAAAGCGGCACCATTCTCCCCATAATTAGCTCACCTCGATGCCTCATCCGTTTTTAGTCGCTTTTCCTGTCATCTCCTCCTACCAATGCTGGGATGTAGGCCTGGCCACGCAGTGGCAGTAAACCTCAGTGGGCTGCTTTCCCGGCGGCGTTGCCCTGTTGGTGTGTTTCTCTGATGCCCGTCAAAAACCAACCGATTTACGACTGTAGGGGCCTATCTCCTTGGATTGTTTTTCCTTATCTTGCCTTTATTCGTTCCGCGAGCTTTCTTAGCAGAACTGTTCAAGTGCATTTTTTCATCGTCGTCGTCGTCGTCGTCGTCGTCGTGGCAGTCATCTCGTCCATCATTATCATCATCAGTCGTCAAAATGTTTGACACCACTTCACGTTGAGTCTGTTTTGATAGACACATGCGGCCGTTATGAGTAGCTATACTGACAAAGTATGTGTATCCGCGTACAAATAGAAATAATTCCTTTTCTGAACATTCCAGTACACTGCCGCATTACTACATAGGTACGGATGGCTAGAAATGTTAGGGCTAATCCTTTCGTAATGATCGATTGCAAGCGTGCGTGCATTCAGCGCGCTCCCGGAAAACCCGCGTCAAAATGAAGGGCGCACAGGAGGAAGAAAGCGCCTGAGTAGTACGTCAACCGACAAAAAAGCACTACGCGTATTACAGTTTTAGCCTTCGTGGCTGCGTACGAACATTGCGACAGCACCCACGCCGATGCATCAAAATGCCGGGTCCACTGACGCCGACAAAAGCTAAACAAAATACCAACGCCGTAACCGACTAACGCCCGGCCGTAAGATTAACGTCGCCCAAATTCCCGTCTCCTTCCGCGTGTTTGCGACGCTCTAGCGCTCAATTCGCATTCGCGATGGCCGGACGAGTGACTGCGCATACTTTTATCTTTTATTTTTTGGTTCAGCGGACCTTCACGCGACCGCAGTTCATTGCGTACACAGTGTTGAACTTGTGAGCTTATGTAATTGCCGCAACAACAACACGGCGGCGCTGCTGAACTGTGCGCCACTCGGCGTTCCAGAAGTAACTCCCGACGCGGAAAATTTAATCGAAAAATAACCTTCACGTGCCGTGCACGACGCGAGAGAATGTCAAATATGACGCGTAAAAGAGGGGAAAACAGTCCATAAGCAGGATCGTTCCTCGACGCCAAATGGGGCTCGCAAAGTCCGAGCCTATTTTGAAGCTTTCCGCAACCATCGCGCGTGCATACCGAACCGTACACAGGACTTTTTTTTTTTTTTTGCTGAGATTCTCCGCAATGACATCATCGTCTCATTCAACGACGGTTCCAGAGCGACATCGCTTGTAGATATATTTCGGCAACACGGGACGCGCGTCATGAACGTGCCTTTCATGCCCAAGCGCGCCTCCGCAAGGAGGGAGAGGGGACCGGGGAGAGGATGTCTTGTTCGGCGTCGGCCGCACCACTGCCGCGGCAGCATAAAAACGTCCACGCGCGAAGCCTGATAAAGGACGAAACAAACAAGAATTAAAGGCGGCCAGCTTCCGAAAAGTAGCCGTCTTTTCTTCCTAGGCCGGAACGGAACAAAGAACGCTGTTTGGCAATGAGCAACTGCAATAAGCGCGCCAGACAACGCGGCGCGAATAACAAAGAAACGAAAAGCAGAGAAAGAGCAAAGGAAAGCAAAACAGCGGTAGTGGCATAGCGTAGAACATTGTCCAGGACCAGCGTTGGTTGTCAACAAAGGGACGACCGCCTCCCTCGGCGGTCCGTCTCTCCCTCAGTCTCGCCCTCGCTCCTCAAAAATGATTTCTTTTCCTTCGTCGACCGCTCTCTTTGTCTCCACGCCGTTCGTTGCTCGCCCCTCCGTTTTGTTTCGATGCAAAGACCGCCGTAACAGCAGTTCTCGCCACGAACGCCCCAAGTGCACAATGTGTGTGGCGGCCTCACGGGGGGACGTCTGGGGTCGCAAGCAAAAACGACCAAAGGACAACCCCCGTCCTTGTGCCGCCCAGCCGCCCAAAAGTGTTGCAGGCGGGTTGCCACTCTTTTTGTATCGTTCTTGTTGTTATTGTTATGGAAGTTCTTTCTGTCTTGCACGCCCGGGTTGCAGTCGCAGCTGCATGTTGAATAATATAGCGCAGCACGACATGCTACTACTCTGGAGTTTTGCAGTGGGCAATGTTTTTGTGCGCCTGGCATGCTAGCGGTGCCTATGGTTCCACTCCAAGTACGCCTGCCCGGAGAGAGAGAGATTACGTTTAATGAAAGCTGAAGGTGTCAGCCCCACTAACGGTAGGACTTGCTACTCGAGATGGGGGTGAATACAGTGAGATGACAGGCGAAAATGAAGAGAGAGAAAAAGAAAAGAAAAAAAGGGGGAGGGGGAGGGGAGATGTACACACATATAAAATGTAAATGTTCAGAGGGTTCAAGGACTTCTAGCCCTGTTTACGCAAGAAAAATAAGCAGAGTTTTTGTTCCCAACACTGCCTCGTCATGATTTCGCCAGCGTCCAAGGAAGTGTGAAAGTTCTAGAGCACCTCCACGTCGGAGTCCACATGTGCCTTCGATTAGAGCACTGCACGGTCCTCATTTTAAAGCCCGGGATATGCCCGAGCCCTCTTTATGAAGCCTGAGCCCAGCTGGGGCCCGTAACACCTGGCCCGGGCCCGTAACACCTAGCCAGGGCCGGGCCCGGCCCGGGCCTGGGCGTTCATAAGTGAGCCTAGCTCGGTCCCGGGCCTGGGCCGTCGTCTCAAGCGCAGGCCCGGGCCGGGCCCGGGCAGTTATTTTTAAGCCTAGGCAGGGCCCGCGTGTGCATGAGCAGGCCCGGGCTTAGAAGCCGAAGAAAAGGTATTTAATTGAGTGTAATAGTAGCGGGCAATCAAACAGAGCATCTAGTCCGTACAAGCGCGCCATAAACTGACATGCAAAAATTTGGGTTAAGAAGGGCAGTTACTTTTAGCTTATACCTTCGATACACGAGTGTTTGAAATGACAGTTCAGTCAAATGGCCTTCAGAGTTTGAAATGCCATTCGAACTGTATGAGTTCCGCCGATCTGCACGGCGATTCCCGAAGGCAGTTGAAAGTTTCTGCATTCACCAGCCATGTTTTGGTGTCCTCACGGCTGCCCAGTTTCGCTCCCGTAAAACCAAAAAAAAAATATTTTATAGTTAAAAAGAAAAAAAAACAGTTATTTGGGATAAAATTGATTATGAGCTACATACACGAGCAAAACATGCACAACGTCGGCAGTTGTTTTTTATTTTATTTTTTTTTTAATTTTTTTTTGCACCACTGGTCATGGGAGTACCAAACTACTTTGTAATTGCAGACTAAGTGATAGCAAACCAAAACACAACAAAAGTGATTAAGAGCGAGCTCTTTAAAGACCAAAGTTTACTCGCAAATAATTATTTTCGTAAATACGGCATGCAGAAACTGCGTGCGAGAGTACACGCGTTCACGTTTTAAAGCCCTTTGAGATTCCCAGAGGTTGGTTGTCATGCTCATCTGACTAAAACGGCATTTCAAGCAAATATTTGGTTGGAATGTTTCAACATCGCGTAGCACCTCAAAAGGGGCATCTGAGTCAGCTGACATATTGTTCAAAGGCCTTCGAAACGCTCGTGTAGCACGGGTATTACACCGTCTGCAGTTCACGTCGCATCGCGTAATCTTACACAAGAGACACCATCACCTTTCATGAGCAGATTCTCGGCAACTTGACGTGGCTGTCTCAGCCCCAAGTTTATATCGCTGGAATTTTTCGCTCCGCATTTAAATCCACGAGTATGTACGTGCATTGAAATTAGCAACGTGTTTTGTTTTCTTCAATTTCGTTCATATTTGGCTCCGTTGGAGCAAATAAAATCCAGTTGTAATTCATCGCTTCGTGTGTCCTCTTGCTATCGTCCTTTGTCTTGTCGTTTGCGCTGTGGTTCAATGTGTATTGAAATATTTTACGTGTTCCTCCGCGGTGATGTTTCTCTAGCACGCGAGTTTGACTCCCGGCCACGGCAGCCGTATTTCGGTGGGTTCGACATCTAAAACGCACGTGTGCGTAGACATATAGGTGCAGCAGGGGCAGCAGGTTGTCTGAGTAAATCCCTTCCCCGCTAGGGCATTCCTTGTAATCGCATCTTTGGGATGTTATACCACAAAATATAAAATCTTGATGGAATACACGAAATGCCATGCAAATTACAGTATTGAAGTTTCATACCTACCAAAACTCCTTCAAAAACGTGTTGTGCTAGGTCTGATACTCACGCAGTTATAGCTGAAAGAACAAGCTTCGGGTGTATGCAACGTGAAGCCGCAGCCGGTGTAGCACGCCTTCAGTGCGCTTGCGCAGACCCCGCAGATGCCGGAAATCGCACTTAGGGTTTATCACATGGAGAGGCGCATACCTTCTCAGAGGATCCTGCCAAGCGGGAAGCTGGAGTTTCCATCCTTTGTCAAATGCAGCTGCTTTGCTATCATTGTTGAAAAACGGGATTCCAACGTGCCGCCAGAGAAGCCCACGACCTATGCTATAGTTTAGGTCCTGGGCTTCTCTGGCGGCCGCATCGGAGATGATGTTTCCCGTTATACCAGAATGACCTGGTAGCCACTGAAGGCAAATTTCATGCCCTTCGCGCACCGCACTTGTGTATATTTCATTCACATCCGCGGAGGCAACGCTCTAAACCCCGCTTATTCATAGCAGCATCCCAAGCGCAACAAAATGAAATAAACGAGTTTGTTTACTCGCTCAAGCTCACCCAACTGTATGAGTGTGATCTTGCGCTGTGCCTGTGTGTGTGCATCTATGTGGTTGCATGCGTGTACGCGTGTGCTCGTGTGAGTGTGGGCATGCAGGATAGCTAACATGGCGTTTGGAAGGACTTTTGTTACATTTCTTATGGAATGTGTTGTGCTTACTGCGTGGACCTACGAATTCGATGTAATGGCCTAGAGGATTAAGGCGGCTTTGCTGGATTGGACAGTCAGGACGCCAACGTTAAGCCGATCCACGCATACAACAATGCGCTGACGTGTTGGTTCAGGAACAACGATGCATACGACTTAGCTAATCTTTAACAGGAAGTCCTTTGACCGTGTGCCGACGACAGCGTGCAGCATGCGCGACGAGGTCGTCTTATACATCCATTGGCTGACGCGGATATCCGCGCACGTTGATAGAAACGTTGCCGGAAGAAAGCAAAATTAATTTCATCCCAAAATGGTAGCTGTTAAACGAGTTATCTCAATGAAGTCACCAGTTCTTGACTGTCAAAGCCAGGTGCCCCCCTTACGTGGCCTTTTCTGTGCAGAGCGTGTACAACGTCAACAACGATTGCGAAGACGAACTACGACTTCATATTGATTTTTTGGTTGGTGGAGGCTTCACCATCAGTGAAACCTCCATGAGAACTTTGTTTAAAGGACCTAAGTGAAAACTTGACTTTAAATCCAAACTATCTCGGCCGTGTAGGAGTGGCGGAATCGGGTAGACGCCGTCTTCATAATTACGGGTGGGGCCCAGATTCGATTCCGACCACATGAGGCGCTTTTTTTTCTTGATGCGCTTCATCTGCCGGTACTTATCGTCGTCATGTTTTTGTGAAACGCATTGTGTAAAGTTGTTTTTCCTGCGGTGCTTTTTTAAGACGGGAAGGTCGTCATCAGTGAGCCATAGAAGGCTATATGCTTTATTAAAATTTCTTGTAAATTGCTTACAGGCACAGGAACTCCACAAATGAATAATCGGCCAAATAAGTGATCTGCAGTTGAGTTCTGACACACAAAAAAGGACATTCATCCAAGTATTGATGCAAAAAAAAAAAAAGAAATTCGCGAAAAATTTGACGCAGATTGCATTGTTTATTTGAAAGCATATTTCTTGTCAGATCGCTCAGCATTCATAATAGCTCTGCACAATCGCACCAACGGGCAAATCCCGACGTGTGATGGAATATTTTGCCTTTTCTCTGAGGACAACGCAATAGGTGCCCAACATTGCCAGCCATGATGAATTGGTGTTATTATTGCCTTATTTGGGGTTTGTTGCTTGCCCCCCTTCCACCCCCTACCCCCCACCCACCCACCGACACACCCACCCCTTCTCGTCTGAAGTCTTATTTTTACCGTATTTTTAACACCAAAGTTTACCACTTTCGTTATTCCGGTTATACAACGCCTCCTTGAGACACCGTGAATTAAAAATAAATAAAAACGTATGACGCCTATTTTCAGCACTTCGTGGCACCTTTGCCTCCCAGTAACCCGCAATGAGAAACCGGAGGTCACCCGAGCTACCATAGCCCTCCTCGACACTCACAGACATCACTGACATTTTAAATTTTTGTGTGGAGTCGTCCCCAAGCTACAGTGCAGTTTGCGGAAGCGATCAGCTTCGAACAAAAGGCACCGCCTTTGTGCTCCATCCTACGAAAAAGCCACAGCGCAAGAGAATGCATCCGAACAACAGCTCCGACCGCACAGCTACAGAACAAACAGCAGCTGCGGCCGGACTTCGACGCGGTCAGGGGGTCACAGTGCACAAGGTGCTTCCCCAGCAGTCGTCAACATCGACGCCAGCACCCCGGGGTGCCGCCGCAGCCGCGTCCAGAGAGAACAGAGCCGCGGAGCTGTTGCGAAAGCAACGCACTCACCTGGCTCGAAGCACCGATGACAAAACGCAGACAAGCATTAGCGTTCGGGGTCAGCAAAGTGGCCAGCGTAAGATGGGGGGCGTTATTGGCTGACCGAGCCTTCGGCTGCTGCCGCCGCCGAGTCAAAACGCAGTTGGAATTCTTCCGCGTCGTCGACCGCCCTGCAAGCCGGCGGCGCGAACGAACCCGGAGAAATTCCGCAAGCCTCTCGGTGACAATGCGGTTTCGGAAACGCGGCGGGGGGCACCCGGCCTCGCCGATGCCTATCGGCCTGACTGTCCGCGCTCCTTGGTCCCCTCTGTGCGGACCACTAGGAGGAATGACAGCTGGCGGCCGCTGCCGTCCCGGTCTTCTGCGTTCGCAACTGGAACGCCCGTTGCCGCCAAATCCTCGGCATGCCCGCGAATGGGTATCAGTCTTGTCTTAATTGCAGGGCACAAACTCCTTGTTAAGGCATTGTTAAAATTAAAATTTTAAGCAGTTACTTGTCGCTCGGCATCGACACCTGTACACGTGCAATCATCCCCCCGAGCGACCTGATTAGTTTAATTCGCTATTTTTTTTAAACGTAGAAGCTTATGGTTAATTCTTTTGAACTGAAATGTTTACTTTTTACTTTTCAAAGCTGATGCAAGTCTCCAGATCTGCCCACGTAGGCCTTCAGCAGACTTGCCAACCCGTAAGAGGTCTCCATACCTCCTACGTGTTGGAGAAAGTCGTGACACTTAAAGGGACTCCGAAACACTCCCGATACACGTTTTCACTCTTTCCCTCACGTGTGGAAGCATTGTGAGGGCTGTACTGATCGCCGGCACGGAAAGGGCGTGCGTGACTTTCTCGTCACAGCCTTCTTTCTGTTCCTGCTTTGCTTCCGTGGCGACTTTTTAAAAAAGTGCCCATCGAGTGTGTTCATTGCTACATTTGAAAGGAAGCCGGCCAGTGACCGCTACATCGCTCTGATGACGTAATTCGAGCACTCGAAAACGTCGAGATTGGGAAACGGAGAAAATTCTTTTGAGCTAGTTTCCAGGTTATCTGTTGGGCATAGAGAAGTAATTTTTGGGCTGAGCTATTTTTTGACCCCATACCTTATTACTGGATGTGTTTGTTGACTACGTCCTTAAAGCATTTAGGAAATTGAGAAAAAAAGGTAAAAAAGTGTTGCACGGTTCCTTTAAAGCAAAAATTTGAAATTTGCCTGTATTTTATGACTTTAAGGGTGACTTATGAGATGATTGCTCTTCGAGGCTTTGATGCTGCCAGCCACCAATATAAAATTTATTTAGAGATTATTAAATCCATCGCAAAGGGAGGTTCAGCCTCAATTACCGTTTGCTTAAACTGAAGTAGAAAATTATCTTTTTAAACGAATTCCGTAAATGCACGTACTGCTTTTTGATTCAACCTTCTGGTTTTCATCCGCACACCCAACTCAACCTAGCACACGTCCGCTCGCGCGGACACAGTTAGCAGAGGACCTCGAAATGAAATCCAGAGACCAGATTTTAGGTTCTGCCGATCGAACCCATTATCCCCTACTCCAGTAGAGGGCGTCACAACTAGGCCATGACTCATTGCTGATAAGCTGTATAATTGCGGCATTTTCATTGCAAAGTGCAGGAGGAGCAACAAAATAAGTCATCATGGCTCGAGGCAGAAATACAAAAAAAAAAAATAATTATAGGGCGATGTGATACAGATTCGTCCCCAGTGTCCAAAAAGTTGCCTCGTTTGCTCCATTTGCACAATCATGCGTGTCCAAATTGATCTAGCTAGTTCTTTTGATCTTGTTTGCATCGGACTTAACCTAAATTCCTGTCGATAAAACGACAGCTAATGCATCCGTGCGGGGGTGTAGCACTGTGCCGTAGGCTTCGGGTTACGTGCTTCAGATTATGCACATTGAATTCTTGCGATGGACCCTCGTACTTCTTGCGCACTGATTGATTGATTGATTGATTGATTGATTGATTGATTGATTGATTGATTGATTGATTGATTGATTGATTGATTGATTGATTGATTGATTGATTGATTGATTTAAACCATTACATTCATTATACGTTCTATGAAGCCTTGTCTAGTGCCCCTCTGCTGGTATGTGTTACTCTGTAGGTGCTTAACACCGCGACAGATTTCAGAGTACGCGTATTTGCTTCAGAGTAGATGTTAGGTTTATTATAGTTGACCTACCTAGAACTCGAACATTAAAGGAGCTTATCGTTACATCCTCAGACTAGTACGGTCACTTAATCACGCGTGATACGCACTCATAGAAGACGCTTATCATATATAACAGGGCGAATTCTTTTGCTACGTATCTCCAGAGTGTCATACATTAGTGGTTGAAGTAAAAATGCCGTTTACGCATACACAACACATATCAGCGGTTCGGATGGACCAAGGACGCATAGAACATGTGAGTCACGTGCCATGAGTACAGGGTTGTTTGCTGGCTGGCTCTTCTGCTTGAAAGTTCGCCCACTCAAATATTCATTTTCGCATTTGAGCAACTATTTTCTCACAAGAAGGTAAATATTGATTTTTATCCCTTAGTCTATATCAAGAAGAGACACCTAAGCCCACAAATTAACATTTAAGTACTATAAAATGTGGACCTTAAGCTTCTTGAATGTGCCTTTTATTTCAATATTTTCGGCGTCGTCTTCCAGTGAATCCGTCCTACACTCTTTTGTCAACCCGAAATCCTCCCGGCCACCTATGTGTGAATGATTAAGCGGATATCTCGACCATTTTGAAAGAGGACACGGAAGGGTTTGGATGGCCTGTCTACACCGCAAACATCGTACGCCCTCCCATAAATCTTGAGCCGCTGAGGAGCTGCACCGCCCGGAGAGCTGAAAATTTAATGCCAACCTGGCTTCCAAATGATTAACCCCTCATCCCTTCGAAGCCAGGCGTTTCCCTGGCCCTGGAAGGGGAAACACCATTTCAAAGAAAACAGAGAAAACAAAAGAGATCTTGTGAGAAACGCGCGAAAATAGGCGAAGCAAAAATTGGTGGTTGTTGTATACACTGGTCGACTCTTTCTTACTCGGTTGGAGCATGTCCCGATGAGTAACGAAACGATTAAAGCGCCGACAAGAAACGCTGTAAGAACACATAAGCCGCCTTGGAGCAAGTGTGTGTGACCGGTAGCTACGGTGATACGCACCGTTAAGTAGGTGCAGTGATCAGGTGTATGAGAGAAATGCAAAAATGATGGAATTAGATGTTGCATGTCCCAGCGTTATTAAGGATAACAACGATGAGTATATATATTAAGGCGAAAGCCTTAGCTGTTCCATCAAACTCCAAAAGTGAACGTAGTCGTCTCGTCGGTGACAACAAGAGTGGTATCAAAATGGCCGCCGATGTGAAGAGAAAATAAATTGGATTTGTGTGGAATTTGAACCAGGGTTTAAGCACCATTCAAATGCTCTGGCGGACGTACAGCATTATTAACTTCTATTATCCCTGCCTGAACAAACAAAGAGTCGACATTAACAGTTAAAAGGGTGAAAATCGCAACTGTAATAGCTGAGATAATATAAATAGAGATAACTAGCGTCACGTCATTACGTCATTTTTATGCGGCAATAGAGAAGAAGAGCGAACAGCATTTTCTCTTGTACTTCCAAATACAGTTAAACTTTGGCTCCAGACTTCCGTGAAATCGTGAAATCAGGAATTAAATAGCTTAAACCGCACAACGCCGTCCAAAATGGGACTTCGAAGAGTCCGTTTCAGAATTTTTTTAGATCTCGAACCCGAAGTGAAAGTGGCTTTACAAAATTGTATTCCGAAAACATGCCCCAAGAACACACCTTAAGGTGATTTGCGGGTAATCGTCAACATCCGCTCCGGATTCACCGGCATCCTTTTCGAACTGCGATGGGCTTGCTACAGTCGGCCGATATCTTACTTTTGCTCCGGTGGGAATCAGCTTGAATAAAACGAACACAAAAGGAAGAGGGGGATACACGACACACTGCTGTCGTGTATCCCCCTCTTCCTTTTGTGTTCGTTTTATTCAAGCCGATTCCCAGCGAAGATGTACCAAGCACAGACCAAAGCCATTCTTACTTTTGCTGCTCAACAAAAAGCGCGCGGACAGTGGCGTTTTTGCGCAGGAGGCTTGCTTCACGGCATCTTCCGAACCCTTCTTGTGACCAAAAGAGTGGCTCAGAATAGCTAATAAAATATACGCAAAATTCAGATTCGTGCGTGGCCAGATGCTGCACTAACGAGGAACGGATACACAGTATACGGTGGGTAAGGCCCGTTTATATCTGCCATAAATGCCCAGGGAGGGATTTACAAACAACACCGATTCTCTCTGAAGCAACTGCCTTACAGGATGGTTCCGCACCGCCTTCACAAACGCTTTTCAACAGAAGTCACGAACGTTTTATTTGTGAATGGTATGTCTAACGAGTATGGAGGTGATATTACGACTTCGAGGAGTCGACGTGGGAAGCCACCTTTTTGCTCACGTTTCAGAGTCAAATTTACTACAAAGCCGGCGTATCCCTTCGCGCAAGCAGAGACAGTTTGAAATCGCCGTTGGTCTCCATCCGAAAGGCGCCCATTGTACGACGTGCCATGCGGCACGGCGCTTCCGTGGCCGCGGAGTCAGCTCCAAGTCGCTCATTCCAGACCGCACGCACGTCTGCACAGGCAGAAACGCAAGTGCCACTGAGTCCAGCTCGGAAACAATGGACGTCGACAGAAGAGTCGCCGTGGTGTCCCTCGGCGGCCGGCAATTGCCCCAGGCCCCGCCGTTTGTTCGGTTCCTTCCCGTCGCGGAGCCCGCGGTTGTCGCCCAGCGAGCCATGCAAATGGCGACGTTGGCAAACCTTTCCGGTTGACCACGCGGAATCGTCCAGCGGCGCCCCCGGAGGTGCGGCGGTGGTGGGCCAGGTAAAGGCTGCTTTCGACATTGGCAGCTAATGAATTTGCCTCCTCCGCCCTTCCTCAGCGGGGGCGTTGGGCCGCTCTGGCGTGCATATATATACACTGCGGAGGGGTCTCGGGGTGTGTCTTTCAACGGAGCCCGCCGCCGGCTCATTAGTATTGCTCCGCTGCCACCGGGCTTGTCGGCTGGATGGCGCACAATCAACAGTGGCCTCCGCTGCCTCCTCCCCGCTTCATCAGGAGGGTATCCGTCGGCGCGACCTTGCGTGCCTTGCCTCGGAGATGGGGGTAAAGGTGAGGTCGGTTGCGTCGTCCGCGCGCGACTCTTACATCAGGAACGTGGCGAGGCAGAGCTGAACAACATGCTGAGTAGCGGTAGGAATTGGGCTCCCCTCCTCCCCCGTACCCTTCGCCGACTCCTAGCGCCGTGGAAGCTGCACCTCCTCGCAAGCGTGACTTTCTGCTTGCGTCGCGCCTCAGCGACAATAATTTCTCCGCTGGCGCAACGTCGTCGTCGCCGACGCGGCTGCAACGAGTTAATAACGCGTGCGCGTATGCGGGCGGCCACAGTCACCGCAGAACCCCGATGGCTTTAATCGCCAGGCATGCGGAGACGCCGAGTTCTCGCGCTGCTACACGGACGGGAAGAACAGCACGACTAGCCTCGCGAATAGTGAAGAGCGAGAACCGGAGGACGAGGAGTGATTGATTAGTCTGGTCGCTGCTAGGAAACGCAGTTCAACGTATCGCCGCTCACAGCTACCGCATTCTCCCTGATATGAGCCGAGCACGAGCTATGTCAAGTGCAAAAGCTCATATTCGGCACGTCATAAGCGGAAAAAAAATGGTTAGGCTGCATCATTTGGCGAGTGATTGAACAGTTAGGCGTTGTTACGCACCTTCTTGTATTACCGTATGACCACCTCAGACGCAGTGCTTCAATACGTGTAGGGTGAAGGGTGTTCTTTACGCTTTTTGCCTCTGCTTATTAGTTGGTATTTATTCAAGTCACCTAATTTTCTACGACTTGGTAAAGCAGGGCCTTCTCACCCTGCTTCAGTCTTTCTTGGTCCCTAGCATCCACGCGTTCCGCCCATGGTTCTTTTTTATACAGCACATTGCACTGGCGTTTTATTTATTTTTTATGTATTTGCGAGTACAGGCCCATTGTTTAGGGCATTGAGTAAGGGGGCAGAAAAAGAAAAGTACACGTTTGTCTCGAAGATACTTGAGTAAGGCGTAAAAAGTACCAAAAACAATGAAATAGTGTAGCGAAACAAAATACATAAATCAGAATGTCGCATCAAAAACAAAGTAGAATGCACTTTATAAACGATACAGGATGCGTAATAAAAATTGGCTAAAACTGAAAAAAAGAGTAGAGATATCAAGAAGAGAGGTACCGTAATTTTTGAACAAAAGCATGTTGACAATACAAGAAAAGAATTCAATGCAACAAAAAACTAAAGTGGAAAACGTGCTTAGAAGTTCACGGCGGGCTGCACTTGCCACACATATATACAAAAACAAAAACGGACTATTGAATCATCACCAAACATGAATGCGGCGTCATAACCGATATCGATTTCACTTCCTTTACGATATCTCTGACTTCACGCTATCTGCTACGTCTGTCATCAAAAATTTGCGTAAAACAGAGAGTGGGGACGTGGGCGAGGTCAGCCAAGCTAGCCCCCTTGACTTGCCACACCCGATGGACGTGAAGGACATACGAAAAGTTTTCTCGCACATGAAACACACACCCACACAGTCCTGTGAAACGATAATATGGCCGAGTATTCACGGTGCACTATCGTGTCTAATGTCCGAAAGGACAGTAAAAAGCGTGTTTGAAGCACCACATGTTACTCCTTTCTTTGCGTCACTGGACTTTGTTACAGAGCAGTTTCTTTTTCTTTTCTAGGCTGTGCTGTTAATCATATATAGAAGCGGCCGTCACGTAACGAGGCGGGCACCCGCGCCTACGTAGTAAGCGGCGCCCGTGGGTGGTGGGCCATGGCCGCGAAGCAAGGACACAGACACTATGCTGGCGTACGACCCTGGGAGCCAGCCTCGACCTCTTCTTGGAGCACCACAGCTGACCGATATTGCAACGCTTTAGATAACCAGATTTTCAGAAGTAGAAGCATAGCGCGGAAAGACATTCTGCAGTTTTATTCGCCAACGGTTAGTTGTTAATGGTGTCAGTGATGGTTTTGTAGTTGCTCCCATCGTTTAGTCGAAGTTCCAATTCAGGGTTTAATGCACCGAAGATATACACCACTGGGCTAAGACATCCCTGAGGCGCGGTGTAGCGTAAGTTTTTGGGGTAATCTGCATTTCCTGGGGGGCCTAAAAAGCTCCTAACGTTATAGACGGAAAACAAAAAATGTATTTCCTACATGAAGTGTAACATTTTCTTGTACCTTCGTGTTATTTTGTGTATATGTTCACGCTATTTTTGTTTCTTCCTCAAAAGCGGAGGGATGGCATGGTAATATTAGTTTATTTAAACTTTATATTATTATTTTTATGCAACAAGCGTGCACTTCCGTTCAGGTATATATTTTGTGGCATGTATTCTATTTATTGTTTATTATTACGCTAAAAGTGTGCATGTATATTTGTATTTTTGTATGTATTAAGACATGTATGGTTGCTTCTATACCTGTAGCTTGTGCTGTCTGGTGCTAGAAGCTTAGTCAGGTGACCATACCAGTCGCCATTTGCCTCAGTACCATGGCAATTTGTTAGATGCGACGCATCTCTTGCTCTGAGGCATGTCCCTCCTGCGTCGGCGTCGGCGGCGTCCGCACGCCACCTGCACGTGCGCGACTCTTCTCCGCTCTTCTTTCCGACAGCTGTGCGCAACACTCTCACTCCGTCTCATTATCATAAACAACAGCTGCGTGCGCGCGCTTCGCTCGCTTCGCTCCGCTCCCGTCGCGCAAGTGCACGCATGCGCGACTCTCCTCCGCTGTCTCCTCTCCTTCAGGGGCTGTGAATATAAAGCGGGTAGCGCGCTGCGGCGGTTCAGTCAGCGCTCGCTCTCGTTCGACTCCGCGTGAATTGCTTGACGTCTTCCTGCTTGGCTTGATTCTTCCGATGAAGACGTGATGGAAGCGACAGTCCCTTCAGCGAGTGGACTGGCGCAATCCAATACCAGCGTCAGTCCAAACGCTCCACCCTGATGCGTCGCATCACATCAGGGTTCCCTCGCGGGAAGATGGGCGTAATTTTTTGTCAAAAATTCAATAAAGAATATATATAACCACCAATTCGTATTGTACCTTTTGTATACTCCAATGCCTGGAGTAGCCAGCTCCTGTTTGGGTTGGAGCTAAACTCTCCAATAAATAATTATTTCTCTCTCTCTCTCCATCTTCTGACACTAAAAAAGGCCTCCACGGCCTAGTTCAGAACTGGACCCCATTTGTGCACGTGTTGTCTTCTAACTAACCAACGGCATCTTTTTCGGAACTACGCAGTGAATTGCCTTTATTCGGAACCACGCAGTGAACTGAACTGATTCCTCTTTTGACGCCATCAAAACTGCACCACTCGTCGCGACAAGCGATACAGCGAGTCCCCCCTCGACGCGTGTCCAAAGCCGGGCTCGTTACTGTTGTATCGCGCCTTCGACAAGTACCGACACGAGTGCCATCGCTCGGTGATATTTTCCTGCGCACGTTCGCCGGCTTGACCACTAGCTTAAGTGGCATCGCTGTTAAAACGTGAGCACCGGCCCCATTTCCCCTTTTCCAAACCCCTCACATCAATTGCACCCCCAAAGTGCTTTGTGCTTCATTACAGCCGCGTTGAAATGTGTGAGCACTGGCACCTCGATGCGTGAGATATGCGGTGCCTGCACTGCCGAATGACGTCATTTGAAACCCAAATAACGGGACCAAACGAAAGCAAATGTAATTTACCGGATCATTGAGGTAGATGATCACTGGACGGTCTAATGTACTCCAAGCGCTCACTCGTAATTACAGGGTTGGCGTAAATTGCTTCAAAGCTGCGTGTTGCTTTAATCATGGCCCATCTGTATTCCCTCCATAATTAGAGCCCGTATCAGACTGAGCATCACGTATGAGTGCAGGCGATTACATAGTATGGAAATCGAGGCGAGAAGTTCAACGAGGAAAGCAGCAGAAAATGGGAGGATATGCATACTGAGCACTCACGCCCGAGCTGTATTGAAAGCGGGGCAAAGCACAGAGTGGGTTGACACCTCCGGACTTATGACATAGCTTATTTTAGCAGATTAAAATAACCAATGCCGGTGTTTTGAACAGACCCGTGCTTGTTTAGCTCATTCAAAAACAGCGCCTTTGATATTCCTCCAATCGCCAACTTTCTCATGTAAACATGCACCGATTTTCACGGTCCCCAGATACTGGAAGTAAACAATTTTACTCGGGCCGTCCAACTGGCCGAAAGCGCTGCCAGAGCACATGGGCTTCTGGCCGTCGCCTAGAAACTCCAGTTGGCAACTAAATAAAGTTTTATTCTCTTTCTTCTCGGAAATTGCTTCAGCCTTGCAGGCACACTCTAACACTGATTACGAGGCAAGAAGATGGGAAAACAAGGTATTGTGGATGCACACTTAAACGCGCGGCATCTTAACTGCGTGTTTAGTGGCTCCTGTGTGTATATGAAGCACGTGCAAAGCTGTATCGGTCGGACTAGAACAGCGGTAATCGTTTTATAAATGTTTGCCACAGGTCCGCGCTACATGACAACGGGCGAAAATAGCTGGATTACGTGCCTCCGCATCCAAGTTTCCATTCGCCAATTATATGCTAAGTATGTTCCTGAGATATCAGTATGCTTCGTGGAGCAAGGTGAAGGCTGGGGATAATAATCCTCAAAACCAGGAGCAAGTTTTCATTTTCTAAGCAACAGCACGAAGTTATTTAAGTAGAAGGGAAATGACCATGTTATGATTTATTCTGCGACTGGCGGAAATTCTGGACTCGGTCATCTGGCCATGCCAACCAAATTCCTTGGAAACGTGGTGTTTGTCCGTATATAAGCGGAGAGGGTTCAAGGATAAGCTACGGAATCAACCTTATGGGATATACGAATGCTTCGAAACACGGTTCCTTTTAACGTGCGCGCAGAAGTGCTTGGTATGGAAGGTTTACTCATTGTTCTCAAGTCTGGCATTCCTAGATAAACAAATAAGCCCACAATAGGCAGCGCTTCATAGCGCCATTTTTGGCTGATCGAAATTAGTCTAGAAGCAAGTCAGGTGATTAACTTTTTTTTCAAGACGCAAAGTGAATTTATTTGTAATGCCTCCTTTTTTTATGGGTAACGGGTATTATTTGCGTTACCAGGTGGATATTGTAGCTAGTTGATTACTTATACAGCTAAATGGGAGCTGCCAATTAATAATGGAGAAGCGTTTGCTGAAGGGGGTGGTAAGCCTGCTCAATCTATTTTCAATGAGCTGCATGTCTTAAATTATAAAAGCTCCGCTCGTCATGCTGTATGCCAACCATTCTTGGGGAAAATGCATTGCTGTGTAAGACCTTTCAGACAGCCAATAAGCTGATGTGGTGTGACTTTCCAGCTCTGTCGACGTGTACTATGGGATGTTAATATCACTAAATTTGTAAGCTAGGTGCTGCCCACGTAACATACTTTAGTTGCATGCAACGTCGTATAGTAAAAATATGAAATTCCGTCAGGAAATTGCAGTTAAAATTTTCTTTGTCTGTATCGGGCCTGCCTTTCTGTGAGTGACATTTCAACCAAACGCTCGTTGTGCTATAGTAAGTTAGAATACATAGGTAACAACGTTATACTGTGTCAGCAAACAGAGGTCAAACACCGGTGGGCATTTCCTTGCTTTTTTACTGCGTAGCATTTTCACCCTCCATTTTGTGCATACCCAATATACAGTAAAAAAAATTACACCATGGGATTACACCATAGGGGAACTCTATGGTGGTTCCCATAGTAATCCCATAGGGTTCCCATTGGGAAACCCTATGGGATTACAGAACAATTACACCATAGGGGAACACTGAGTAGTATACGAAGCAGGAATGGGGTCGATTCAAGTGCACATTAGTTTTCAGTTCGTCGTTTCCGTGAGGTTGAGGTACGTAGCTACCGTTATATTTACCGTTTGGTTTCCATGGTAACTGACACGCTTTTCACTTATCGGAACTACGAAGTGGGAAATTGCGTTGACCCCTTGGCTGTTTCGCATACTACTCAGGGTTCCCCTACGGAAAGATGCTGTAATTTTATTGGAGGGGGTGGGGGGTGTTAGAGTGGAGGGGCATTAAATAGAGGGAGAGAGAGAGAGACGTTGTACGTGGTATGAGTTTGTCTTTATTTAAGCATTATCATCATCATGTTCAATGTAGGTGACGTCGAGCTGTGGTCAGCGTTCCGCTTTGATTATGACCGCCTTATGGTCTGTGAAATGTATAGTCAAGGGCTGTTGTAGTGGATGAACCCTAATGTTTTTGAAGATGAGGTCGATGCACGTTCCCCCGGTGGTTGTGGGCTGCTTGTAATCACTGCCCGCCGAGACTCGCCGACGCACGCCGCCGCCGACGACGATGAAACTTCGAAGGCGCGTGAAGCGTGTTCGTCTCGTGCCAGCCCAGGAAGACATCGGCAACACTGTCTCTCCAGGAGCCCTTAAAGGGGAAGCATGCTCGTCTCGTGCCGGCCCAGGAAGACACCGGCAACACTGTCGCTCCAGAAGCCCTTAAAGGGGAAGCGTGCTCGTCTCGTGCCGGCCCAGGAAGACACCGGCAACACTGTCGCTCCAGGAGCCATAGAAGGGCAAGACACCACCGGGCGTTCAGCAAGCCGAGCATGCGCAGTGGCGGTGTGGACAGTGCAACAACAACAAGGGAGGGACATAGCCCCGACCATGAGATGCTTCGCATCACAAAGCAAAAAATATCCCGCATAGCATAGCTCCCCGAAACTGCGTTTGACGTACAGTGGTGAGCTTTCTTAGAGCGAACACGGGAGCGCGTTGCGGCTAGTACTATCAGAGCAGCCTGCTGTGGGCTGCACGAAGCATCAGGCATGCGCTGTGCGTGTGGAGCCAGAATTTGCTTTCAGCGCGCGCATCGCGTCGTCGGAGCGTCTGCTCTGTCTGCTCTTCTTCTGTTATGTTGCGCGTTGTGTGCTAATAGTGTCTCGCTTAGAAGCTCGAATCCTGGATTCTGCCTGATAAAAATCACAAAGGCGCTTTTACACCATAAAATGAATCGAGGTTGTAGTGCCCAAGCTCGCTTCATGCTCTCAATTTTTTTCTGATAAACACTGCGCCCATGCGTTCCTTTGATTTCAGTGCCTATCACTTACAAAATAAAGTGTTTTTAAAGTGAGCATAATCTTTTTATCGAGTCTGCTTGAAACATGCTGGTGACTTAAGATGTGACGAACTGATTGCAATGTGCACACGCCCAATGTTTTACCAATATCACGGGAGAGTCGACCGTTCGGTCGATCAGCGCCGCGTGATGGAGTGATGCGGCCAACTCGGCGAGAGTAGCCGCATGCGCTCTAAGCAAAGGTCACTGCTGCCGTCGTCTGCTAGGCTATTACAAGAGCAAACAGCCGCCCCCGATTTTTTTTATTCGCTTATCACACTGCCTGCCATACTCGACATTTTTCTTCAAGACCAGGCACGTGGCGCCAACTGAAAACAGAGTAATCAGCGTTGCCTAACGAACCTTGCGTTCGGCAACGCTGCGATTACTCTGTTTTCAGTTGTCGCCACGTGCCTGGTCTTGAAGAAAAAAAATTCCCGCGCCTTCCCGCGAGGGGAACACGAGTAAATGCAGAGCATTGGCGCCTCAGTACTGATTGAAGGCAGTGTTGCTTCCATCGCTTCTTCCGTGATGCTGGAGTAGCAGACACGAGTAAACGTGGGCACGAGCGTCAACCAAGGAAGGAAGGAGCAACGCAGTGACTGAAACACGAGCGACCGCTAGCCGCTATATTTGCAGCGCGCGCAGTAGAGGGAGAGCAGTACGGGGGGGAGAGCGCGCATGCGCAAGCAGCGCGCGCCCTTCCACGCCCCACCGCGCTGCTATCACGCACCTGTTACGCCGAGACCGCGACGGAGCGAACGGGCTGACTACGACGCATGCGCGCGCCAGCTGCTGTTGAGAGAGAGGAGGGAAGGAGAGGCGCACCTGCTGCGGACGCGGAACTGTTGACACCGTCCGACGCAGGAACAGGCGAGGCTAAGAAATGCTCTGCATTTAAAATTCAGAGCCCTTCCACCCTGTGAAGAGGGATGGCCAGCAAAGCTGCGGTGCCGAGCCTCTACGTGAGGTTTGACTGGGTCGTAGTCCAAGGGGTGCACGAAGCAAAACACGTTTGTTTGTAATTTGCGATCGAGCATTGTTCTTGGTTATTAAATGAAAGTCCAGTCCTGTCCAGTCACTGCTCCTCGCGCATGCTCAGCACGGCTCTTCACGAGCCACGTGAAACAGCTATCAAGCGGCTCCGACGCAGCGTCAGACTTGGCTACTGCGCAATTGAGGCGCACACCTGGGCACGCGCCGGCGCCAGTGCGTCGGCCAGTGCGTCTGCCAGTGCGTCTATGACGCAACACAATCCAACAATCCACTTTAATCCAATCCAAATCCAATCCAAGCCAAGCCAATCGAATCAAATCGAATCCATAAGGGGTGCATTTTACTGCGCAAAAGACAGACCACACGAGTAAGAAAAACACAGGACGAACGCTAGGACGAACACAGGACGAACAGACGTGTGGTCCGTCTTTTGCGCTAGTAAAATGCACCCCTTATCGTCTAACCAACCAGCCCAACTTTCCGTCCAGAATCCAATCCAATCCAATGCCCCTCGCGCATGCGCAGAACGGCCCTTCACAGCACACGCGAAACTGCTCAACCTCGGCCAGTGTAGCTTTCGCTACAAAACACACAGGAATCGTGGGTAGAAATTTATTATAGCGCGGGTATGGTAATCTCGGCGCATGCTCTATGAAGGCCCTAGGACCTTTTTAATTTTGCATGATGTTTTCCATGCCCCGGGGGTGTGGCGCGCAGTTTCACGATTCCTGAAACTTGAGTAGGCTCCGCAACGTGGCGCTACGCTCGCTAGCGATTCCTGTCTACATCGCTCTGGGACCGGAGACGATCTGCTAAACCCTAGCCATTTACAGCTTTGCTGTAAAATACAGTATGGCAGGCAGTGTGATAAGCGATTAACAAAAATCTGGGGTCTGCTCTTGGAACAGCCTAGCAGACGACGGCAGCAGTGACCTTTGCTTAGTACGCGGCTACTCCGCCGAGTTGGCCGCATCACTCCATCACGTGGCGCTGATTGACCGAACGGTCAACGCTCCCGTGATATTGGTAAAAAATTTCGCGGGCGTACTCAAGCTAATGAACGAATAACCGCTCACTCATAAACATTTTTCTTGCTGATTCCAGATTCCAGTTGTTTATACAGCGGCCGATTGCTCCACTGCTACAAGCAAGGAGAAGTTAGCAGACGACGCCCAGACGCTCAGATGACGCGATACGGGCGCTTAAAGGGAAGCTGAAGCGCTTTCCAAAATATTTTAGTTAGATTAACAGTTATATAGTTTCTTGCGCGCTGATTCCGAATATCACATTGAAATTTATCGTACATGAGTCCAAGTGGCATTTATCTTGCAAAAATTGCGGCCCCGTTTGAAAGACGCGCGCGTTTCGTCTTTTGACGCCCCTGATTGGTTGCGCCCGTCATGACGTCAAAGGATGACACCCTTCGGCCGCGCGTGTTGTCGGAAGCATTGCGAACGATCGCACGGTTGCCTTTGCGGCAATTTAGCTTGCAGTTTAATTTTCGCACATGACTGGAAGTTTGTTTTATAATTTCCCGTGCTGTTGGTTCAATTATCTTGGAGCTTAAATTTGCTTTACACGACAGAGAACCCCAAAGCAGTGACTGTGACGTCGACTAGTGGGTTCCATCAAAATATTTTTGAATTAGGCAACCAGCATAGGGGATTTTATACCTTATGTTAATATTAGGTACTGCCTTAACTGTTTCGTATTATACACAAAACCATTTATGCCGAAGATTACTGGGCGTTTTATAAGCAATCTACCAGCGAAAAGCACGTACGTGAACTGCGCGAAAAAATAGCGTTCAAGCGCTGTAAACGTATATGCGAGACACATCTTGCCGGTACACGCATAAACCAACAAGCAGACTCTGCTTCCGCATTTCCTTTGTTCGTTGTCGCCCACCCCAGCCCCGTTACTCATCCCCGTACACAGACCCACATGCGCGAGCCATTTCGGCAGCGGCGCTACGGCGCCTCCGCGATTGCTAGCTGCACTTCGATGAGTGGCGTCTTACTGCTTCACATGCATTTATTCTGAAAACACTGCAGCATACTAGTGCCTGCTCAGCATTATTGGCTGTAGTAGGGCTTGATTTTCACTTGCGCGTTGCGCATTCTGCTACAATATTACGGCCACCTCGTTATAATTAACAGACCAGTCGGACAAGGCAGTTACGTTGTAGTTACGTTACTTTAGGTAACAATCACCAAACGTTTGTGATAATGAATCGTTGGCCTGTTTCAGCATTTCTAGATTTAAGCATTTACTGCGCTAGTCGGACAGAGGCCGTATATTTACTCTTCGCTCCTAATTTTTTTAGTATCATCATTATTGTATATATCACCGACTATCACTGGAGCACACTTGAGGTTCAGTGACAACAAGTGCTTGCCAGGTTTTAATATGGAGCCACACGGAATCTTGGGCAAAAAATTAGGCCCCCGCAGTCAACACAAATCATGGCACGGTGGTGGTTCGGAGTGGTGTTTTTTTTTTTAATTCCAGACAAACATCACCTTATCGTGACATGTATACTTGCAAAATAAGTAATCTGGTTGTCTTGGTTCTTTTACTTTGTAGGAATACTGTTTACCTCTTAGCCGGGAGAGAACTTCTATCAGGATTGGCCCCTTGTTTTAGTTTCGCCAAAAAAAAAAATTTTTTTTGAACACTGTTCTGAGCCCATAGGGAAAGAAAACCGACGCGTTTAACGAAACAACTATTTCCTGAACAAATGTGACTTGGTTTCTGGAATGGAACGAAACATCCCCGGCCAAAGTACAGCAGTATTCCCCATCCTTCCTAAATCTAGAATCTAATGTGAACATTCACGTCCGTCGCATCAAAAAAAAAAAAAAAACGCATTGGAGCGGTTTACAAAGTATTTAACGTAGTGTAGTATATTCTCTGTCATCAAGCACAGCCACCTCGGATGTCGCTTCCGTATGTTATCAAGCATCCCGGCGTGGCATTATTCTGCTTAGGAATACGGCATGATAACGTATGCCTCGTTTGGCGTTCGTGCATACTTTTTGAACACGAAAAGTGTACAAATGAGTGCTATCAACCACAACAACAACAAGTATCATTCACAAGGAAACACGGCGAAAAGAGCATGACCGAGGCGGCCGATCCGGCCGGAAGTCCAGGTATGACGTTTTTCAGCCGGTTTTCGCCCGCGCTCTTCGGTCTTCCGGCATCGCGCGGCGAGATGGGGGCGGGGCATCGGGCCACTTTTGTTTGCTCATTGCGACGCTTCTATTGCATGTATTGCAAAAATATTTCGTACACATGAACTATTCAATGTGTACTTGATGCTAGCCAACTTTTCTTTTAATTCTAAAACCGCTTCACCTTCCCTTTAAAGAGTGGCCTTGCTCGACACGCACAACGCATGCGTGCTGCTTCGCGCATCCAACGGTAGGCTTCTCTGATAGTACCGGCGGACACGCACTCCCGTGTTCGCCCTAAGCGAGCTCACCGGTGTACTTATGACTCGAAGCAGAAAATTCCACGAGGTCGCGGGTTCGATTCCCGGCCGTGGCGGCCGCTTTTCTGATGGATGCGAGAAGCAAAAACGCCCGTGTGTACGAGATTTCGGCGCACGTTAAAGATCCGCAGGTGGTCAAAATTAATCCGGAGCCCTCCACTACGCCGCGCCTCATCGCCTGCGTTGCGTCGGCGCGTTAAACCCTACAATCAATCAATCAATCAATCAATCAATCAATCAATCAATCAATCAATCAATCAATCAATCAATCAATCAATCAATCAATCAATCAATCAATCAATCAATCAATCAATCAATCAATCAATCAATCAATCAATCAATCAATCAATCAATCAATCAATCAATCAACCAATCAATCAATCAATCAATCAATCAATCAATCAATCAATCAATCAATCAATCAATCAATCAATCAATCAATCAATCAATCAATCAATCAATCAATCAATCAATCAATCAATCAATCAATCAATCAATCAATCAATCAATCAATCAATCAATCAATCAATCAATCAATCAATCAATCAATCAATCAATCAATCAATCAATCAATCAATCAATCAATCAATCAATCAATCAATCAATCAATCAATCAATCAATCAATCAATCAATCAATCAATCAATCAATCAATCAATCAATCAATCAATCAATCAATCAATCAATCAATCAATCAATCAATCAATCAATCAATCAATCAATCAATCAATCAATCAATCAATCAATCAATCAATCAATCAATCAATCAATCAATCAATCAATCAATCAATCAATCAATCAATCAATCAATCAATCAATCAATCAATCAATCAATCAATCAATCAATCAATCAATCAATCAATCAATCAATCAATCAATCAATCAATCAATCAATCAATCAATCAATCAATCAATCAATCAATCAATCAATCAATCAATCAATCAATCAATCAATCAATCAATCAATCAATCAATCAATCAATCAATCAATCAATCAATCAATCAATCAATCAATCAATCAATCAATCAGAAAATTTGTTCAAACAGTCCCCTTAAAGGAGCCATGAAGACAAAATACAAGTTGGGTTTATTAGAAAGACGGCTTAGTCCCGATAACAATGATACCAATATCATCGCAATCTTCGAACAAATAACGGAGATGTTAAGGAAAACGTGTGAAGCAGTCGCGATCCCCTAGCCAATTTTCCGCAACTTTTCTATGACGTCACGGAACCTTGTTCGTGCTATTGGCGGCCGCCGAACTGACCTGTCGCGACTACACATGACTGGACGTCTGTTATTGGGCCTCTAGTTCCATTTGACCGCATCACTTGAATGCTAACGTGCAGTTAACGCACTGAAAATTATGTTTTATTGTTGGCCCGTACGACGTCATTCTTGCTCATAACACGGCGCTGTGGCGCAAAATTTGAAAGTTTTTAAATGCTTCTTGCTTTTTTTTTTCGTTAAAAAAACATCTTTTGGGGCTGTAATGGAGCTGAGTGAGATACTGAATTCTAGTTTTTTCAAATTACACGAAGTTGTATTTTCTCTTCATGGCGCCTTTAAGGCTTTTACGTCAAACAGAGCACTATGCGCAATAAGCAGGGCTTTTATAAAAGTGAACGAAAAGCGGATAGCGGATAAAGCTGTGTTGCATGTAACTTGCAGAAACCCGGCATTTTTAAAGCTAACGTGATGGCTCAGTCAGCTTAGCGTTTTGCTGTGGAGCGTTGTTCTGAAACGAATTTGCCGTTAAGTGGCATATGGGTGCCTGGATTTCCATAAATTCAGCTGACGTTAGGTAACTTCTTTAGTAGGCTACATTCAGCCCGCTCGGCCTTAATAGTGCGCATTTACTGTGCTTGCGCAAGCTTCTTTTCTGAACAAAGCTACCAGAAATGGCTTAGTAATTTGGTTGAAGAGATGATTGCAACAAGCCATGCACTTCATACATGAGCTTTGGCGCAAAGCCTGCACTTTGTACATCCTTCGCAAGTCAATCTCAAGCGAAGCCATCGCAGAAAAAGTGCTCTGGGAACGGCATCGAATAAGTTCTAGCACAAAATAGGAATTTCTACCATCATAAAGGAGCATATTAGCAGTATTTTACCCGGAGCGCTTGTTTGAGAGACGTGAAAGTTGTTACGCAAGCATGTGCGATTGAAACAATTATGATTGCTCAGCAGAGTTATGAGCCGAGGAACGTTTTATTGTCTTGCTTGATAATATAATTAGTTTTAGATTTTTTCCCCGCACGTGTATGACACGTAGTTGTTCAAGGACAGGTAAGCCTAATTAAGCGGCAAATACCATGTTAAAGTTGCTCTACGACAGGCTTCAAAGTTCTGACGTTCGCTTACGCAAACATTTTAAATCCGCTTAGATTTGGATTGGAAGGATACACTTAAGCTGTACGCCTTAAGTGCATTGTGTTTGCTAATGCGTTCTGACGAACTCTTACTATCCGTTTATAGAAAGTAGGTTTAAACTAAGTGTGCTGTCACACTGCTCCAACAAAGTGAAGGATTAGAGCCGCTTTGATTGCATCAAAATACAATACCGAGCGAAGTCAAGATTTTCAAACGTTAGAATCCAAAGAAACAGCCCATCTCGAGCCACTACAGACGCTATCTTCAGAGCTACTGTTGCGGTGCCTCTCTGGCTGTCCCGTCTACTCTCGGAATTTGTTTATAAAACGGCTTCTGTTTTCTGTGGAAGCAAGATTAACGACCTTTGAAGTCTAACTATATAGGCTTGACTTGGCTTACCCTGAAGTATCGCAACTGGAAGGATTGTTTCCTTCATTTAAATTGAAGGTTGCATTATTTTCTTTCAATATTTTGTTTAGCGGCTGAGAAACTTTAAGCGCGTGCCGTTTTGCTTCGTCGTAGGTTCGCCTTGCCCTCAGGTTGACGTTAATCATTCAGTTTGAGCGGCATTGCTCCATCCTTAAGGGTGCATAATGATTCGTCGTTCTTCTCGCTTTTGCGGTGGAACAAGCCACAGTATTTGCTGATTAAAAAGCAATTGTTTCACTTTTAAAGTTGGAATCACAATTGCCTACCAAATGCAACCAATCGGATCAGCGCAAAAGCAACTCCCCTATTCGTTTTTATGCACGAGACACCAAATAACAACGAAATTTCTAGGGGCACTGAAGTAAGGAGAGCATACACTTTTTTACTTATTTGTTAGTTGTATTGCAAAAAAGTACGGTTTCCCTGTTTTTTACTGGCTCCCTAGCTGTCCAGTGGAATATGTTTTTTTTTTGTTACAACTCTTTCTAACGGATGTTGTAGTTGTGGGCTTGTTCTTTTTCGCAAGTCCGTAAATGGTTAATTGGTGATGGTGCATGTATTTTTTTCCTAGGCTCTCAATTCTCATTCTCCGCCGCCCGTTGTTCGGTCTGCACGACAATTCCATTCCGTTCCCCATGAATCTGAACACCAACTGAACCCGCCAGCTACTAGTAAAAGGGAGATTATTTAAGCCTAAACCAAATTAGCACTAGTCCCCCCCGCACTCGCCAGCAAATGACACTTTGAAGCGCTAAACACGTACGTAATATCTGAGAAAAAATTGGCTCCAATTCACGCTGTGAAGGTTGCTACTTTCGCCTTTTGTAATACCTCCTAAAACACAACCGAATTGTATTCACCAATTTAGAAACCAGAGTTCCATTCGGGGCAAGCAGTGCGCAAAAGGTAGCGTTTCTCTAGCGGCCAGATGTCTGTATGTGGTCGCTACATTTTGTTTTCCCGCCCTGAAAACCAATCCTTAACGTATGTTTGCCGTACGACCACTTAATTCCATCGGGTGCGGGTTACCCTGGAGGTGTTCTCGAAAAAGTTAATCAAGCCGAGCCAAGGCACCGCGCAATCGACGCGAAGCTGCATCAAAACAGACCCCCCAAAAAACCGTCGCTAAAGCAGACGACAAAGCCGTACCGCCGACGCCGCGCCGGCGAGCAGGCACTTCCGCGCGGGGAACGCTGGGTAAATTCGCCTCGCCATCTCTATTGTGCTCAGTGAGTGAAACCCTCCGTCCACCCCCCTCCCCCCGCCGCCGCCTCCGCCGCGTTGGGAGTTTGTTGTCCCGCACGCCACGAAAAAGCCGTTGGCTGGTAGAGCTAGAAAGCTTTGCTTTAAAACTTCACTCGCTCCGTATACGCCTCGAGCTTCGCGGTCGCTGCGCCGCCTGCCGCCGCTTCTCCGCGGCGTTCACGGGATTTGCGCTGCGTGGCTGATAGGGGCTCGTGCAGTGTTTTGGTTCTGTTTTGTTTCTTTTCGCCTTTCCGCGCCATAAAAAAAACTTGTTATGGTGACGTCTTTAAGCAAAGAGTACGTTTAGGTCACTTCAAAAGCAGCTGCGCTTTCGTAGAGTACGCGATCGAATGCAAGAGCTACCCGGGGACGCTGTTCTGCGCACTTCGTCGCCGCTCTTCCGAGCGTCGGCTACGGTAGCAGCATATCACCAGTGTCACCTCCAAATACGCCAAGCACAAATGAATTCTACTGTCGCCTCGTTTAGACCTGATACTGGCGCGGGGAGAGGTTGGCTTCATTTTGCAGCGTGGATGCGTGAATGCGGCTTCGTTTCGAATATTTACGTGGCAAAAAATATGTTTCGGGGATATGATTACCCAATCCCGGACAATAACTTATGCCTTTTATAAGAATATAAACCATGCGAAAATGTTAAGTATATTCCAAGCCTCTGCGTGGCGAAATATTTGCCCACACACGCCTTATAGCAAGAACCAAGGCAAGTCAATGAAACCACGGAAAAATAAATGCTGTGCAAGTGCGGAAGAAACACAATAGCTCTAACGGAAATGAAAAAAAAACAAAACAGTGCAGCTTCTGACATGCTAAAGACGTTCGTCGAAACTTAAGCCAGGTAGAATTCACCATACCAACTATACGCACAGCTATTTCGCGAAACATAGGTGGGGGGCAGAGGAGGGGGACGCTGTGTACAAATGCGGAGCGGAATCAAGCAATGAACGTTTCAGTAATCACACACACAAACCTCGCGTTCACTGACCTTTTGTTTTTCCACTTCAACGAACAGCTGATCGTACGGCGGACGCATTTTTGAAAGTATACAGGGTAGGTGGTTCAACAAGCGATGAAAGGGGTCGTTGGAAGAGTGTGGCATGTGATAATTAAGGCCCTCTGATTTCCGTTTCTGCTTTATTCTACAGGCTCCCTGTGCCATATGACGATATTTCGAAGAAGCATTTAGTCGCGGACGCGGATTATATTCTCAGCCCGCCTCCGCGCTTCTCGCAGAGGATATATGTAGCAGATGAATGTTTGCGGGCGCTCTCGTCACGACAAGACGACTCTGTCGTGTGCTGATCCCCGAGTATAATTATGCATTGCCCGTAGTACTTTTGTTGAATATTCCTGGAATTACCGGCTTGTAAATGGTGGTGATCAATATCAGAGGTATAATATTGGCAAACGTAGCTGGCGTGCTGTCAGGTATGAGTGCTTCGCTTATTATGTAAGCGCACAAAACTGATTTACATCGTAGTGTATACCCGTAGCATGAACATCTGAGGAACCGGTGGTTACTGAGACACTGTTAGTAAACTTCAGGGCAGTGTAACTACAATCGGCTCCATCATACGCCGGTTCCGCGACGCTGGCCTGTGACACACACATGGCGCTTATATAGACCGAATATACCACACTAAGATCGCGTCAGAAACATTTACATTCTCGTAAACACACCCCAATTGCGTACACAGTGACTGCTCCACATAAACATGGATTTCAAACGCCCGCAAACGGTAAAGCTCGGTCGTGAACGTGACGCAAAAGCAGCGGTGACAGTGGGGAGCGGGACGCGGACTCCCGCGGCTGCTTTCGAAACGTGCCGCTAGGGGGATTTCAGTGGCGCCCCTACAGGCCGAGCTCGAGGCGTATACTCAGCCCACGGTGAGTCGTTCCGTTTCGCTACCACTGCGAACCATGCAGGCATTGCGCAAGCCTGGAAAGTCGACTGCCAGGACCAGCCACTTTAAATCCCGCAGTCACCGTACACCTGCGCGAGAAGAGGCAGCGCGGGCTTGAACGAATTAGTCCGTTTTGCGCCTTCGGCACGTCCGCCGCACCACGGGCCTAATTTGCTTAGCCGATTCCGAACGAAATCTCTCAGCTCTCTCAATTACCAGTTCAACGCCGGCGCAGCTGCGCGCTAATTAGGCCAGCTAGCTCGGGAATTCGCCTTCGCTGTTGCTGCTGCATGGTCCGTCCGCCACGGCGCGGTGCTTCCGTGGCTTAAAGCGCGCGCGCAAACGCCACCCGCCCTCAGCGTGCGACTGTAGCCGCCACTCTCTCGACCTCGCGCGCCGAACCACCTGCGCTTCTTGCGTCTCTCACGGCGCGATGGGCGCGCGAGTCGGCCTCGGGGGCACTTGTTGGCGAGAGGCAAACGGAAAGAGCCCGCTCTTGAACGGCCGCTGGGGAAACGGAGGCGCGAACTTCTTAACACGGCGAACCGTTGGGCAAACTTCGCTCTGTAACGGCTTCGCTCGGCGACGTCTGCCCCGTGGGCTTGCGGAAGAGGCTTGCGCTCCGTAGTACAAGGTCCATGTTCGGATTGAGTTTGCGGGGCGGAAAAAGGGAGCCGGATGCGTTACTTCTCACATTTATCGCCGTTGAGGAGATTCACACATGTTGATACTGGTGTTACCTCATCGTAGGGGCGGTGAACGCAATACCCGACCGTTGGTATTGCGTATTCTCTCGAGGGGCGTTGCGATAGTACGGGCTTGATAGGAACGTGATGTGCGAGATCTTGCATCGTTGTTTCTGCGACGACTTGAATTGTACTCACACTGTTTTATTTTTAAAAAAAGGTTGTTCTTCCTAGGGCGCAGCTTTATTTTCGAAATCCCACGTCGTGAGTTTTGTTCATAGGAAAGCTGTAATAGTGATAACATGTTGCTTTCATCAAGCCTCTAAAATAATTTTATTCCAAAGCTTAGATTCAGTAAGTCTTCATTCTATCAATTTACTTTTCCTCACTGTACTCTACCGATTTTACGGACCAAATGCGCTTGCCGCGTCAGGCTTGTCTTGCGATATCGACTGTCTTTTTTTTTTTGGAAAAAATTTAGATGCTATTTATGATTTCTTAAACACCAGATGCAAAGCGGTCAAAAAAAAAATAAAATAAGGGGCTTGTTGGCTCGCCATAAAAAATGCACACGGAGAGCCGAAATAATCTCGAACCGGCAAGCCTAATAAGGCAAGCACCTGAAATCACGCAAGAAAAGAGACAAGCTAGGCCTATTAAGTAAGGTGTCCTGAAGGATAATTTAACAAGAACGACAAATTTAAAGGATTTTGGCCGCAACAATAATAACGACAGCAATATTTTACATTTTTCGTCGACATAAAAGGCCGCTTTTAAATGACGGGCCATAAAGGCTTATTTCGATTTGAGCTTACGCCGACGTCGGCATCTCTCCGCAGGTAATACTTGAATCATAGCAAGCCAGAAACTACTTTGGTCGTTAAATATTTTTACAGCTTTTTAACGGCTTCGAACATTGTGCGTTCGCTGCTTGTCTCCCATACTCTGCTTTCTGACTTCCAATAAAATCGTTGGCGTTGTCATAAACCTTTAGAATAAAGCTTTTAAATTCGTAAAACTCCTAAAATATAAAAAGGCGTGCTTGTGCGTACGTTCGAGGCTTAGCAAACAAAGGATTTTGAATTGGGGCGTTGAGGCGGAAAATTAAGTTTCAAGGTGTGCAGAGTGTCAGCTTAAAATTAGAGCAGTCGAAAAACAGCAATAAAATTGACGAATTTCATACATTTTGGGGAGCATTTGAGGTCATAAAACATTACAAAATATACGTTTATGTATAAATACCATCGCTAAAGATGAGAGCGCGGGCCCTAATTTCTCGCTGGCGCTGGAAACGTTTCGTGCAGCTCTCATTTTCGAATTCGCGCCAAATAAAAATGAACAGGAGATGAGTTGGAAAGACTGTACTCATATTTGCTCTTGTTTCTGCAACGTTTTTCGAGCTTATTGAGTTAAATCTTCGACTTGGCTGTTCGCGCTCCGAAGCTATGACGGTCAGTGATGTCTCCGCCGCGAGGCTTAATTTGTGCGTAGCAGACGGCTGCCTGAGGGTTTTAACTGCCTCAGGTGGACAGGTCTGCGTGTGTTAAGCTTGGCCAAGGCCTCAGCACACGACCTTTTAATGGAGGAGGTGTTTAAACTTGAGCTTGGTCCAATGGCGTTCGCAAAAAAAAAGCAATTAAAAAACGGCGTTGCCTGTAGAGGGTGCACCACCGCAGATAGGGTATTATAACAGTGAAGCCCGCTTTCGTGCCTGCTCGAGTGTGAGCCCAAGGTTCACATGCGTATGTGCGCTCCTTACTATACCATTTTAAAGGTCATAGTCTTGAAGGAAGGGGGTAGTCTTTTTTGGGCTACTAAAATGCAAAAACAAAATTGACGCCGCTTGCACTGGTGGTGGTGCAAGACTGGAGAATCAGCGGGGCTGGGGGTCGACCTAGCTTCTTCCTCCCACGGGTACGCTGTCAGTGGTGGGAATCGACACCAACGGCCTTGTAAATTCCGGATAAACTTGGCCTCCCCCTCAACACTTAGCCTAGCCTAGCAAGAACACCGAAAAACCTAACAAAACATAGCAAAGCCTAGCAAAGCCTTCCAAGCCTAGCAGAACCGGTAAAAGCTAGGTGCACGCTCTAGAGCTAGGTGCAATTTCTAGAGGTGCACGCTCACATCCCGAGATTTTTCGCTCCCGGTTAATGCTAAAATAGTCATCAAAGCGCTGGGGAGCACATAAAAGCAAATATATGTTTGCTAACGCTTACGCCCGGTGTTTTTTTATTCGGGCTTGAGCCGCAAAGGGAGGGGCGTGGTTATGTGACGGCCTGACGTTAAGATGCGCTTCGACGTCATACGACGTTAACCGGTACCACCAGCGTAACGCTTAGTTTGGCGTTGCTAGGCACGTAGTCAGGCTTAACGTTATAAGCTATCTAACTTTAAGCCTACGGAGGGCAATATAGCATACACGCATATATCTTATGTCCGTATTTTTCGTTTGGTGCTGATCCCAGTACTCACAAAGTGTTTCATACCAACAGGTTAGCACATACCCGTAGAGGCAGGCACATTAGCCAACGCCTCTAGAAATTTTTCGTTTCGGACGAGTCCCAAAACTCCCACAATAATCACGGTATAATACCTATACTATAAAAGTGGTTATATTGTTATACAAAGCATACCCGACGTTACGTCATCCGACCAGCTTCACAGCGTCGGTCGATCACCATTTCTTTTCGGTTTGATGGGGGAAAAATCTGGGGCCATCTCTTGCCACACGGCGGGCGCTGATTGGGCGCCGGAGAAGTGCAATCGCGTGCTTGCTGAGGCGGTGGCGCCGTCTCTTGCGTTGAACCGGATTTAAGAAATTTGCATGCCCCATCTGCCCCAATTTGGGGTAGTGGCAATGCCCGCGCCTCACCCTGGCCGGGGGCTCATCCTCGGTGATCAACGAGGCCCCGGCACCAGGCAAGCGTGTGTTTTCTTGCTTCGACCGACCACCCGACCCGATTAGACCTACCGTCAAGAGTCGACGGGCCCCTAACATTTCTCTTTTTATCCCCACTACCCTCCCCCCAGTGGGAAGTAGCAGGCCCAAGATCACTTTCTCAGGCCGGCCTCTTCTCCTTTTCAATAAACGTTTACTCTCTCCATAACCCGCCTACCAACAACTTCTGCTTGATGCTCCACGAATCTTTAATTCACGTTAGTTTATTTTGATCCAGCTTTATGCATTATATATATTTTTTCAGTGCGTGTTACGTTCTAGCATGATGCGTTGTAAAACGAGGGTCCCGGTGTTTTAGTATTATCACTACCGGAGGCAACGACAGGGGATGCAGACAGCCGTCGCCCCTAAGGTGCTTCGCTCCTAAGACAGCCACTGCGGATGGAAATTGCATTGCGGTTTCGTACTCCAGCCTACAAAATCTTAAGTACTACGGTAAGAAAATACTGAAAGAAGCTCCTGTCATGCAGTGAACAATTTTAATGAGGTAGTGATTATGGGGATAATTACGCTAAGTTTACATATCTTACACTCTTAAAAATCGCCGCAGCTGGGCTTCACCCCAACAATCCAGGACAATCATCGTGACCAAATGTTCGAATTCGGCGAATGACGAGGCCCAACATGCGATTGGAGAGACAAATAGAATCTGCACTGTGACAACAACGCAGATGCACGCCTTGCGCTGTTGTCACACCTGTTGTCACAGCGCAGATACTATATTTATTTGCCCTCTGCGAAGGGATCTATTTCGAACTTGCACAGACATGAAGGCACCAGACCAAAGCACCGAAAAATGTGACTTATTCAGTGCATTGCTATTTATTTCTCCAAGAGTGATTTCATTACTCGGTGCAGGAAGTATTTCTGAACGTTTGCTGAATGGTACTTCAGAGATTGCGGGAACGAAACAAAAAACAGTGGTCGCGTATCTGCTCCTCTCGTTCCAAATGTCGACGAAAGACGATAGTCAACTGGAGCCCTGGCAAGTAAATGCATCACTTCTAGTTCCCGCTCACCTCCCATGCTGCTCCTCTCTCGTCTCGTTCCTGCCAAGATAACACGCTAGAGGCTTGCTTAAGAAATTTTAAATTTACCGCGTTCCACTGCTCTAAGATGGCTGCCTCGATGTCAGCGCTGCCGTACGGCGCTGACGGGCGTGAATCGAGGCACCCTACTACAACGTTTATAGAACCACGTTTCCCAACTCCGCGCGCGTGCCAAGCGAACCGTGGAGGCTATCTAATGGAACCTTTCGTTGCATCTGCCGTTTCCTTTCTTAAATACCGCCAGGAGCTATAATAGCGCTGGCTACATCAGGCGACGGTTTTCCGCAGTTGATGTTGTATTTAATTTGTTACCGCAAAAATGAAGCATCCTTGAATTTTTTAATAAAGAAACACGGCAGAAATAACTTGGGTATTGATTTTCTGCCTTATATTTGCGTAATGTTTTGTTCGTGTTCAGAAGTGCTGACAAGTAAGAACACTTACACTACTTCTGCGTTTAGATTTGGCTGTGGGTATATAAGACTATTGCGCCGTTTCCGTTTCACTTTCGCAGTGTGGCTGAATCGAGCCACAGACAGACAGACATACAGACAGACAGACATACAGACAGACCAAAATTTCTGCGTTTGAGTATCCCAAGAAAGAGTATCGTCTTTAAAGAAAATAAGGCTCAAGAAGTAAGGTCAGGTTAAGTTTGGGAAAGGATTCCTGCCAGACCCAGGCGTCGTTTCTAGGTAGCTACTCGGTCCACGAGGAAACCCTTGGATCGAAATCCGACAAGCACAGGCCGGTCTTGGCACTGATCGAAGACCGTAACGAGGGGGTTATGTCGGTGGGTTACGAACCAGCTCAAAGCGCAAGAAACAGCAGCAGCTAAAACTTAATATGCTAGGAAGAACACCAGCACCGGTCCGCGACAGAAGCTCTTCGAGGGCGGCTTCTCAAACCAGAAGGTCTTCCCCACTTGTTGGCTCCAAGAGGCGACCGGGGGCGTTGAGTGAGAGGTTCCGGATGCAACGGCTTGAGAGTCGCACGTTGGCGTGCGGGCGGAGGTGAGGCCTTGCGCGAACATCGCTAGTGCGTATGGAGATGCGGTTATCGGCCAGACACGCCGAGCACAACGCGGCAGGCGACCGAGTCACATCTGGCTGTAGAGATCGCAATAAATTTATGTGCCCCTCGAGGGAGCTCGGCGGAACATCATAGCGCTAGAGGTGTCCTGAGATATCTTCCTGCCTCCCTTGCGATCCCTTTTACTTTTTGGGCAGTCTTCCCAGTTCCCTTATTTTGTGCCGCTTTTTTATACAAATTCCGTCTATGGAGCCGGGGCAAGTTGTTGGAAAAGACATTCGTGAAGAACAAAAAAAAAAAAAAAAATGGTTGCTCCGTTTCGGGTTTCTTGTTCTGGCTTTGTAAAGCTACCCGTATCCCCGGGAGCCTCCTCATAACCTGAGCTTCACGTCTCGCCCACGGGACCGGTTGTAGGCTTGCGTGTCTTATATGCAGTGGAGTTGGGCCCTCCCAGTAGAGCTTGCTGTTTCGCGCAGCAGACCGAAACGTGGCAGGCAATGACGACTGCCATAGACTCCCTTCCAGCCAGCATACCTCCCGGGCATCCAGACTGCGAAATAACTTTCTCTGGTGTGTTGGCGGGAAGTTTGCTTAGTGTTTTTGACACGTTAGGGAAGGTACGCTTCTTTCAAAGTAACGCTGCATTCTCTAGCCTTGCCTTTAGCTCACTAAAAAGAACATACAGACCAGGAAAAGGCTATCTCTGCGCACTTCATAACAGGCCGCGTCGGAACATTACGGCATTTTTGTTGTGCGCCGTGAAGAAGAATAAACACCACAAAAGAGATTCAAGTTTCATCAGGCGAGAGGAATGAGTTTTCTGCTTTCTCTACGCAGAAGAGATGATCATGTTACCTTCTTTTCTCTTTCGGTCGCCGCTACCGTTCTGGATTGGGTCACGTGTCCGATGTAACTGGAAACGCTACCAATTTTCGATAAAGGCTTAGAAAATCAGGCGGGAAAATTGATGAAATGCTGCCGTATTTTCGATTGATATTACTTGCAAAGATTTATATAAGTTGCTTCCACTTGCGCTGCTTTATACGAGACTTTTTCAGCATGGGCCGGCGGGAAATTTTTGATCTCGGGAGAGCGCACTTTATGCAGAAACAAGAACAATATTGCAACGATGGGCCAAAGTAATGCAACACAAACTGATATTTGTTCGGACTGATATTATCTGCAATCAGGATATGGTGTTCCAGGGATAAGGTTTCCTATAGATGCACGAGTGAGACAGTTCAGCACAATCGGGATGTGCGACCGTTACCCCTTCAATTAAGGGAATGGAGGAACTAGGCGGCGATCTCAACGATGCTCGGGATACGACGTTCACACAGGTACCCTCGTAGATAACGAAAACGTTCATTATTAGTATAGAATAATTGGTAAAGCGTTACGCGTCTTTTACCTGACGTGTATTGTCGATCACTGTTTAGAGCTGTGCCGGTCCTCCTAGCTTTGCGTAATGACCTGGCCATCATAGAACATAGCATTCCACCCGATGCGTCAAACGAATATGTGGCAGCTACAGTGCGAGGCGGCGGCTTGTCCTTCACTATTATTGCTGCCTATATACCCCCTCGTGTCGCACTGGACCTACATCGACTTGAAGGCATTATTAATGCTACCCCAGCACCCCACATTCTGACGGGGGATTTTAACGCCCACCACCCGTCATGAGGAGGAAGAAAAGTGACAGCTAAAGGGCGGCGGCTTTTGGACTGTGCTCAACGGTACGACATGTTTGTACTCAACACTGGAGAACCAACGTTTTTCCGTGGAACCGTGTCAAGCGCCCTTGACGTCACCATTGTGTCATCGCAGCTACTAGCTGGAACGAGTTGGATATCTGACATTGAAACGAACGGCAGCTATCACGTCCCGGTTTACGTCACTGTTGATGGCTTACAGGGTAGTCGTTCTCAACGGACACGGCGTTGCTCTGACTGGACGTCTTTCCAAACCACAGTAGAGGAGAAAGTGGACTGTTCGTGATCTTATGACGACTTAGTACAAACACTTTTATCGGCCAGGTCTGCCTGCACTAAGTATTTGAGGGTACAGGAAAGGTATACTACCGCCGATGCAGAGTATGAAAGACTTCGTGCAGTGCGTCGGAGAGCCGAAAGAAGAGCGCGCCGGACGCAATCACCGGAAGATATCCGAGATGCTAGAAGAGCACAGAAGGCCATTCAGAGGCACATGAACAAGTTGGCCAAGCGCGAGTGGACGTCTTTTTGCTCTAAGTTGGACCCCAGGAAGCCACTCTCGGGAATATGGCGCCTGGTTCGAAGTCTCCGGGCACCACCGACACAACTTCACCCCTTCAACTCTGTTTCGCTAAGCATGAACATCAGTGACCTGGACGCTGCAAACGCCTTCTGTAGAAAAATTACCTCTTCGCCGACATCAAACATAAGACCCACGTCGCCCACAAGTGCGCTTGCCCTAGCCATAACATCACCCATGGATGAACCGTTCTCCATGGCAGAACTCGTCGCTGCGCTGACCTCAGTCAAGAAAGCTACATCACCTGGTCCGGACAATATCACCTACACAGCCCTTCCCCATTTGGGCGAAAATGGAAAGAAGTGCCTTTTAGGCATCTTCAGTCGTTCTTGGGAAGCTGGCCGCCTAGAGCAAAAATGGAAGCACGGGCGTATTGTGGCTGTACTGAAGCCAGGCAAAATACCGACTTCCATCGAGTCCTACCGTCCTATTGCCCTCCTGAGCTGCGTCGGCAAGCTTATGGAAAAAATGGTGCTCCATCGCCTGGACTGGGACCTGACCACTCGCAACGCATACCCGTCACAGATGTCTGGCTTCCGCAAGGGAGGGAGTAGCATTGATAATGCCTTAGCCCTTTCTAACAGCATTAAACAAGCCAAACCACAGCGCAACATTACAATCGCTGTGTTTCTTGATATCAAATCAGCGTACGACTGCGTGTACCATGAAGCTATACGCTCGGCCATGAGGTCTTCTGGCCTTGGGGGTCGCATGTATGCATGGATCTCGGACTATTTAACCGATAGATGCATCTGCATGTCAGCAGACAGCGGTGACACACCGCTATACAGAGTGACCCGTGGTGTTCCCCAAGGTGGTGTCCTCAGTCCAACGCTCTTCAAAATCACTATGATGGGCATAGAGAAGTGCTTACCGCAGTCAGTGGAAATATCCTTGTACGCGGATGACATCTGCATATGGAGTGCTGGACGCAACAGGCGGGTGCTGCGTGCGAGACTGCAACGGGCAATCAATTCCATTGCGGCGTTTCTAGGAACCCGAGGCCTAGATATATCAGCTGGCAAGTGCGCTGCCATCGCTTTCACAAAGCGTGATGTATCAAATTATGGACTCACCGTTGCAGGCTGCACTATCCCCTATGTTCCGCACCATACGTTTTTGGGTGTGACATTTGACAGGTCTCTGACTTGGTCAAAACACGTCCGCTATATAAAAGACAAGCTTGCGTCCTTCGTCAACATTTTCCGCATGTTATCTAGCAACGCCGGCGGATGCAACGTCCAGTCTCTTCTTCGGCTGTATGACGTCATGTACGTAGGATTGTTACGCTACAGCCTTCCTGTTCTTCTCCCCCTCTCAAAAGGAAATGCCAGAACCCTGAAAGTATGCAAGCGCAGGTCCTGAGGGTGTGCATTGGAGTTCCGAAGACCACATCCACGGTGGGAACTATGGTGGAGTGTCGACGACTGGCACCACTTGCTCTTGGCACGCAGGAGGTACTTCGGGCTCAATTGAGATTTGCAGCACGGCAGCAAGGTCACCCATTAGCACTCAGCTCAGCCACTGAAGTGCGAGACCTTCTGCCTCTGCATTTCCAGCACCCTTCTCCGTCGCTACAACCGCCTTGGATGTACCCGCGTCTGCAAATTACAACTGGAGTGCCCGGCATTACCCGCAAACAGGATATCGCCACCCCTGCCTTAAAGTTCTTCGCCTTGGAACTGCTGTTCCAAAAATACAGGGCCCACACCCATCTATACACGGATAGGTCTGTGACAGCTAGCTCATCGGCTATAGGAATCTGGTTCCCGTCCTCCTGTACCGCCTTCAGCGCAACGCTTAGCCACAGGACGACATCCATGGTCACCCAAATTGCCGCTCTGCGGGCTGCTTTCGCCTACATCATCGAGCAACCAGCCCGTCAGTGGGCAATCTTCACGGATTCTCGGGCGGCCCTTCAGTGCTTAAAATCGTACCCGAAAGAGCAGCTTGTTTTAGACATCCATGCATTGCACTTACAAGCTCTAAATGCACACCATCATGTAAAGCTTCAGTGGATTCCTGCCCACTGCGGTATAACTGGAAACGTCAAGGCGGACACTGCGGCATCGATAGCGCATGATCTGCACGGGCCAGTGATACCGATACCGTTCTCCAGAAAAGATGCTTCTGCCCTTGCGTCCAAAGCTGCCTGGAGATTTCAGCGATCCATGTGGGCTGTTGCGCCTCATAATTACGCGCCGCTTCACTCCATAGACCCGCACGGGACCTTTAGGATGCCTGAAGGACTTTCCAAGCATGACGAAGCGGTTCTTCACCGTGTGCGGTTAAATGTCGCTTACACCAATTACTTTCGATTCAAGACGAAACAGGCCGCTTCCCCCTTGTGCACTCTTTGTGACGTGCGCGAGGACCTGAACCACGTGCTATGTGAGTGTACGCGGTATAGAGCCGCCAGAACGTCCCTTTTAGTGTCCTTGGGTCTTCCGCTGTCTAGAGGCCTAACTCTCAGTGACGTGCTAGGCCCTTGGACGAACTCTAAACGAGCATCTCGAGCGACAAAAGATCTACTCTCTTTCTTGCGGAGCACAGGACTTGACCAGACTTTTTAAACAGGACTCTCTTAATGAGCGCGTCATCTTCATCACAGTCATTATCATCATCTCTTCATCGATTTTTTTTTTAATACATCTGGTGTAGCAAGCTAGGCGCCTTGGCCAGGCTAACCTCACCAGTATCATTAAAGACTATTCTCTCTCTCTCTCTTGACTGTGTATCATTTTTACATGTCTCTTTTTAGAGAGGACCTGAATAGGTTCTGATTAAAGGAGCCTCGATTTTTTCCTATTTCGTTTCAACTGAATAGTTCTGTAAGACCGAAGCTGTTGCGCACAGACAGAGGTGCCCTGTGGTTGGCTCCACGCAGTATGTACGTAAATTTTGGTCTAATTTAGCTGAATAGTAGTGTTTCTTTGCGGTGGCTCCCAATTGTTTTTGGAAAATTGAAGCAAATCGGCAGAACACGATCGACGCACCTTCCGTGTTGGTCACAAAGCATTGCGAGGATTTAAGGAGACGCATGTATTCCCGGAAGGCAACCGTTAAAGTGAGTGTTTCAACGCTCCTCCAAAAGCTGACGTTCTCCTTTGAGCTTTCTTTGTACAGCTCGCAGATCTTAAAATTTTGAAGATCTTCTATGGCCTCATAATTTCGCCGTAGAAGTTCCATATTGCAGACCACCCGCACCAGTTTCCTTGTTTGTGTACTGTGAAAGAAAAAAAATTCATACGATGGGCTTCTTTTATCGATAGGCAATGTAATTAAGAAAACCAAAAATGTTTTTCCGAAAGAAAAATTCTTGTTGCTCTTCCCTGTATTGCACAAACTAAAGCAACAGAATTTGCCGTGCCATTGCACAAATGTCGCAAGAAATGAACCTCCTTCGAAAATTCAGTCTCGCGTGCTGGTCACGTAACGGGTTATTTGTCGTGCAGCTATACATGTGTGCTTGACTACATCAGTGCTAGGTAAGGTGGCGACCGACTTCTCACGAGACACAAGTGCGGGCTCCCATTACTGCATGCAGTTTGCAATCAAGTTCCCCTGTTTGTCTTATACGGTAATGTTACGACGACAGCAAACCTGTGAGTTTTCTTTAAGTCCCTGTTTTTGGTTAATTGTAATAGAAGGCTCATAAAAGAAATATGCAGACGTACAGCCTTCATATCGTCTGCCACGCTGTTTTCTCGAGAACGATATACCTCCTGCCATGGTACTTGCATGAGTTTGTTTACGAGGAACCGGGGTTATTTGAACCCCATGGGGATCTCGAGTGCGCGTTTGATGTTTTTATTGTATCCATGGCCCGGCACATTAATTAGGAATGTTCACGCTGCTCAGCTTCTTTTGGCGCCTAGCAAAACCGCTTTCGCCGATAAGAAAAGCAGGGGGGGGGGGGGTTGCTCTAAGGAGAACAGCGTGGCAGACGACGCTCATACAGCGGACAATTCTATGCGGGTACGCGTCCTCTCGCCTTTTTTGCAGCTGGACACCGTGATAAGGCACTGATACGCTGATCGGTCGCCGCTCCCATGATATTATTTTAAAATTGGCTCCAATCCACGCTGTCAAGGTGGTTGGAAAGCAAAGCTTTCAACGACGCCTACAACAATTGCCCTTCCGACATTTACATTCATACAGGTGGCTCTCGGAAGACTGAAACCAGAGATTCTGACAGCCGTTGCCTGGAATTCGCGGGGGTGGTGTCCCGAACGCAGCCGCAGCGTCAGCCACTGCCGGGCTAGAGAGGCGGACGCCGCCGCTGTATCACGGCCCGTGAGTCGGCAGAAAAAAAAACGGAGAGGAGCGTCTTTAGAACGGTGAGACAGTAGAACCTAGCCATCCTGACATGCTAGCTCGGGGCTACACCACCATGTGAAACAAGCGCAGATACCGAAACAATTCGGCATGTGAGCTTAGTGATTCCCATTTATACCGATTTAGTTAGTTTAGTAAGTTTGCGAATTGCGAGAAAGCTGAGGGAGCTTTTACAATCGCTGTTTATCAGAACCAGTTGCTCCTTTCGCCTTTTGTAATAGCTCTTAAAACACAACGGAATTGGCATTCACTAATTTAGAAAACGGAGTCCCATCCATGGCAAGCAGTGCGCAAAAGGTAGCGCTTCTCTAACGGCCAGATGTCTGTATGTGGTTTGTACATTTTGTTTTCTCGCCTTGCAAACCAATCCTTAACGTATGTTTGCCGTACGACCATTTAATTCCGTCGGGTGCGGGTTACCGTGTAGGTGCTGTCGAACAAGTTAATCAGGCCGTGCGAAGGCAGCGCGCAATGGACGCGAAGCTGCGACAAAACAGGCCCAAAACAACCGCGCTAAAGCAGACGACAAAGCCGTACTGCCGACGCCGCCGCCGGTGAGCAGGCATTTCCGCGCGGGGAACGCTGGGTGAATTCGCCGAGCCATCTCTAGTGTGCTCCGTGAGTGAAACCCTTCGCTCCCCCCTCCACCACCGCCGCCTCCGCCGCGTTGGGAGTTTGTTGTTCCGCACGCCACGAAAGAACCGTTCGCTGGTAGAACTAGAAAGCTTTGCTTTAAAATTTGGGAGGCTGTGCATACAGCTTTTCTTTCGTCGAAAGATAAATGTCAAGTATAAGGCGATCAGGAGCGGCAAAGACGGGTTCGCGAGGGTGGTGGTCACTAGGGGCCCTGTCCGCCCTCACTGATCACCAGGCGACACTGATGGAGAGCAACACGAATGTGACACTCACTGTAGTCCTGCGGTGCTCTGTCTCAGTCGGAAGAAATACCACGAGCTCAGTGCCCGGTGTCTCATTGAAAGACTCAGAGTTCAGTCGGGCTAATGATGCGTGATTCCACTCACGTATATACCTGAACTTGAGGTTCGTAGTACGGAACACGTGCGGACTATATAGACACGGTATTTAACAGATGAAAGCCTTTACTAGCTTTAGTATATTCGACGGTGACCACCCGATTTTAGTTTTCTGGGGTATTGCATCTATACGCGTGTAATCAGCGAGCTGATGCCGGTTCAAGGTCTGCTGCGCCAGCTAAGTTCAAGAACTTCTGCCACGGGTAATTTGAGATATCTCGTTTAAACCAAAAATTCCTCGGTAATCAAAACATTGTTTCGGTCCTAAATAGTTGTAGCGAGTTAAGAAAGGACACACCTTTCAAATAAAACACAACGTTCTGCCTTCTCCTCTGCCTCCTTCTGTATCGCCCTTATGGTTTCTTCAATGGTTTTGCTCTCATGCCTGTGGTACAGTAAGCCTGTAGTATAGCCAACAGCTTAGTTCAAAGCGCCACCACAGGATGCCGACAGTAGCAAGCTACACACGAGCAAGCCACCCTGTGTGACGACTTTGTGCATTCTGAGGAGAAAAATTCTGCTTCAGAAGCAAAGCCCCCTCACCAGAAATACGATATGTACGCTTTTGTTCAACGCTGAGCGTTGAAAATATTGCTTGAGTTCCGTCGGACGACATTCGAATATTTAAGACTAGGATAGCAACGGCGGAAGCGTCTTTCGTTGTAGTGTAGAGGATCCCTCTTAGCTTCTTGATCCGAAGGGGGGTAGTTCGAGACCGCATCAATGGAACTATAATTTTTAAGGCTTAGGTCAGTTTGGGTGTTTTAAATGGTTTATTTGTGTGCGTTAGGTGATGTTATGTTTAGGTTAGGTTACCTAGGTTTAAGTTATCTCGAGCAATGTAGGGCCAGACGCGGCAATTTTTTTACAGAACGCCGTCAGACGTCGATATAGTGGAGTTCTTTTAACAACTTCGGACGGCACTCTAGACACGGCCTTTGTTCAAAAGAACAACGCGGCGTACTTACGAAAGAGGAAGGTTACTTTACTCAAAAGGTAAAGTTAATTTCAACAAGGAGAATGACACGGGAATTTCACAGAAAACGCTGCCATTGCTCAAAATTGCTGCCCTTTGTATTTAGGTTACAAGCTTGTGTCGTTTATGTATGTCTAAAATGGCAGAGTCAGGCACAGTGCACATTTTTTCTTGAAAGAGCTATAACAGAATCGAATGAAACGGTGGCATTGAGTCGATCTATCAGCCAATTATTTATAATTATTCAAGCAGCGTTTGTCGCAGTTGCTGGTAAACTTCGGAACTGAATGCTTGTGCTGCGGCACGTTTTAAACTATTATGCCGATTCAAACTATTATTCCGAATCTCCATTTTAAGCAGTGAATTCATAATTATAAAGCAGAAAACTCAACTCGAGGTAAACATCCAGCACAAAGGTATAACAAGGTCTATGGCACTAAGCTCAAATATCTCAATAACGGAAATGAAAATATTTCAAGTGCAGCCTATCCGAGTTACGACAGCAAAAATCCGAGAATACGCCGAAGCACTCAACCTTTCTACATGATACTCATCCCAACAAGCCGCATTCAAGTTCGATTGTAGCGATACATCGCAGAGCAGAGCAAGGTCTCGAGCGAAGAATTATCGATTACAGAGACAACGCCCTGCATCCGTTGTAACGGGTCCCGAAGGCACGGCTTACTAAAATGCGAAGCTCCTCGTATACTGAACCGAAAAAAAGAATGAACAAGAACGCGAAACGCATACAGAAACGCGAGATATAATTTAGTGCCAAGGAAAAGGCCGGGAGCCGAGCCGCACTAGCTTGTAGATGATCGCGTACACAGGAATCGTTGCGCTACAGCCCAGATACATTCCAAGGTATAGAGAGATGATCTTGTTCGCGTGTGTCGGGGAGATTTCTGGCTTCAAGGCTGTTCCCAACACGCGCGTCTGATTCTTCCACATTCGTGTCCCGCAGTCACCATTTATTTATGTATTTATCTACCACCGAGGCCACGGCCATTAGTGTAGGTAGCGCTGAGAACGTAACCAGACACAGCGAAGTAAATGCAGTGGCTAGGGTCACAGAAACAATAATTTTGGGAAAATAAGCAGTTGTGACGAAAGTAAATCACAAGGCGCACACACGAGCTAATATTATCTCAAAGCAACGTGAAGCGTTTATTTGGCACTAAAAGTTTAGTTTAATTGATCCAGAATATTGACGTTCCAGATGCAAGCCGTCCTGTTGGTCACGGACAGATGTTCCGCACACTTACGCAGTCATTCTCACGCGCGCACACTAACACACACATAGGCACTCCTGCGCATGCGCACACACTCACGCACGCACACACACAATCACCCGCACCCACTCCCACTCGCTCGCACACATGCACAAAAACACACAACAAGCGCATGCGCTTCCTTATTTATGCAGCGCCTAAAAATCCGGTCTCGAATTACGCGCAACGATTTTTTTTTTTTTAGTTTTGCGCAACTCCGAAGAACCACGCTGCACCACATCTGATGCCAACTTTCCGCGGGCACGCTCGCGACCTGCGTTTACCTTTCCTCCTGAGCTTTTTTCGCCTCCTTGTTTATACAATTGTATGAGCTTAGAAGCAATACCACGGAGCAAGACCCCTCTACCCCCCATATATATCAAACACCTAGAGCACTGGGAAACCCCGCTGCGCAGCTCCGATCCTTTAACGCAGCTACGCCTTGTCCTGATGGCCGAAGAAGCCGCCAAGGACCAAGATCTCCCGGCTGACTAACGCTGCAAAGAGAGCCCAAGCTCTCTACTTCTGGGCAAATAAGTTCTCTTTTTCTCTCTCTCTACAGGAATGCGTCCCTTTTTATGTGGTAGCTTGCCAGCGTTTCTATTCAGCAAGCTGCGCCCCATCACGAGACGGGAAAGCACGAACGGACAAAAAATGTGAAAGTTTCTAAACCAACGTTAGGAATGTGTTGCGAATGATACAAGGCTTGAAGAATTAGTACATAGTGCAGCATGAAACGATAACAAAATTCATAGAAAAAAATAAACGATAAAGTTTTCCTCGAGTCTACAGGGCCTGCAGAGATTTGATACCGGCTTTCATAGATGTGAAGACTTCTTAAATATGATACCATCTGTTTGGTTCCAGCCAAAGAGGGAAAAAAATGAAGGTTAGTTTGGGTAAGTACTGTGAGCCCGCAGTTAGGAGGCGACAGGCACGTTGCTTCCCATATCCTTTATGGGAAAATGAGTCTTTAGGAATGCAAGATGGCGACCCAGCGAGATGATCACTGATGAGGATTCGCCGATGAAGAGGGAGTGTCGGGCATATGTTCAAGGGATGAAGAAGTGATGACCGCAAGCCGGTGGTGGTGATGGTTACGGTCCACTGTAACGAACGAGCTTTATCCGCAAACAAGGTTCACAATATTAGTAGAATAATCAGCATAATGGGATTCAATAGTGGCAGAGCATAATATTCTTGAAAAATGGTAATATTAAAACTGGAGCCCTAAACAAATACAACCACACTGATACAATACTATGCACACAGCCGAAGATGCCATTAGTATGACCAAGAGTGGATGGAAGAATCGGATTTTAGCTTAATATTGTGTAAGTCTCGACATATTGATACTCACTTCAACCAACCGAACTTAGCCAACCAGAGTCGCCTGTTGTCTTTATTGGCTGTACAAAGGGTTGCATTCATAAAGAAAAATCAGCAAACAGCCGGAAAATACCAACTACTTTTTTGCATTTATTTGTCTTCACATTTTTAGTTCACGCGACAACGTTCGGAAAGAAGAAAGGCACGAGCACCGAATGGCCTTTCTGTTCCGCACAACAAAAGCTCAAGCTTACGAAAAGCAGGAATCGGACTGTTGCGACAGCTTGTCACAGGATCGAAGGCTAGGCGCTTGTTCAGAAACTTTTGCGGAAATCCATTCAAAGAAAGAGTTCAGAATATTTTGGTTACTCTTTATATACGTAAGAAGATTACCACACCTGCGAATACACCGGCAGCCGCGCAACGGACCCCCTTTGCTTCACTTGCGGTCGCGACATCTAATCAGTGCGTATGAAAAACAAGTCGGTTGCATCGGCGTTACGTGCTTCGTTTTGTTCATGCACGCCGTTACCGTAGACACGATTAGGGTGACAAAGACTGCGTGGAAGTATTTCCGCCCAGGCGCTTTGAAGAAGCGGCATGCGCACTCTGTCTTCAAGAGAAGCTCGTCGGTAAGCCAAAGCTCGGCCGTTTTGCAACCGTTCATATCCAGGTCGCAGCTCGGTACAGCTCCGACCAACACTACTCTAACTTTATAGGAAAATGCGGCTCGCCTATTTTCCAGCTGTTATTCTCGGGGCGTTCGTTATTGGCCGGATTGGTAGGACTTCGGTGGCGGCACCCCCTCTTGGACAATAAGAGAATGAAACGTTTGTAAGGCAGCGCACCGTGGTGAGCACATTACGGAGCTTGCGAGGTGAAGGGTGTTTACTCGACCCACCCTGCAACACAGCCCTGACGGCGTGCCGTTGATGTGACGAACCAGTGCGCTATGGGGGACGCCTTCCTCGGATAAGGGATGTCGCGCCGCCTGACATCGCTCGCTCTTGTCTCGCTCGCAGCCACTGTGATATATTGCCGGGCCTGCCGATTCCGGAGATGTAAATCTCTCTGACAGCCACGCTCCCATACATCGCTCTTTCTTTTGTGGCTGGCCAGGATTACGGTGTCTTTTCTCTTGTTCAGACAACATTTCTAAGCCCCGAAGCTGAAAGTTATTCGCGAGGAACAGTGAGAATGCTTGTCAAGGCCAGTGGGCGTTTCGTCTGTGAACGACTTGTGGATCTCCCGGCGTCTTCAAAGACATGCGCTCTTGCGGAATGATGCAGCGGGCACAAATAGTGCGGCAAACACGAAATGTTCTTACGGTGAAAAGTTCTTTTTGAACGAGCAGGAAAACACATGAACGCTGTTCCGCGCTTTCGCCATTCCGATAGGAACCACCAGTATTATTTTGTACTTATATTAAAAAGGTGTTTAATGTGAAGTAGCCCTGCAAAAAAATGAAAGTAATACATCCGCAGTTGAGGGCCCGTCGAGTTTCTCATTGAGGTTAAAAATTAAGAAAATCGGCTACCCAACTTAATATAACAAGCTGTGAATGAAGCATTAGGGCGACCGAAAAAGTCTTTCAAATGAAAATGTCTAAAAATGTCTAAAATATAAGATCTGTCTTTATCTTTTCACTCATCCTATTGTTGCTCTTTTAAGGGCGGTGACAGCATTCGTATTGAATAAAATGGAGGTAACGTGTAACAAAACCGAAGTGTAAAAAAAGCCAATACACAAGCAATTATTGTTTATATTTTTTTTTGGGGGGGGGGGGGGGGGAAGGGGTTAGCGGATAGATTAAGGATACGAGAAGGACTAGCGTCTTCGTTGGCTGCCACTTACGTCAAGTTAAGGGTAGCATAAATGTAAGTTGGAGATAAACTGGGCTCGAAATTCGTTTCTTTTTTTTTTCTTTGCGAAACTGGGACAACGGATTGGAGCATTTTTGGGGGGTGAGGCTGGGGTGCGGGGAAGGGAACGAACAGAAGGAGATGACGCAGAAGTAAGCATAAATTATGAACTCGTTTTCAGTGTCATCAGACAGATGCTCGTCATTTGTGAGGGCTACGCTCTGAGTGCCGGCAGATCGCCTTCACCACAGCTCTTCAGAATGACCAACTGAAGAGTCCAAGGGTGCGAATTCGGTGAATGACAAAACCCAACACATGATTTGACGAAAAAAAAAATGCATGTGCGCAGGGACAACACGCAAGGCGTGGATGGCGCTTTGCATTGCGCAATGTCACTGCGTCGATGCCCTTTTTCATTCAAATTGAATGGTCGGACATTCAATTTCGTTGGATTTGCCCACCAGTCCACTTCGATTAGTCACTCTAGAGCATTGTGGTGAAGGCAACCTACGGGCACTCCTTAGACTGTAGTAACTCCCCGTGATCGTCTTTCGGCAGGACTATACAGGGTAACATTCTTCCATTGACTGAAGAACGTTTTTTTTTTGTTCCTAACATTGGGTCACTCTAAAATGACCGTGAGTATCGCTCGCTCAAGTACTCAAGGAGCTTCTCGTCAAGGTTATCTCAAACATTTATAGCACTACGCAAAATAACATCAGCTTACGATCGTCTCATTTATACGGTGCGTACAGGTGCCCCAAAAAGTAGACGGACATGGCTTCGTGAAACTAGAATAATTTCTATTCTATGCACCTGCCAGCATTTACAGAATATGCGCGACCCGATTTTATCTAGGAATAACTTTCACGAAGAATCACTTAGAGGTTGCTGGCTAGGCACATGGCGGAGAAATCACCTCAAAATCTCCAACCCGTGCTCCGTTTACTTTTGGGGGCACGTGTACATCATTAAAAAGATAATCCAAGGGTGTGCTCGGCGATATACTTCAGAGTCGACACACAGCCCAAGACTACTCTCACGCACGCACAGAAGGCCGTGCAGTTTATAAGAGTTCCTTTCAGTGCCGGTCCTACATAGGATCGAAAAAGGTGCGCGGTGGTGCACGTAATGTCTTCCGCGACTGGTAATGGAGCCTGGGAGCCCTTCCGATGTCGTCGAATAAAGCACCCGCGATTGCCAAAGATGAAATGGGCCGCCACAGAGCGTGGTGAGAGAGGAAGGGGTAAGCTCATCTGTCCTTCCTTAGAAATTGTGGGGCCGCCCCCCGAAGGGTCAGATCGATGTCAGTGGAATCTATATACACCACGATGAAGACGGCGACGAGTGGTGGGTTCGTCGGAATGATGCCCTGCTCTGGGGCTTGGTTAGCCTCCCGGCGAAGTGGAGGGTGCGCTGAATGATCCGCAGGCTGCTGGAAGAGGAGGGGAACGTGACAGTAGCAGAAGTGGTAGCCGACAATAGCTCCATTTGTGGTAGAGAACGCATTGCGCCGTACAACGGATACTGAGCGAGAACGAGCGACGCGACGAGTGCGAAAGTGCCCGGCACTTCGCGCGGAACAGATGGCGGAAACAAAACATTGTCTCGCGCGTATTAGGAGACGGCTAGGCGCACCAAGGAGGAGACTATTATATCACGCGTGTCCACCGGAAGTTCCCGAACCGTGAGGGTGTTGTGGTGTAACAGACGTTCGTCATAAACGGAAGGAATGCTGCTGTGAAGCGTACAACCATTGGTTCATGGGGTCTGGCGTTACACATGTTTCGGTGCAGGTTCAAATTTGTTTGCGCGTGCTGAGCTCGTTGCCTTTAATTCCGGACGGACTACTGGGGTACTTGGGCAAGACTATGCGTGTGCGTGTGCGTCTCCTCTCCGGATAGTGTAATAACACAGTGCTCAGCCGGCATTAACGTCTTCTTACGAAATATTTGCTAGATAGTTCGGACACTTAAAGGGACCCTGCAACACTTTTTTCAACTTTTTTTGAAATCTGAAATGCTTGCAGAACGTAGTCATCCAGCACACCCAGTACTTAGATTAGGGGTCGCGAAGTACCTCAGCCAAAAAATCACTTCTCTGTGCCTATCAGATAACTTAAAAACTCGCTCAAAAGATTTTTCTCTTTTTCCCGGTCTTGACATTCTTCGACGGCTCAAATTACGTCACTAAGGCCATGTAGCACCTGTTGGACGGTTTTCCTTCAGTTGCAGCCATGAACGCTTTTCGGTAGCAACTTTAAAACAAACCACAAAAACCAAGCAGAAATGGAAGGCGTATCTTGTGCAACCAGCAAATCACGCAGTGCCGCTCCGTGCTGGCGATAACTGTAGCTTTCGCAGTGCTTCCAGTCGCGAATAAAAGAGTGAAAGCGCTTATCGAAAGTGTTGCAAATTCCCTTAAAAACTAAACATTTCTTATACGTCATTTGAACATTTAATAAAGAAACGCGTATACTACTACTGCATTAAACTGAACTCATACTACCTAAAACTTGCGGCTCTCGCTGAAGGGTTGTTAGCCGAAAGCGCATATTAGGTTCACACGCGTTTGCTGGCCTTTTCCCGTGCCCACATTGAGGCCAGAAGAAAAGATGTTTCAGAGTTTGTGTCATGTACCAACGATCCAGTCAGGACGCTTCTAGCACATTTTTATTAATATTCAGATCAAAAGCGGGTTGTTGCCCTGCTGAAAGTATTAGCTGTTCTCTGGCTTGCCAAAGGTATTCGTTAAAAGGGCGAAGGTATCGTTTTCAAGTCTCTAATCCAAAAGGTAACGTCAGAGCGTAGGAAGGGCAGCGAGGAACAACGAGAGTTCAAATTAAACAAGCAAAGGCCAAACGAAGTCTGCGGCCCGCGCACCGCTCTCGGGGGAAGTAAAAAGTTCCACCAATTCAAGCGCACTCCGCCAGCTGAAGCGGATCTCGTTGTCAGTCGCGAAGAAGCGAGACAAACAATTCCGAGGGTCGCTAAGCCGCTGCGGTTGTTTCTTCTCGGTCACGTTCGCGCACCAGTTGCCCGGGCGACCACAAACGGCCAAATTCACGCGCCCACTCGGCTACCTTCCGGTCGCTCTCAAGCCGACGTCGTCGCCATCCTCCCCGGTCTGCTTCGATCGGCCTCGCATACCAACGAGCGAGTCGTTCGTGCAAACAATCGCGCGGCAGCGCCGACGACCTTTCCCAAAGACAGTGGAAGAAGACGAGACACTTTTCCCCGCCATCTGTTTGTAGAAACGAAGGCGACGGACCAACGTCGCTCCTCCAACTGTTGATAGTTCCGCGGGGTTGGCCGTTGCGAAAGCTTTCATTGAGTGTTTTGCAAACGTCCGCGTACAGACGCCGCAGTGACGCTGGCGACGTCGGAGCGGCGCATAGAACTGACTTTCGGCGTGGTGCGGAAGGCCCAACCTCACACGTGCGTTGGTCGCCTTGACCGGAATGCGACGACGGCTGCGCTCTTCGCACGCTCCGGGCAGAGTGGCTTGTGGGCCTGGGAAAAGGCGCGCTATACTTCGCGCGAACGCGGATGCTGACAACGAGAGCATATTTACATCTACCCTAAAGATCGACCAGGCGCGAGTCAGAGTGGGCTTGTGCGCTACGCTTCCGAGCGAAGTTGTTAGCTCCTTCATCGGAGACGTTACTCACCCCTACTCGGCCTTTCTGAACCTTTCTTTCGAGATGTTCCACGAAAATGCCTCTAAACGCTGGAAGGGACAAACGTGACGCTAACGACGGGCACGTTTTTATTTGTTGCAGTTCTAGCGTTAGCTTTTCGGAAACCAAGGTGTCGAAGGCGTGCGACATACACAATGGATATTCGCATCGCGCTATGAGTTCTCGCACCTTAGATGCGTGACAAAAAGCATGCTCTAGCTGCAAATTCTTTAGGCAGACGCTTCACAGTTCTTCTATTCGTGCAGCAAACCCCCTCGTCCAGTTATAAACGTACTTTCTTCCTCAGTTTTGCTCATTCTAGAACAAGAATGAGCCCAGGAGCTCAAGACCTACAGTATATTGCCGTTCGAAGCAACAGAATTGCAAACAGACACGTGGGATGCAAAATCTGGTGGGTGGTCGGAGAAGTGAGCCCATAAAAAAACTGCGGTTGATTCCCGTGTCATAAGAATCAGTAAAACACGAAAGTGAAATACGCAGCGAAATCTGCTGTTGAGCATAATTTGCGGGTCGGCGGCTGTCGTGTGGGTGTGCTTGGAGAGCGACGTCCTGCTGGCGGGTCACTTCTGCAAAGGTGCACTGGCGTTATTTCTGTGACGGACATGACGTCAGTGAAATCTGGGGGTATCGCGGCATAAAGCACGTTCGTGTTGAAATATAAAACCCGAAAACGAACAACCCTTAGTATAACGTACTCTTTAGTACGAAAGGTTGCTTCGCCGCAAGTAGACCCTGTATGCAGGGGTGCATTCTTTACAGCCCGCGTCCTTGATGGTACTGGCGGCACTTCCGTGACGGATATGACGTCAGCGAAATCTTCGTGTATCCGGGAATAAAACGCTTTCGTGTTAAAAGTCTAGTAGAATGCACACTAAAAGCGTAAAGTTTGGGTCTGAAGGAGAATTTTGTGTATCACAATAAAAACGATCTTTTTGTAAATGAGAAGTGTTTAAGAAAATAATTCATGATGATGCTGATATCTGATGCGCCCGAGATTTCCGAATGTTCGAGGAGCTTCTTTTTATGGGTGCAGTCGACTGACGTAAGTTCGAGAGTATAAGCTGTTAGGCATGGTTTCTTGTTGTTTCCCCAGCCAGCTACGAGCGCAATGACAATATTATTCTACCACGGTAATTGCTTCATCGCACGCAGGCAACGCAATACAATAAAACTCTATCGAACCAAGTGGGACGGTCTGCAGCAAGACAATTAACCCAAAAATAAGGCTCAAAGTATTCATTTTTGGGTGCTTTGCTTGAACCCCCCGGATTTTGTTAGTGACTGGATCGCCGTTCACAGAAAGGAATACTATTAAGTATGCACATAATCTTCCGCCTGACGGACACCTCATAGAAAGAAAAGGCTGTTTTCATTTCATCCTTGTTTTCGTTACTGGCGCTGTCCTCACTATCGACTTTAACCGGGGCGTGTCCTTTAGAATCCTCCCAGAGTTGTGGAGGTAATATTCGCTAGTACTGGTACAGCTTCTACGTCACCGGGTTTTGCCAAAGGCTTTGTGCTTTCGCATGAGGGAAATCAAGCAAAAATGCCAGTCTCACAGCGCCGCGGATTGCATTCACTCATCGAACTAGGTCGTCGATGGCCTTTGTAGCCAGGATGAGCCACTGAAAAGAAAAAAAAAAGCGCGCACTCCTAGGAGAACCACCTCATTACCCGTCGTGACGCGTGAGCTTTGAGGCTTCAAAAAAGAAGACTAATTAACTGAACTTGCTGTAACCGTAAGAGGTTATGCTTTTAACATTGCGCTAACTAACATTTTCAAAATTCTCCATTGTATATGCCACGCGCAAGTTTCTGAATAAAGTCTTACAAATCAGGCCCTATATTCTTTTCTAAAATGACTTAAATAAAAGTATAAAAGCGAGTTCTTCAAACAATTTATTTTGCAGCTTAAACATACATTTTCTGAAGGCGCGAATTGTTTTTACTATTTCCAGTAATGCTATGGCTTGATATTGAACTGGACCCGTATGACGCGATTTCTTTTTGAGTTGTTACCGACCAAAACACTCGGTGTGAATGGGTGAAAGAATTCGTTGCGCTGCCTGATAGAAGAACAAGCGATTTTAGGCAAATTTTCAAAGCCCGGAAATTTGCTGGTCCATAGAATAAATTTACGGTCTGGCATGCGGTGAGCTTTAACCTCTCTGAATATCTGCGAGAAAACGCACAAATAGATTGCGTAACAGACCGTGAATTTTCTGTACTTAGTCCTCAAACGCAGCTTCCTATAAAGGCGGAAGCGCACACGAATTTGCAGGAATTTGTGCACGATTGGTCGAATTCTGTTGCTGATGAGTACGAAGAGAAGTGCTTCGCAGAGCCATATTTTCAGGTGAGCTATTTGTTGGCGGAGCAATTTTTCAGATTTCATTAATGGTTATGAGTATGAGTTATGAACGGGTGCATATGCCGCGTAATTCGAAGCAACGAAACGAATCTTCGTGTGCGATTTGTGCGCTAGTGACCTTTGCGCGGATGTTGATCTGAGACACCCTTGGTTGCTGCATTTTGACACTAACTTGATACATTCTTGCAGCAAGTTTGTTGAGGACAGGAACACCAACAATACGGGCACTGCTGTAGCAGACAATTTTCCAGCAATGCGGGAAAGAAACGAATGTTCGTGCGTGGCCTGGCGCACCCAGTCATGGAGCACTGGCTCGGAAATAGTGCTTAAGCAGACACGCATTGTTTCCCACTATGCATAGGCCGCGTTCAAACTCCTTATTTGCCTTTCTTTTCTTCGTGAAATGTCGTCCTGTTTAGTCGTTGTCTCTTGCCCACAGGCCTTCTTTGTACCTGCGGCTTTTTCTCCTTCTCAGTGTCTTAGTAAAGTCATACCCGAATCCGGAACAGTTAAATCAGCTTTTCTTTTTCGTCTATGGATTATCGTATTACCAGCAAAGCTTTCTAAGCCGAGCTTTGTCCGTCCGTCGCACCTAAAAACCTCGAAGCCAAAAGAAAAACGATGTGGAAAGGGGGGCCCCGGGAATCGAACGCTGGACCTAAATTTACGCTGTGAAACCGGCAACCTAACCACTGGGCCACCCCAAAGGCCCGATGGGTACGGGGTTAGCAGCGGCGTGGAACAATAACATGTGCAGCGAATTGCAAAGAAACAATACTATGCAACGGGCACGCAAGTTTCAAGGAAAACACTGGGACATCTCCACTAATGTGAAACCCGGGGACGGGCGAAGCATGTAGTGTATAAGTGTATTCTTGGCCCGCTGGCGTTTTTGCCCACGGAAATGACACCTCTGAAGGGGAGGTTTACAGCGTTGCTGTAAAAGTATCGTGTCTTTGAAGCACGAAGCGTTCAAGCGCGAAGCGTTGGAAAACCAGAGTCCCGGTGTGTTCTTTTAGCACGCGTTTTTGCCCACAAAGCTGAAACGTTCTACTGCGATGCGTTGGAAAACGAGGGTCCCCGTGTTCAGTGCTGTGACTACATGAAACTACGACGACGACAGGAGGCGCCGATAGCCCCAGCCCCTGCGGGGCTTCGCCCCTAAAAGAACACGCTTCCCGCCGTCGGAATCGAACCTGGCCCCCCGCGTTATAAGACCTGCGTCTATCCGAATGATAAATAATCGCATTCCGGGCGCACAGCATTTCCTTCGAGTTCGTAGTGCGGACGCTGGCTTTAGACTTGGCCGCGGGTTCTAGCACGCGGTCCACTCATGGAGAGATGTCAAAGCCTGCGGACAAAATGATCCGGGCGTGCCAGTCATGGAGAACTTTCAGCGGCGAGTTCAGAAATAAATGTGAGGTGCAACAGCCGAGACTCCGACAAAGGGAGAAGAGCCGCCAGCTTTGATGTTTCTCCAGCCTTGCACCACTATTGCAGGCTGCGCATTTTCTTAATTCAAAATACAATACAAATAAAGGTAAAAATGGGTCCTACTGGCCGAAGAAACTTGACCCTGAAACAGTTATAACAAATTCGCTCAACCACATGGCCTATAACACCCGTCTGTGAATAAAATCTTGCCAAGCACTACAGGAACAAACCGGAATGCACTGCTAGCTGCTACGCCGTTTCTGGTACCACTGTAGTTGGTCTGTAAGATCGACAAAACGGTAGCTGTTCATCGCAGTCGAAGTGCGTTTCGACTGGCCACGTTTATTACATCAGTGGGCTATTTTCGACATCGCTGTGAGAGATTTTGCTGAGGGCAGCAGATTAAGCGGAAATAGGATTTCTGCTTCTGTCTAAACCACTTACTAGTCGCCTCACTGAAACTGGATTATAGTAAATGGCTTCTGAGGCACCTTTACTAACGGCTGATACAAATAACGCTGTAGACATAGGCCGGGCAGATTTATACTTGTCATGCGGGCAAGCGCAGTCATGACGTTAAGGTTGCCTCGCCTCTGTGCCCACAGTGTGGTGTGCGTGAAGACCTCCAGCACCTAATATGTGGCTGTGTGCGTTTTACTTCACAAAGAGTGTCTCTAGCAGTGTCCCTGGGCCGGCCGCTGTCCGCAAAACTAGAACTGAGGGACGTATTAGGTCCTTGGAACTCTTCCAAACGTGCCGCTCGTGCAACGAAAGCCTTATTGGCATACCTAAAAGACACAAGTCTTGATCAGACTTTGTAATTAGTTAAAATCATATGTATTCCTCTTCATCATTATAATCATCATCGTCATCGTATTCATCTGGCGTAGCAAGCCAGGCATCTTAGCTGGGCTGACATCGCCAGTTTTCATTAAAGATTGTTCTCTCTCTCTCCCACGCGCTTTGAACTTCATTTCAGTGCAACATTAAGTGCCCGTCTGTGCAATCGCCGAGGTTAAGTCGGAGGCCACCAAGCTAGGAGAAAAACGTAAGCGCTGAAGAACGAGGTCTGCCTGTCTGTCTGCAGTTACCCGAATCAGCCAGTAATGTTACTGGTTACTGTTTGATTTGCCCGCTCATGGGTCACGGACTCCGAAGGTTCACTGGTTACACACTGTTGATCCTATGGTCCTGTGATCGCGGTGGATCGCGGGGCCTAGAAAAGGGAGCTGGGAAGGGGAGAAGGGAGGGTTGGGCCCAGGAGTAAGTGAGAAAATGGAAATGGCATAGGGAGAAGTAGGGAGAGAGAGAGAGAGAGAGAGAGAGAGAGAGAGAGAGAGAGAGAGAGAGAGAGAGAGAGAGAGAGAGAGAGAGAGAGTAAGAGAGCGAGAGAGAGAAACTTCATTGAAACAAGTGGTAATGGAAGCGCGCTGGCCACTTGCCGAAGGTTGGTGGCGCCTTTGGTGGCTATTCTGACCAGGCCCGATCAGAGCAATTCAACGCGTCCCTCCACTCCTCGCCGCTGGTGATTAGCGGGAATGTTTTTTGGATTTGGAGGGGAAAGGACATTTTGTGTTCTTTCAAGGTCATTTACGCCGACGCGCTGAGAATTTCCCATTTTGAGTGATTTCTTCCCGAATAATCCAGATAATTTATGACGCATCAGTGCCCTGTTCTGGAATAGCAAAAAAGGAAGGAAGGATGTAGAAGAAAGGCCGGAAAGCTAACCTGGCTAGAGCCTAGTTTTCTATCCTGCTCGTGGGAAAGGGTACTTAGGCAAAAAAGAGGAAGGAAAGAATGAAGAAAAATTGGAGCAGACAGGTATGCCCAGCGTTGAAGCACTAAACGTTCAAATTCAGTGATTTACATTGAAGGCTTTCAGCCTATAGCCTAGAGTTTAAGTTCGTTGCCCGTAGAAAGCGTAAGAGTTCCTTAATCGCCTTCTGAGCGGAAGACAGAGAAGGCCAGTGAACAGAATCTTCTACCAAAATGGCCGCCGAGGGTATAGGTTCCTAAGTGCTGACGACAGCTTCTTTCTTTCAGGCGAGTAGCATGGGCACACGCATAAAACCCGTTTACAGGAAAAAAGGAAGAAAAACAACAATGGTATGTAGGACAAACAGGGCAATGTATTAATGATCACCTGCGCGAACATGCTATCTTGTTGAAATTGGCTCACTGTAAAAAATGCGGATGCAAGCCTCTGTTCAAGAAGTGTGAAATCATCAAAAGATACAGAGACCAACGTGCTCGCGAAATTTGCGAGGCGCGCCGCATTTATGAATGCGGTGACATGTGTGTGAGCTATCCGCCATTGGCCCTACTATCAAAAGAAATAAGATATCTGTCCGATCCCCTCGTCTTGTAAAGTTTGCAAGCTTTTGTTTGTTTGTGCGCCCACGTCCCCCCTTTCTTCATGTCTCTGTAAATGTTCACTGAAATAAAGCATGCGGTTGTTAGTCAACGCTTCGTCCTGTTCTTCTTCCTTGTCCCGCCTTGGCGCTGTTTTTGCTAGTCTTGAATATATACCAACCAACATAACGTTTTACCTTGTTGAAGTATCTGTTCTGGAATTTGGGGTGGTTATATCTGTACCCCTTGAGACAGTTTCGGCAGTGGGTGCACTCCGTCGCTGCTATTACTGCGTTAAATGCTGCCGGCTTCCGGTGTTTTTTATTTATGTTTAGTACCCGAAGGGCCCGTGATGCCCATTACATAGGGGGGAGGGTTAAAAACAAACACAACACTATATCACAGTAGAACAAGGAGTGACACACACAGTAAATCGCACAATCGTCCCTCTTCCTCGCGTCTTTCTTGCTTAACAGAGCATGTATCAACGCAAATAAATTAGTACTGCAACAGGGGTACGTATAAGGTGCTAAAAAATGAACGCGTAGCATCAAAATCGCCCGTAGGCACATCGCAAAGCATACATACAAACTGAAATCAAACGTTTCCAAACTTTGTGCACATTACAAGATAACACTGAACAACTGAAACTGCAAGCAAAAATGCGCATTTTACAACACTTTTTTTGCGACAAAGCAGTTCCTAATATTTTGGGTGAAAAATGAATGCAACGTGGTCTGAAAGGAAGATGATTCTGTTAGATGAATGATACTTGCCGGGAGCAAGTTTCATTGCTGTATTGATAAAGCTAGGGGGGTGTTCTGATACTTTTTGGTTCAAGCAAACATCGGTCGTACTTTGTGCGCATGATCAGTTCGGGAAGAATTGTGATGAGCCGGCAAAATATTGGATGACCTGAAGCATGACTCGGAGTAGTAAAGGGGGTGAAAAAATGACAACCGCGAAAATTTCCTTCGGCTATCCAGTTTAGGCAGATCAAGAGAACGTTTACAGCAGATAGAAAATCGTGGTAAAAGGGAAATATAGGCGGGTGATGCCCTTTGTTCAACCACGGCTGAAATAAGTGGGCTGCGCTCGCTTTGCCACTGCGACCGCATGGAGCCAGAAACGAAACACACGGAAGATCACAAAAAGGTGTAAATCTGCCAACACGCGATTCGCAGGTCTGAACTGAGGCCCATTCAGGGCATAGCAAGCATCGCCTCGAAGGGAGATTGAACCGCCCTCGTCCCGGAAACGTAAAGGGAGACAGCACTCGCTCTTGCGCACCCAGTGTGAAATCCTCTTTGGGCCGATGCCGACGTTACGGAGCCTCCCACCGGCCAGACAAAGGCCGTCACCTGACTGGCGCGTCCCAAACAAAGCAGCCGAACTCCCGCTTCACTGCCTTTGGCGGCCGCTAAGCCTCCAGCGCAAAGTTTATTGCCGGTGACGGCTTTTTGCGATATCTTCTTTCATGCAACACACCCCCTCGCGAAATATCACGTTCTCTTGAATGGGAAAACACAAGAGTAGAAAAGCCTTTTCGGAAAAGGTCTTTAACAAATACTCGACTTTCATCTAACTCGGTGAACACACAATATCATTGTGAGTGCAGAATACAGCGTTGAATGTTAGGAGTATTTTGAATGCTCTGAGCGAAATAATGATAATAATAGCATCAATCATTGCAATCATTGCAATCAATCAATCAATCAATCAATCAATCAATCAATCAATCAATCAATCAATCAATCAATCGATCGATCGATCGATCGATCAATCAATCAATCAATCAATCGATAAATAGATCGATCAATCGATAAATAGATCGATCAATTAATACCTTATTATCAAGCTCTGGTTGATCAAGCAAAAGAAGGTCACAACAATTAAAAGGTGAGGCAGGCAAGAAACACTCAAAATTTCAGGGAGGCTCGCACTCACGCGCAAGACATAAATGGCGAAGCTGTTGTAGGTGAGCATTGCCGGACACATAGTTAAGTTTCGCTAGCATTGTTTACTTGCATAGTTGCGGGGCTAGTAGTCGTCGTCATATGCATCGAAGAGGTCGTCGTCTTCTTCGCGGCGAGTAGAGGATGCAAAGCCATTCCCAGCATTGTAGACTTCCACCAGCTTTTCGTCAACGACTGCAGACAGCGGTGGCGGGATCTGCTAGTCGTCTCGGGAAGGATTGACACACTCGTAGCCATGTCTCCAATTGTCCATAATGGCTGCTAGATATTGCGGAGGCCGTGGTGAGCTCCCCCAGCATGGTGTCTTTCCACCTTTAGCATTAGCCCTGGAGCATTTTTTTAATTGCATGGTAGCGCTTTACGACAGCGCTAGGGATTTTATTATTATTATTATTTTTTTTGCTAAAGCAACTGCGCGAGCCGATCAGTCGGCGGTTCACTACAAAAAATGGCGCAGTCTTGGTGGTGCCAAAGACTCTTCTTATGCTTCGGTATTAGAGGATGGTGGTAAACCGGGCGTAGACCATATAAATTGCATGCGTGAACACGGAATACGTGAACACGGGCGCGTTGAGCCGGATTTAAGCATTTAAATCAGAGGCATACTAGCCGTAAATTGTCTCCGTGTCACACGCCGCAGCATGCTAAGAAGTATGCTAACAAGTAGCGGGAGGCGTTGGAAAACGGGTGTCCAGGTGTGTTCTTTTAGTAAGCGTTACGTTCTAATGCGAGGCGTTGGATAACGAATGTTCCAGTGTTTCAGTACCGTGACTACAGTAGACGCCGGCAGCCCGAGCCCCAAGGGAATTCGGCTGTAAAAAGGGCATTTTGTTTATCGTACAGAAGAGCATTGCAGCGCACACTTGCAATGGCCGCGGCTTTTTGACGCCTTAATGGACGAGTTTCACATCGTATCGAAACGAGACGCCGCATAATCAACAAAATAGCACATCTCAGCCTTCGGTATTACATGCGAGAGCGAATTCCCAAATCGCTTATCGTCTTCTGGCACTTTGTGATAAGCTCAGCCCCGAGGAAAGCGACACGTTCTTTCACGGACTGGATGCTTTTTGCGCGTTTGCGTCTGCGACTAGTTCCATCACCGAGTTACTGCGCATGCGCTTGATGCATGCGGCTGACTTGTCTCACCTTGCGCAGCTGATGGCTAGGCGATGAGGAGGCACCGGCAAGGTGAAAAATAGGAAGTGTGGGATTCGGTGTGACGTCACGAAGTGCACCGGCGCAGCGCGTTCGCTAGATGACTGGCTGCCTCGCGACAGGGTCACTTTTTCGGTGCAACGCGTTTCCACAAACAGGCGTGGCCAATTCTCACGTGACGTAACTACACCGGACGTACCTACGCTTCCGATCGACTGACAGCTCGCTACAGGCTGGCGGCTGCCGTGCCCCTGGACAGGATTTGGTATTAGTGATCTCGTTGTCTGCATACTCATGCGTCACCGTTGATGCGGCCCGGGATCTGCGAGGAACAAATATGACGGCGGCTGCCTCTATTTTCTTCCAGACCGATACTATCTTCGAAGGCACCCGCAGTTGGGCTGGTTGTGCCTTACTAGGCTATAATCGGCACGATAACCTGGCTTACTGGATAAACCCATATTTTCTTGCCTCTTGCCCTGAGGCTACCGAATAAATGTGTTTACAGCTATAACTGGTGCTCGCGAAAATGGATAGCTACACCTAAGCCACCGTTGCTGCGAGGAAAACACGGACTCGTTGTTCCAGTCCTCAGCGCCTTCAAGTTCAAGTTGAAGAAAGTTATTTGTGGCAGAAATAAGTGAATGCAATATAGATACTGACGGTGGGTACCAAGGTTCAACCACGAAGCGGGACTTCCTAAGTGAATAAGCTTGGGTATTAGAAGTTGCGAAATACAAAAAAAAAACAGGTATGGATGCAAAATAGGCTAGCAACGTTTTAGGAACATTTGTATTAGACAAGTGGACACATAAAATACGTCATGATTGATAACAACATGGAAAGTAAAGTTGAGAAAGAGGTACGATATGCAGTTAAAGAAACAGTGCGTCCTTACTCATATTGAGAGTAGAGAAATGACATTCTTACTGCTTGTTTATGAATTCTAGGAAGAGGCCCCATATGACTACAATAAGCGCTATTCCAACACGAAGCACAAGGACTTAAATGGCTGAAACATAATCCATAGTGGATACGATGCCGGTCATAAACAAGACTTTGATCCCTCAGTGGCATTTTTTATGAAGGCGCGCACGCACGGATAGATGCTTAGCTAAGCAGAATTTTGAGCATCGGTCGGATATCTGTTAGAATAGTTTCTAGCGCGTGAGCTCGGCTCCGCGCTGCATCAAATCCGGCATCAATTAAACACACTGCAGTGTGTTTCCTTTGTTCTAAGCAAAAAATGTACAACTTCCAGAGCGCGTCAACGTTCTTACACTTTCTTTGCGAGCAGGGCAAGAAGTGAGCCCCAAAGCCGGCAGTACTTTCTTGGGCGGCGTGGCTCGCTGCTCGGGCAGAACTGATGGAGCGTCGCTGCAACTTTCCTCTCACCTATCTTCCAACACACGGTCTAGCCGTGTTCAAGGACAGATCGCTCCTGCAGATTGAAGAATGTGAGACGGTCGCCAGCCGCGTCCCAGTTTCGACGACCGCGGATGGCCTTCATGACGCGTTTCGGGCGTCGCGGGTTAAGAGGGAACCTGCTGTATCGTCCGAAAGAAGCGCAAGATTACATTTACACGAAAGCAGGTTGCCGGTAAACACCCTCTGGTTGGCTTCTTTCTCTGTCTTCCTTTCTGTCGTGAATGCATGCATGACTTGTAAGCCAGACAAAAAATCCTTATTGCGCAAAATTATCACAACTAATCACCACCCCATCTTCGTCAATGGGGAGACCATGAAAAAGAAGAATCTATTGTCTTGTATAAGTGATGTGAGCTACAGCGTTAATGCACTGGGATGCGAATTCTAGGAACCCATATCTTCAATAAAAAACAAGTTTCACAATGGTTATAAAAGGGGGTTGTTTTTCGTATTGCTTGCTTACAATTTCTTATTTAGAAATATGCGTCCTGAACTTCTTAGTAAAAAAATCATTTGAAGATTATTGTCTTCTTTACTAACGTGTTAATTTTGAAAAAAAAATTGTATGTCTCAGCCAGGTGAACTATGGGGAAAATCAGCTGTAGTAAGGCTGTAATAGCTTTCTTAAAAATGCAGTTACAACTTTATTAGCAACCCACCATAAATATTTACGGCTAATATGCCTGTTAACTTTAAAATTGAGAGAGCAAAACAAATTTTATCTTTTTTGCCAACTGCATATTCTGTACAGGCGGTCATGTAACTAAACCCTTGTGTAGTAACAATATTTTTAGCAGATCTGGGGTAATTATCACCAGAGATGGATTTTCAGAACTTCGTATGAAGAAACTTCAAGGTTCCCTCTAAATAAACGCCTAATGCGAAAACGTACTTTTTAATATAGTCTTAGCCAGTTATTCCCAATTGTCCGAGATGAAGATAAAAGTAAATTTACCCATGGCTATTCCTCTTCCACCGTACCTGCCTTCAACTCACCCAGAATGTTGGTAGAGTTTCCACGAATTTCTGCCTGTGACGTAAGACCTGTTTCACACATCCCACTGTGAACCTCTTGATTAGATGAGCTATGCTTTTCCATAACTGTCCTCATCCTAATTTATTTTTTGCCTCTTCCTACCCATGCCCATTTGTTTATCACCTTGTTGTCGCTATGTCGTAAATGTTTTAGACACTTCTATGCATGCCAGTTTTGTACACAAGAGAATGCCCCAACGCAAGGGGCACTTTGCCGATTTCACTCAAAACTGCACTCTTTTCGCGTATCTGGGAAGTATAGTTTACTGATGCCGCCCATTTATCCAGAATAGTGCTGTTATCATGGCCTGTCTTGGCAACGATAAAAATGGGAGCCAGTGTGAATGCGTGTAGTGGACCCCAATCACAAAACCTTTAGTAATAGTGCACCTAATTAAAATAATATTTGATATTGCCGCGAACCATGCATTTGGTTTGTTTATTTATACTTTTGCGGACCGGCTGGTCCGGGCTGTGTTATCTGTGTTAGCCGTGGGCCAAGGGAAGCGCGCGTTCCATTCTTTATGCCGCACGTGTTATCTCCTTTGATAGGGAGAGTGTATCGAACTAACGTCACCAGCCTTGAATAATCTTCTTTAGTCTACAGTGTTCTGGAGGCAATTCGACGGGTCGAGAAACACTGGCGTTGAGAGATAAATGCCCGAAGAGCAGACGCCATGGTATTCAACTCGCCGACGCTCGCCTACGCACGTCACTTTGTCGACTGCTGTATTCTTTCAGTTGTTAGGGGAGCCCAAGTTCGCTCGAATAGACTTGTTTTCCTTGAAGACAACTGCGTCGTCTTTGGTTTCGGGACAATATCACATTGCCACCGGAAGTATTCCTCAAGTATACAAAGTTTCGCTAAGCTTACAACGTTAAAATCGCTTTTTAAAGCGCGTATTTAAAGCGTGTATTTAATTGATTTCACTTGGGCATACCACATCAAAACATCATTCAAAACAAGGGAATTTAACCATTCTTATTGACGAGTACTTTTCTGAGTTAAACCATACTCCGCATTACTTCAGCAGCCCTCAAAGAAATCTTTTAGAAATTTCGAAAACCCCGATTTATAGGCGTTTTAACGCACTCAGTTTAATCTAATTGTGCATGGTTATGGGACACTGAATATAAATTAAGGAAAAGCGTGTGTAACTATATAGCTTTGAAATAGGTGTGCTAGCGTGAAAGTTTCCGCTTTTTCTATTCACTGCAGAGCCTTTGAACTGAACCAAATGTGCTAAAGCACCTTTCTCCCCTAAAGATTAAGCTAGTTCTTAATTAAGCTAGTACACAAGACATTTTTAACGTCCTTTGATAGCTTTAGCGGTTAAATCAGTTGTAAATATTTATGGCTTGGTGTATCAGGGCCAGGAATATATCTCAGAATAGGGAGAAAGTGGCTGGTTGGTGCATTAGGAAACGTGAGGAAGCAACTCTAAAGGCAGGATGTAGACCCAGGAAACGCAAGCATAGCACTGTGTTTGTGTCTCCCAAGTCTAGGTACTGTTCTAGAGCTGTTTCCTTAAGCTTCTTAATACCAAAGTTAGGTTACAGCTCTTTTCCCCAACCCCACGAGATGAAATCCGGGTGGGTGGGATGAAAACGAGGAACGAAGAACGACTGTTTCTTTAATACAGAATAAAATAGGTTCTAAACTAACCAGCTTAATTAAACTTTGTTGCCTAAAGATTAAGCATAGCGCCAGAAACTTGGACACTTTTAAACTTTGAACGTCATGACCAACTTACTTCGGTGTACTCGCAGTGTCACAAAACTCCATCAGTTTTCATTATAGATACACTTTTGGCTAAAGGGAAAGGAGAAAAGAATTGCGGGTAGCTGAGATCCGCCTCCTGTTCGGAAGCTCATAAGCTCAGCAGGCGTTCAAATCAGAGACGTAAGAAAAATCGTACCAAAGAAACATTGCCAAGATTTATTGGTCGACAGTACAAGTAAGTAACAATCAATATTTGCTTGCAGCGATTGTCCTGTTTGCTTCCTTCTTGGCCCTGTCTTTTTTCGCCGGTAATATGGTTTTAAGGTTTTGCTTGCAGGTACTCATTGCGGGGGCTCGTCTTCGAGGCATAACATTCCGCTTACTACTGAAACGAATGTTTCAGTAGTAAGCGGAAACGAACTACTGCGGAAACGAAACTACTGACACGAACGAAATGTGCGGTTTTCGTACGCTGTCCAGCACATCCGGAGTCGTCACGTGCTGGTCGCAGTTTTCGAGCGCTTCCGCGGCACCTCAGAGGCATCGTCGTTCATGCCGTCCCCGCTGCCTTCTAGATCCTGAACGCTTATGGTCTGGAGATTGTCCTCTGTGGTCGTCTCCGCTGATGTCCGTGAAGATCCAGCAAGCAACTCTAGCAGCGGCGGAACGTAGAAAAACTCGAGGTGGGGCGCAAATAGCGCGGCCGCGGCTTTCTGGACGGAGGAGGCCATCTATGCTACTGTTTTTTTTTTTTCCTTTCTCCTCACCTTATTTTTCTCTCTCTCGCATCGGCGCGCGCATTCTGCCGAGCAAGTTGCAAGATGTCCTCTTCTGCATTGCGCTTTGCTGTGTCGTCGGCTAGCATACGGCTCCGGTTGCCGCGATTGTTTAACGGAAATCTAACCATCTCCGGCCTTGAAAATATGAGTTACTAGTACTGAGGCGTTGTTAACATGGCGCGGAACTAAATAAAACGATCCTTATTTTGAAAAGTTCGCTATTCTGAAGTACGTAGTAGTGAAATAATTTTACATTAAAACTATAAGCAGTCGCCGTGGGATTTCTTAAACGCTCGTTAATCTGAAAAGTTCGTTAATGTGGCGTTCGTTGTACCGAGATTTTAAGAATTGCATAGAAATCTTATTTAACAAAATAATGAAAAGCCCACAAAAACTAATAAGAAACCGTATTCAAAACCAGTAAGATCTATTTAGCTGACTCTATAGACTTTCAGTTAAAACAAGGCAACCAATTTGTGATGGAAACTCAATAGAAATGTTGTATAGAATGTTAACAAAACGTTTATAGGATTGTTTTGGGCAATCTCTATAACAAATTTATTCAATCTCGGCCAAAAATTTTGTGGGGGTCATGTACATGTATGATAGAATAGTTTGACATATACAGTGAAGGTGCACATAGTGAAAACGCTTAGATAAAGTGTGTCATAAATACATACCTATTAACAATGTATCGACGCAATTCGTTCACTATCTTAAATAAGATAATTAAACTCAATTACAAGAGTTTAATTGGGGGTAAATTCTTGGTGCCTTAGTTATTTAAAATGGCGGCAACGAAAACAGACGATTTTTCGCTCGCGACGGTGTCAGTAGTCGGTCTTAGTAAGCTTTTGCGGGTGTGTGCTAAAGCGACAGGTTTCGTGTTCCTTATTGCAACTGCACTGACGACACGGGTGCTTTGTACACCAACGCGTCAGTCATTGTAGCAGCACTGCAAAGAGAGAGAGAGAGAGAGAGAGAGAGAGAGAGAGAGAGAGAGAGAGAGAGAGAGAGAGAGAGAGAGAGGGGGGGGGGGGGGAGAGGGGGGGAGAGAGAGGGACGTCTTTAATGTGTCTGACGATATGATTAAAAAGTCCTGATGATAACGGAAAATAAGACGACGGTGATTGCGATGATCCGCATGCTTGCACCGCGTTCTTTATGGATAACGGCCCGGTGCAGCATTTTTTAGGAAAATCAGCAGAGCTTTGGTCACAAGTGGGCTCGTCTAAAACCCGGCTAGGGGCCCAACACGTCGCACAATTCCAATCTTGTAGATCTCGGGCATGGTGGTGGGCAGCTTCGTTGCCGGGCATGTTGGCATGAGCTGGAGGTCAAATAATCCTTACGTGGTGTAGTGGAGGATGGTGCAGTAGAATTTTTGTGGCGGGCGGTGAGAGGAAGCCGCTCGAGAAAGTTCTACATGCTTGTTGGCAGTCCGTAATAATTATCTCTGCTTGGGTTTGGGCAATTGCTAGGGCGATGGCCACTTCTTGTGCCTGTAGGGCATGGGTGTTAGGAATTGATGCACTTGTGAGGATGACTTGAGCTGTAGTCGCAACAGCGGTCATAGCTCTCCTTCCAGGGTAGGAGGCTGCGTCTGTGTATGCAGTGGTGGAGTTGTGGCCGTGCCGTTTGAAGATTGCTCTGGCGTCTCTGCAATCCTGGTGGTGTGTCGGATGCATGTTCCGGGGCATTCGAGCCACATTAATGAATTGGTGAGTCTCATGCGAAATCTGAGTCGCATCGGCCTGAGGGTGTTGAAGCGGTGAGCGCAGTCACAGTTGGTTCGGAATTGTTCTGCCGGTGGAGATTCTTGCTCCGTGGTTGAGGTGGTGGAGGTGGAGCTGAAGCGCAACAATTGGTTCATATGATGAGCTTCGAGGAGTTCATTCAAGGTATTGTAAAATTCCAAGTGTAGGTGTTTCTGTGTCGAGGTGCTTACAGGGAGCCCCAACGTCAGCTCGTATGTATTGGGTATGATAGCTCTGACCTTGTTCTTTTCAGAAAAGCCTTCGAGAGCACAGCGTAGGGGAGGGCGTAGGTAACCCTAAAGATGACAAAGGCTTCCCCTAGCCTAAGTATATCCGCCTCTCGCATACCTCTCGTTTTTGTACTGTCCGGGCTAGTCAGGAGTTCGGCGAGCAGTGGCGTGTCTGTCCCCTCTTGCCCTCCAAAGGAATCTCGCAGTACTTTCGCCTGGAGCGAACAATGTACCCCCTCCACATAAAAACCTCACAAAAGCACAAGAACGCCACCTTCTAGGCATTCAAACAAACACATCTGCCCACCCAACTAGAGCCCACATTCTGGCCCTACCCTCGCAATGCCACTACTGCGAGGCTCCGGGCACCCTCTACCATATTATGTGGGACTGTGGTAAGCACTGGGAGAGAGTACTGTCCAGCTAGGACCATCACGATCAGCTTTGGCAGGCGAAGGGAGCCCAAGAAGCCGGACAGTCTGAAGGGGTCCTGGAATAAGGACTCTTCCCCAAGGCGAACTGCTTTAAAAGGACGTTTATTCCTTCCCCAATCTTGCAGAAAGAAAAAAAGAAAGAAAGAAAGAAAGAGAGAGAGAGAGAGAGAGAGAGAGAGAGAGAGAGAGAGAGAGAGAGAGAGAGAGAGAGAGAGAGAGAGAGAGAGAGAGAGAGAGAGAGAGAGAGAGAGAGAGAGAAAAAGCAAGAAAGAAAGAAAGAAAGAAAGAAAGAAAGAAAGGAAGGAAGGAAGGAAGGAAGGAAGGAAGGAAGGAAGGAAGGAAGGAAGGAAGGAAGGAAGGAAGACAGGCTAGGTATTGCAGCTGCAGGCAAGACCAACCAAACCTTGCCTCCCGAGTGCTGCATTCACGAGTTTTTCAATGTGCACCTCGAAATCCTGGTGGATAGCTATCTGGAGTAATGAAAATAGCAGTTAGACGACGCAGTCCGGAAATATATTACAGATGTAACAAAAATAAACATCTATACACCCAGTCATAATACAAAAAATATATATTGAGGGAAATTCGGTTGCAGGAAAATTCTGAGAAAAATTTTGCCGCTGCTGTTGAAGCTAGTGTGTATTTTAAGCTTAACGGAACGAACACTGAAACAAGCATGTTAACAAGAGAAATTCAACAAGCACTGCTCAAATCATCCCGACCAAGCCTTGCATTGTGCTCTGTGCTTCCGAAATATCTACTCGGCTCCAGGCTCTGGTGAATGCTTTTTGTCGCGAGTGCGATTAACAATCCTTCGACTCTTGTAGATAAATCATTAACAATACGCAACACGTTTAAACAACGGAGTCTAAGGAGTGAAGTCGCCACACACTCCAACATAACCACAAGCATTGACAATGGTGTGTTCAGTTCCATTTCAACGCCCCCTCTCTCAAGCATACGCACAACATCCCTCCGAAGCGGTGTCTTTACTGTGCTTATTGCGTCATCCTTCGTCATACTGGCGCAAGCGAAGCCCGAGAGGTGGTTATAAAAGGGCAGGTTGGTTTCGGAGCGAGACCTGTGCCAAGCGCCACGTTCGGGCAACAAGGGAAACTCTCGCGATGGAAGGAAGGAACAGATGAGGCCATAGATCACGGCCAAGCGAATCGCGATCGCTTGTTGATTTTCTCGTCAATGGCGACACCTGCCGCCGGTGCGGGGGCCATTACATGCTCATTACTCGCGGTCCTTTAGGACTGCATCGACAGGCGGAGCGAAGTGATGTTGCGCAAGTCACTTACCGGCTATTTTGTATCTGCCTCGATTCGCGTCCCATCTAGCGACGCGCAACGGGGTTCTCACGGCGAGTCGACGCGCAACATTGTCATCCGCGCTTAACGGGCCGACCGGCTCCCGAACCGTCGAGGCGCTGTTGCTGCGACGCCGACGCGAAGCCGGGACAGCGCGAGCGCGTGGCACCGGCGACTCCGCCGCGGTTAGTTGCGCGCAGTGCAGTAGTAAGAGCTGAACGCCCAGCCGTGGATGATCACTTGCTAAGGCGTCGTGCTGCCAAGGATGAAAACGCGGGTTCGAATCCCGGCCCATGTTGGTCTTTTGTGTAAGAAAAAGCCAGAAATAGAAACGTGTTTCCGAAGGAGGTTGCGTAATGCATGAAAGATTTCCAAGTGCCGTACATTAATCCCTATCCCACACTCTACGACTCGCCTTACAATCCAGGCGCCCAACTTAGGCGCATGAAACCGTAATTTTAGTACAGAAGCAAATACGTAGTTCAAGCTGAGCCTATCGAGCAAGGAGGGAGGAGAACGAACTTAATGCAAGTAACCTTGTAAAGAGAAACAACTTGTCCAGTGGCTTGGCTTAAATTTGGCAATGCCAAGGTTCTCTTCAGTACGGCTTGAAAGAACAAAAAATAAACCCGCCGGTTACCGCGATGCCGTGAGAAGCAAGAACGAACAGCCTACAAGTGGAGAATTGCGTTAGGAAATCGGCATTCTTTTATCGAGCCCAGCTAAAGGGTTTAACCGCTTTACGGGGGTCACAGTTTGGAGCCATTTTTCCTATCGAATTTAAGACTCGCGCTCTCCCTGGCGGACCTACTTTAACTACTTTAAGATCTGACAAGACAAACGCCATTGCAGCGTCACAACAACAACCAAAAAGATGTATAGCCTGAAACCGCCTACCGCTGCGTGGGATAGGAGCTTCATATTGAAATTACCTACAGCTCTATCACGTTAGAATATACAGAGGAATGCATGTTAATTTTAGGCGAGCCGTGCAGTTTACCAGGCACGCTCTTATGGGCAAATTATGCAATGCCCAACGTTGAACATGATGTTCCGTCGCTTATAAAATACACTTCGGTCATCACTGCACAGAATTAGGCAGCGGACGGGCGCGCAGCGTGGGTAGACCAGCGGCCGATTCGCTCTCAGGAGCCCGTCCATACGCTCTCGACCTCCATCATCGGCGAGAGTATCTCACTGCTCTGGATGACCAGTCTTAATGGACCGCCGCTCTCTTGCTCTTATCTTCTTTCCCCTTTCATCTCTCTGCGGGCACTCTCAATAACAAAGGCGCAGCTAGCTGCCTGTACACCGCTCACAACGGCAACAATGAGACGCGGAGATGAACACTTACTCGCTTCTCTTGAAGAGAGTGGTTGTCTGCGGCTTCCTACCATTGCGTAACCGTCGTTCCGGTGTTATCTGCGTCGCTGGCGCGTTATTTATGACGAATATAACGTCGACAGCTTCTGTAGCAGCTTACGTGGGTTAATGTATACGTCCCGTTTCTTTTCCCGAGCTTTCTTTTGTTTGTTCGACTGCAATTCATAAAAAGGAGATTCAAGGCTGGCGTATTGCCTCGTTGTTTTTCGCCGTCCCGCGTGTGTCTAGTAATTTATAACGGAACAAAATAAGACCTGCGATGGCGGGAGTAAGTATAGTGCGAGTTGCATGAGAGCAATATTAAGTGCTGGTGTACAGGGTGTACCGTGTTATAACTTTGTACCTTCTTTTGTGTAGTGCCGAAAACATTCGCGTACGCTTTGCTGAGCAGTAAGTATAAGGTTGCCATAACTACCGCTGTGGGCTCGACGAGTTATTAACAATCTGTCTGCAAGGGGTAATAAACAGCGAGGGGAAAAGAAGCAAGTGAAAAGATTCGTAATCCACGCCTTTCCCAGACTGATTTACTCCTGAA